>NC_133169.1:1800000-2100000 GCF_040802235.1 Manis javanica
TCCACACACCTTTACAGTTCCTAAAACCCGTTCTGCCTCAGCCCACTGCAGAAGGGTCACAGAGTCCCTGACATGGATCACAAAAGGCCAGTGGCTGTGGCTAAGGACAGGTGGGCCACTTCCATCTCTTCACAGCTGTATGCTGGGGAGAGCTAGGAAAGAAATGCTGGCTTCTAAACCATGGGGCCGAATAAGGGCCTGGAAAGCACAAGAAACATTGGGAACAGAGCAGAGCTGGCACCTCTGAGTCCCTGGAAGCATCTCTCCACCAGCCGAGAGTAAAAGCACATCTTGAGTTTCATGAGAGAGGTGTATGCCAACTGCCCTGTGGACCCACCACCTTCAAACCCAGGGGGCTCAAGCGGCCCAGGTCAGCCCAACCGCAGCTGAATGGCCGACACCCCTACAGGACAATAAGGGAGATCTGGGTCTCGCCAGCATCACCTGCAAACAGCCCATGAGCTCCTCGGCATGCAAATGCTCACCCACCCACGATCGAACAGGACAGTCCCGGGGCTCCTGGCTCTCATGACTCCCCTTTCTTTCCCCTATTTTGCTAATAGCTCCTAAGTTGATTACCTGGTCATATAAATGCAACTAGACTACATTCCCCAAAGGCAAAGGTATGTCTAGTCATCTCTCGTGCTTCCCCAGCGATTAGAGCCATTCCACGCACATCATGGCCCGAGGCCCACGGGTCACACAACAAGCTCCAAGTGCGTCACCTACAGTCCCACTTCCCCACCTGACGATTTCTCATCTTGACCCTTGGCCTTCTCTGACAGTCCCTCCGCAGGCCCAGTATTTGCTTAAACGTGAGCACGTCTACACACTTTGGCTGACCTCGGACTGTAGAGCAATAGGGATTGACTCTGGACTCACCCGAAATGCTCACATTCCAAGCAGGACTTAGCACTCGACCATGTGTCACCCTGTGCTGTTCCACAGTAGACTGCTTGTGCCTCCCGAATGGCACTGTGGCTCGGCAGTAAGAGCTCTGACCCTATGGGATAGGGGTTCAAATCCTGGCTCTCCAATTTACAGAGCAGGTAAAATAATAAAGAGCTATTTTACAGGCTGGCTGAGATACCATAGCGGGGGCATGTGTAATGCTGTGCCTGGTGCAGAGGAAGGCTCTCCAAGTGTCAGCCACACAGGCATCCCCAAGTGGGCAAGGGTGTCTGTTACCTCTCCTTTCGCCTTATTATCGGAGCACATAATAGGTGCGGGCGCACGATACATACACACTGATGGAAGAGCTGCATCCTTCCAGGGCTGATAAAAACATGTCTGCCCTTGAATTCTGATGCCAAGAAATGCTTACTTGTGGCTGCTGTTTAGGACCCAGTTTTGAAGCATCATCCCATCGCCCTCCTCTGCAGTCACACCACATTTGCCTTTAAAATATGAAGATTCCCCCAGAGCCGGCCCAGCTGCTGACGGCGACAGGGCTGCAGCGATGAGTCAGCAGCTCACCCAGCAGCAGGGCCCTGGCGGGCACTGTGCTCGGCAAGTACCGCAGCAGCCAGGCCGGGCACCGCAGCTGGCGCATTCCCGGCCCAGCACTGCTGACAGGGCCCGGAGCTGCCACACCCCTAAGCCCTGGGCCACATCTGGCCCCCAAAGCCTACAGTGAGGAACCAGAGCACGTTCCTGCCAAGCAAATCCTCACCGGGGCAGCCTGGTGGCCATCTGGGCGCCCCTCACTCTGAAGAGCATCCTTCCCACAACTGGCCATGTCCCACCAAGCCTTCAGCAGAGGCGGCTGGGGGAGCCTTCTAGCCAGGCACCTCCCAGGGCCAAAATTAGCTTGTTTGAGCTGACTATCTTCTCTTGGCAAGTCAGTGAGCAACGGGAGGCAAGGGCTGGGCAAACCTCCGGCTGCATCCCCGGCGCTAGCCTGCACACAGTAGGTGCTCAATTAATCTTTGATGGCTGATGGTGGCTGATGCATCGCCAAGCCTGTTAAGTAAGGGTGCAGCCCCTGCCTGTCACCCTCCATGTCCCCTCCCTCCTCACCCCCACCGTGTTTCCAAAGTGCCAGGAGCAAAGGAGGGGCTCCCCCCACGGGAACTGGGTTTGTCGGTGGGGCCCCGGGGAAGCCAGACGGAGCCCGTGGCTCCAGGCACACGGCTGGGCTCGCACAATAAAGGAAGAGCGTGAGCACAGTGTGCGTCCCGACCCACACCTGAGGGCGCGACCCCGGTTCCCGGAGGGCCAGGTGGCGCTCTCCTCGCTGCGTGAGGTCACGGCCGAGGTGCAAGTCCAGGTGAAGGGGGGCCACCGTGCCCCCCTTGAGGGCCTGCCTCTGGCCTGTCCGCGTCTCCCTTTCATGCAGATAGACACGCTACCTAGTGGGAAGCTAGAAGACGCCCAGCAATCACGGCTGATGACCGAAGTGGGACCGAGGGCTGCGGGTCAATACGCCACCGGGCGCCCGGCCACTAGTCCCCGCCGGCTGCCGATCCCGGCGACCTTTCACCTCCATAGGGGAGTCTCCGGTTCAGTGTTTTGCTTGCTTGCCCGCTTCTGCTTTCACTCTGTCCTCAAACGAGAGCCCATTTCAGATGGTTCTTCTCTGAAAAACTGCACCATTTCCCGGGTAAAGCCCCGCCCCTCCAGGGAAGGGCACCTCCCACGATCCCGCCTCCCTCAGTTTCCCCAGGGAACGTTGTCTCACCCAGCGTGGCAGGGGCACCTGGACCCCGTGCCTGCCCGGGTGATACGTGTTAAGCACGTTTCCCACACCCAGAGACGGCGGGACCCTTCCCTGTCTCACGCGGGAGCCCGGACACGCGACCCTGGAGGCTCCCCTCTGCAGGCGCGGTGGCGGGGCGCGGGCTGTGCGGTCGGCGCTGCGGCCCTCCCCGCCTCGCCGCGGTCCCCCGGCCGCCCGCACTGCGGAGACGCTGCTCCCGGCAGCCCCGCGGTCTGCGGGCCCCGCAGCGCCCCGTGCGCGCCGGGGCAAGAGCGCCCCCTGCCGCCTCCGGACTCCGCCTGCAGCGCCGGCGCTGCGGGTCCGAGCGGCTCGGAGCCCCGCGGTGGAGGGCGCGGCTGGCACGGCGGGCACCGCGGCGCCGACCCGGCCAGGCCCCGGACGAGGGGCAGAGGCCGACAGAGCCCTCGGAGGCCGGGCCCCCCGCCCTGCCGTTGGGCTCGGGAAGGAGGGCAGCTCAGAGGCGCAGTCAGAGGAGGCCCGGGGCCCGGCAGGCAGCGCGGCCTCGCTCACTCCCGGGGACCCGGGAGGCCCAGCGCCCGCCGCCTGCGGTGCCAAGCCGGCCGCAGGATTTCAGGGCCGCCTCGCTCTGCAGCGTCAGCCGTGCGGTGCAGCCGTCGGGCTCAGGTGCTGGGTCCTTTGGAGCCCAAGAGCCCGGGTCTGACTCGTACATCCGGGGCCTCCTGCCCCGCAGCCCGCGGGGGATGAGCCCCCGCACGCCCCCGCCTGCTCACGGGCCCCGGAGGTTCAAGCTGCTGTCCCCGCCCCGGGAAAGCTCCAGCAGTAACCATTTTGCAGCACACAAATGTATCAAGTCAATGTGTTGTACACCTTACACAACATTCTATTCTATGTCAGTCGTATCTCAAAAAAATTACTTTGAGCTGTCATACCTACTGGTCTCCTGGGGAGCCTGTGGCCCCCTCCCCAGACCCCCCAGACTGAAAAGAACACAGGTTTCCCCTCTCTTAATCTCTCTTAATCTCCTCTTTCCTGCTCACTCCCCCACCCCAAATCACATCAGCCCTTATTATTTTAAGGGTTTCATGACTAATTACTCCAATAAACAAATAACAAATGTAATGCTTTTGCAATTTACAAAGTTTCTCCACCGTATTTCTGAATGTTCATCTCCTGAAATAAAAAAGATCCAGTCACAAACTCTGCTTATCTTTGCCCTCATCCCGCCCCTAAGAAAGACCTTGGAAACCCTGCCTCGACCTCCCAGCCAGGAGGTGGGAAAAACAGTGTCGTCACTTCCACCAAAGGAGCCTCCCAGCCTCAGTAACCACTTCTGCATCTCAGTTTTCTCTTCTGTAAAATGTGCATAATGAAAGCACTTACTGGTAGGAAAGTTGCAAGGATTCAGTGAGATAAGGTACTCAGATCTCACACACCATAAGCGCCCAAAGGAATCAGCTACCATCACCTTCATTCACTCAACAAACTTACTCGGTCATCAGTTCAGTTCTGTTCCTTCGTTGGGCCCCAGTGTGATGGGGCAAAAATCAGGTCCACGGGCAATGCTTGTTTACTCATAGATAATCTATTTCATAAATAAGCTCTTGATGGCAAGAGTTTCATAAAGGATAAAAATCTTCAAGGAAGGTGACAGGAGTCTAGACCGAAGTATAAGGAGTAATAATTTGGAGAACGTGCCAGGTAGAACCACAGGGGAAGAGAGAAAAAGGAAAATCCAGAGATCTTAGCATTTCATTTCAATAAGAGATGGTCATAAGTCAAGAATACTCAGCAGAAAGGGATGGTTTCTCTAACAAATGGTGCTGGGAAAACAGGACACCCACGTGCAAATGGATGAAGGTGGGCCGCTGTCTTACACCGACTACAAAAATTAAATCAGATGAAAGACCTCAATGTCAGATCTGAAACTGCACCTACTTTAAACTTATAAAACATTATATATCAATTATATCTCAATAAAGCTGGGAAATAATTTTTTAAAGAAACAAATTCAAAAAAAATTTTTTTAAGGTGGGCACAAGCAACATTTGGCCTCCGGCACTTTCCGAGGTCGCATCCACAGGGCTCAGCCTATGAGCACTGAGCCGTGCCAGCCCCACTGCCCTGGCCGAGGCCCCAAAGGCACATGTGCTGAGCTGCTCCCGCCCTCCAGCTGGGTCGTGGTGGTCCCCAGGGCTGCGTGGCCATCTGCTGCCAGCTTTCCGGGCAGGTGTTGGGCGCTCCTGCACTGAGAAGCTCCGAGGGAAGATGCTGGGCCAGCACGTCCACACTGCCTACAGTGCCTGCCTTCAGTGCCCTCTGATTTTCTGTAGCATCTCCTGTTCAAGCAGAGGCAACCAGACTCTCTGCAGGGGGACACTGGCAGGCAGGCTGGGCGGGAGTGTGGGTGTCTCCAGGGCACCCCATTCCTCCCCTCCATGCCCAGCCATCCTGCCTGCACTGGGCACTGGAGGCCCTCACCCCCAGGCTTGAACAGCAGGCCACCCGGGAAGGGTGGCTTTCTGAGAAGCAGAGGGCAAACCATCCTGAGACACATGGTGGCAGTGAGGTCATCGTCTCACAGAAGAACTCATTCAGGCCTTCACACCCTGAACAGGCAAAGACAGCGTGCAGCAGAGGCTGAGGCCATCCAGACTGAAATCTTGACAGGCCCTGGGATGATGCTCAGGGGGCAGCTCGGAGCCCTGGGGAGCAGGACCCTCACAACCACCTATCGAATCTATCATTTTAATCTTGGTTTTGCCAGAACTGCCAGCACCATAGAATGGCCTCGTGTGATTCACAAGGAGCCCCGCCCCCATCACCCTGGGCCAGAGATGAAGCTCTTGAATTGCTACAAAGGCTCTAACTACTTTGAAAACTTATTTCACAAATGACCAGCTCTCTTATTTCTAGCTTTGGATTGCTTTAGTAAGACTGAAACCCTCTAAGGCTAACTTTTAAAGTCGCAGGGGCTCTCTCTGCACTCGTTTGCATGAGGCCTGTGTGGACAGTGCAGCTCCGTGGCCATGTCCCCAGGCACGCCCAGGCTGCACTGTGCCTCCGGTCACCTGGCCGTCGTGTGCTGCCTGCTCCGTATAAGCGTGAACAACAGTGTTGACAGCAACGTGGAGGTCACTGTTACAGAGCCATGCTTCTCAAACATCAGTGGTCACCTGTTCCCTGGGACACTTGTTAAAATTAGAGATGCTCGCCCTGTAGCCACTGGATCTGAATCAAGGAGGGTGAGTGGGTTCAGTAAGTTCCCAGGTGTTTCTGATGTGCTTCAGATTTGGAGAACTGCTCTCCATCACATTGTGGGGTCCATGGACCAGCAGCATCAATACCTTGAAACGTATTAGAAATGCAGACTCTCAGGCCCTACCCCTGACCTACTGAACTAGCATCTGTACTTTAACAAGATCCCAGGTGACTCACCAGCACATTACAGTTGGAGAAATGCTGCCCCAGGACCAAGTCTGTGGCCTCCTGGCTGGGTGGGCAAAGATCCGGAGCCAAGAGTGGAATCGTAGGAGCAGCTGGTTGATCAGGACCCTCTAACCAACCTCGAAAGCCCTCTCCTCCCACCCGCTCCTGACTCTTTGTCACAGTCCCTGAAATCAGAGATCCAGAAGTAATGAAGAGTAGACCCCAGACACGGGGTCAGATTTCCGGGCCTGCTGCTTTCTAGCAGGGCAGCCACAGTGAAATCGCTTAACCTCTGATTCTTCGTTCCCTCGTCTGTAGAGCATCTCAAGGATTCCCAAAGGTCCTCCCAGGTCTTCATGTAACTCTCATCTGTCCCCACCATTTCACACATGCGAAGTCACAGCTGGCAGGGACCTCAGACCCCAGGTCCACCCCACCTTCCTTGCTGTCACCATTTCACACGTCATCTTTCCCAACCCGTGAGGTGGCTGAGCCCTGACCAGAACCCACAGCTCCCGGGGCCGAGGTCAGCGTGCTCTGCACCATACAGGAGGGGCATCAGTCCTGGTAGGGTGGCCCAGGAAACATGCTGAGTAGATATTTGCATGCTGGAAGTTTCCTTGAGATGCCCTGGTGGGGTGGAGAACACCTTTAAGGGAGTGAGAGGAAAACTAGCAGAGGGAGTTACATGGCCCCGTGTAGGAGCCCCGGGCAGCATGCCCCAGCTTCCTGCCCCACCCAGATCACCCGCCTCATGCTGTTCAGGGTGCCCCGTCTGGGGGCAACTTCCTGGCCGTCCCGGCCGCCCTCCTGGCCAGGCGTGAGCAACCAGAGGAGACTCGGGGACAGACCCACATGGGCCCATCTGATCTCGATGCTGCAGCCGGTTCTCTCCCCCTGCAGCCCATTCTGGATCCTCTCGCCCTCGGCTAGCGCCTCTGTTATTTAGACAGCTTACCTGGGGGTGGGGGACACAGACCCTCTCCCTGGGAGATGGAGTGCCCTGTCGCCACACCCTTCTGTGGCCGGGGCGGCTGTACAGTCCACTTACTCCACACTGGGTAGGGAGAACCTCGCTGGGCCCCAGGGGAGCGAGCACAGAATGCCCAGCGCAGCCTTCCTCGCCCCTGTGGAACGGCAGCAAGTACCAGGCGGCTGCCAGCACAGCGACTCCCGCCAGCGTGGGCCGTCCTCCCTCGCCAGGTGACCTCTTAGTTCAGGGAGCCAGAAGGGACCGACGGCAGAGACCCAGCTGTGTACCCCGATGAAGCTTCCCCCCAGGAACCAGCACCTTTAGACCTACGTCTGAGGGGGTGGGGGGCACAAACCCCACGAGTGAGTCCAGGAGGGTGGGACACAGGACCACCCCTACTCTCATCCCTTGGTTTCTGCATCCGTGAATCCCATCTTTTGGGGTTGCAGGCTCCTGCACCGGGTGTTTATGTAGAGTGGGCCCCGCATGAATGGCCTTGATCCCTACCACCATGGGGCCCCCACCCTGTTCACACAGCCGCTGCTCAGATGCCTGGCAGCTGAAGCCAAGGTGGAGGCCAACATCAGCGGGCTGAGGCGTGTGGTCCACCTGTGGGCTCGGTGCCTCTCCCACGGTGGCTGCTCTCCAGTGGTTTCACACGCAAGGCAAAGATTCTAAGCCTCTCTGCCCACTCCCAGGGGTCTGCCTGCCTCCTCCCCAGGCCCCTGATCTTTCAGGCTCCTGACCCACAGCCGGACCAGTCACTGTTTCTCACGAACCTGGGTATTACTACACTGGGCCACTTCTCCTTCCTCACAGAACAGATGACCAGAACTGCGGCTTCAAAGTCCTGTCTGATGAGAGGATTTCCTCTCCTCTCTCTTCACAGGCCACTGACAGACACACGGGGCTGCAGTTCATAGCAGTCCGTTTCCAGCTTGGACCCAAATACAAAACCAGCCTCTCTGTGACCACACTTGACCTGTTTTCTCCCCCATAACATTTGCAATGGAGGCTCCGCTGCAGGCACGGGCACAGGGGTCAGCTGACAGAGAGACAACAGCAGTGGGGACATGTGCTCACGTAGCTTCCTGGGGACCTCTGGTCCTGCCTGAACTTGATACAGGTTGAGCCACTTGCACTCTGCAGACACTGAAAGAACACAAGTCCCCTTCCTCCAGCTGCAAGCAGTTCCTGAAGAGGGACTCGGCTGTGGGCCAGCAGCCCATACCCGGGCAGCCAGGGAATTGAGGACCTTGACCCTAAAGGGGAAATCTGGACAGGGCACTACAGCGTCCACTCTAACGGCCAAGCAGGCCTTCACAGTACACCTGTGACGGCTCTAGAGAACATACTGATACCCCATCTTGCAGACGAAGATCCACATTTACTCTATGCATCTCAAGAATATCTCAAGAAATATCTCAAGAATAACAGTCTCAGTTAATGGCACATCAGTCCAGCACTAGGAAAACAGACCCTGAACCAGTGTGATGCGATGGAAGTGTAATGGGAGCCGCACAGGTGACTCTAAACCTTCTAGTAGCAATATTAGAAACAGTAAAAAGACAACGGCTGCATTAGTTTTAGTAATGTATCTTATTTTAAAACCAAGAAATCCAAAAATGTTATCATTTCAACATGTAATCAATGTCAAAAGTTGGTGAGCTATTTTGCATTCTTGTTATCATGCTAAATCGCAGTCTTCAAAACCCGGTGTGTGTTTTACATGTATAGCAGCCACATTTCACATGCCCAGTGGTCACCGTAGGGGACAGCCCAGGTCCAGCTCCCATCAGCTGTCTTTGCTCCCCTCCCTGAGGGCCTCCCCCTGGGGTGGCAGGACCTGGAGTCCGGGAGGGACATGCTTGGACAGTAATCCTGCCTTGGGTGGAAATCTGTCTTTGCCATTTCTGAAGCTTCCAGAACCCCCCACTCCTTTGGCAAAACATGTTCCGTGGCCCCCATTGAGCTTCACAGGTGTTTCTACCACTTGCTGGGAAGGTTCAATTTGAAAAGAAAAGAAAAAAGCAGTGGCAGACAAATGTTTAATTCCATCTTTGTGAGTACCCTGTAATTTAATGCTAAATCCAGCTCTATTTTGTTTCTGTGGCAACTGAGAGAACCAGCTCCCCACAGCTCATATGTCAGATTTCTAAATGCAGCGTGCCTACCACACGCTCGACATCCCTGATGTCTGAGCTCTGAGGCCTGCAGCTCCATCCTAGGCACAAGGATGCAGTGCGGGAACCCCCATTCCAGGCTTTGCCCAGTACAGGGTGTGTAGGAAAGGTGTGATGTGGGAGCTCTCAACCCTAGAAATCTTTAGCAATGGGAATGCCCTTCATTGGTCTGGGAAGACTTGGGGTGGGGGGGACTTTTGGGGTCAAAAGAGGCCACGGACCTGATGTAGTGATTGCCCACCCAGGGACCCTTAGCAGAGGGCGCATGTTCTGCAGGCACGGGCCCCTGGGAGCAGTCATGAGCCCCCAGAAGCAAATTTGCCCTCTTTTGTCACCTCGCTTTAGGCAAGGAGCATGCCTGGAATTTGGGAGGCGTAGGTTTACAGGCCAGCTCCACCCTGACTTAGATGCTTGAGGTGCATCTGCCTCTGAGCCCAGAGGTAGGAAACACTCCCAGGAAACCCTCTGCCATCCCCGGCCAAGGCCCCAGGACAGAGTGACTAATTTAAGGACCTTCTGCAGGTGTTCACCCCTCCCTGTCCGGTACTGAGTTCCTTCCCCTTGAATCAGAACCCCAGGACAGACCTGTTTCCTTAGAAGCCTCCCCAACAGTGATTTCCAGACTTTTCTGACCACACCCCACAATACAAAGGCCAAAACCAGCTTGACCCAGGACATTCCCAATGACCCCCTTCAATCTGTTCTCCACATTTACTCTATGCACTGATCTCAAAACACACGTGGCATCTGCATAAACCTCTTCGGTTGCCTCTCACTGGTGTCAGAATGACACTCACATGCCTGAGCACACCACACGGGACCAGGGCCCCAGCTGAGACTCTAGCCTCAGCCTGCACTCAGTCCCCTCGATACACAGGCTGAGCACAAGCCCTCCCCTCGGCCTGCAGTGCCCCTCGGCCCCCACCTTCAACCAGCTTAACCCCTATTCATCCTCTAGGCCTCAGGCCCGCCATCCCTCCCTCCCAGCTCCTGTGGCCACATGCAACGTTTCGTCCCTGAGCACCGGGTGCTTCTCCTTCGGCACATGCGCCGTAGCTAGCGAGCCACATACTAGGCATGACTAGTGAGCCTGGCTCTCCCACTGAACTTCAAGCTCTGACGAGCAGGTGCACTTTCTGATTTTTCCCAGCATTGTATTCTGATGCCAATTACATTGTTTTAGTAATTAGTTTTAGTAATGTATTAGTTTTAGTTTTAGTAATTGTAAACTCAATAAAAGCTGGCACGTGGTAGGAGCAGAAAGGGCATCGGAGCAGCCCCAGGGTGGAGGGGCTCACGGGTGCCAGCTTATTGTAAAAGCTCAATAAATATTTGTCATGCGTATGAACAAGACTTCCAAGCAACAGCTCCTGACAGTTGGTAGATTTCTTAGAGCTCAATGCTGGAAAGACTTCAATGCCCAGGACACGAGGCTCGGTCTCCACGCATGTTAGGATTGACCCAGTGGCCCCCATACGCCCGGCTAGGGGCACTGGCAGGCCTCCTGATTCTGTGCCCTCCCTATTCCAGGCCCGGTTTTCTTCCAGATGGGGCAGCTTGCTCAGGTTGGCCAAGGGCTGGAATGGGGCCCCGACCCCCAGCCAAACCCTCTTGCAGCTCCCCTCCGCGGGGCTCCTCTGACCACATGGGGTTTCAAGTACTAACCCTGAACTGTCTTTCATCTTTGGGCCCACCAATACCCCCTCCCAAGGAGACCAAGGCAGCCCAGCCCAGTCTTGACAAAGCGTGCTCCTGACATCTGCAGGCGGACTGACACAGTGGCAGGTCCTCAGGACAACCCCGGGCAGGGCAAGCCAGCTCCCTGCGGGAAACTCACCCTGAGGGAAGCACAGAGCCCGCCCCTGGCACGGTCCACGGGTTACCTCCCCGCCGCCCGCCGCCCAGGGCTGGACTGGAAAGCAGCCCCATTCCCAGATTGGCAGGCAGGTGTCCATTGCGCTACAGAGCCAGAGTCACCCAGGATTCTGTTTGGGACTAGCGAAGGGGAAAGAGCCTGCTATGCCCACGTCCCACAGCACTTTGCTAGGTTTTTTTTCCTTTCTTTTCTTACTGCTCTTCTCTGCCACCCCAGCTGGCTCCGTCTTTGGGTTTTGCACAGCCCTGGTGATGCCAGCCGGGTGAGGTGAGGACGGGCCATGAGCAGCCCTGACCCCAAATGCCGGCTGCAGCTGGAGCAGACAGCACCCAGCCCTCTGGGCGGCCAGGCCTCCCTGGCAGCTCAGCCACTCCACCCAGGCTGGGGCTCTCCTGGCAGCCAGTGGCTTCTATGCACTTTCACGGCACCTCCAGACAACAGTCAGTACTTGCCCTCCTACTTTGCCAGCAATGGAGCTTCGGGTCTGTTTTCAGTGGGAATTTAAAAAAAAAAAAAAAAACTTCACATAAAAAAGGCTGCCCCCAGTCCCACGGCAGCACCTTACAGGGCTCTCTCGCCCTGGGAAGCTGGTGGCCTAATTACCCAGTTCCAGCCCAGATGTTGGGCGGCCAGCCAGGAAGGGGAGAAGTGAACTGGGGCTCAGGACCTCCGACCCAAATCCCTCCCCATTTCAGCTCACGGGGTCTCCTCCAGCCGCAGTGGGCCCTCCCTGGAGGAAGCACATGGGTCGGGGACCTTGGTAACTGCAGGGGACCCAGCACCCCCCACCTCCCAGAGAGAAGGGCAAGACTAAAGCTGGTGGTGGGGAGGGGGTGTTGGCAGGGAGCTGTTTTACCCACGGGAGGAGCTGCCTGACCTGACAGCAGGGCACAGCAAATGGGCAGGCAGGGGCGCCCCCAGCTGGCACGTGAGCCCCTCCACCCTGGGGCTGCTCCGATGCCCTTTCTGCTCCTACCACGTGCCAGGTCCCTAGTCCAAGGTCACGTCAGGAAGCTATTAGGGGAAATGCTCCTCCTGGGAGCATTCTGTGAGAGGCAGTGGGGGGTAGCCAAAACCCTTGGTTTTTATGGCCAGGAAGGACTGGGTTTGAATCCTGAGCTTCTCAGACCGTCGGTCTCGTCCCCTGGAACCTGCAGCTGACAGTCCTCATCCTGGCCAGCTCATAATGAAGACCAATGGGGGCCAAGGCCTAGTACAGGGCCTGCCACGAAAGAAGGCTACAAAAACTAAGGGCCTTCATTTGCCCTTATCAGCTCTGTGGAGTCTGTTCATCCTGGGACGCTTTGCTATAGCAACGGTGACAGACTCTGCCATCCTTCGCTGCTGTGACGGAGTGCAGCACCTTCAATGCCAGGATGCCGTAGCCCCTCCTGAGCTCTGCAGTGTAGACGGTGCCTGGAGTATATAATCGATCGTGAGGGTTGTTTTCCCATTGGTATTATGAACCCTTCAGGGCAGAGGCCCTGTTTAAACAGGAAACTACTCTGGAGACTTAATCACAGTCCCTACATGCTGGGGTGCCACTTAGTGGGGACAGCCATCACAAAATCACACAGACAAAGCTGCAGGAGAAAGGCCTGGGGCACAGCCCCGGGGCACAGGACTAACTTCCCCCACAACTTCCACAGATTAGGGGCACAAAAGCGGCCCCTTCTATCAGCCTCCACAGCACCTTGAGGGAATCCCATTTCCAGGCAGAGCACTGAGGCCTAATGGGTTAAGGGGTACCTCCAAGGCGGCAGAGCTGAGCTTGCTGTCACCCCCCCAGAACTGCTTTGCTGGCTCCACACTGCCTCCCCATGGGCTCCAAACGGCACAGGCCTCCACCCTAGCACAAGAACCACAGAGGTCAGCGGGCTTCCATCCACTGAGCCCCAGGACTGGGACTGCGGGGCACCCGCTCACGGCAGGAGCGCTGCTCCCTCTACAAAGCCAGCTGGAGGCACCTCTGTGCCCCTGGACACCAGGTGCCACGGTGGCCTCACTTGCACCTGCAGACACACGCTGGTCTCCCTCCCCAGAAGGCTGGAGTGCATCCCCCGCAGGCCCCAGCTGGGCCTCAGGACCTGTCAGGATGATGCCACCTGCATGCTGATTAGGGTCCCTGCGATGCAGACTTGCACTCACTGCCCGTCCCCTCTGTGTCCCACACACTCCACTCTGCAGCTTCCTGGTGTGCTGTGGCAAAGCGCTCGGCAGCTCTCACTTTCCAAAAGCTTCAGGACTCAAGGTTTCTTCTGTGCCAAGGCAGGGCTCACAGTGGCCCATCAGCAGGACAGAACCCCGCTTGACTAGAAACACGTCCCTCTGGGCAGGGTGTCCTAAAGGGTTAACACCCTACAGACAGGACAGGGCAGGCCTGAGCACACAGCAGGAGTGCCAGGAGTAACGTCTGCTGAAGGAGTCATTTCTAAAAGAAGTGGACATAGATGAAGACAGACAGGGAGGGGGAGAGGCTCTCTCGTGCCAGGCGGTATTCCAGGCACAAGGGATATATAATGGCAAACAAACAATGGATAAGATGGCATGTGACTGGCATAAATAAGACATGCATGGTATATATGATGATAAATAAGCTAATTAGGGTGGTGATGGATAGACACAGTTCAAGCAAACCAAGATGGCACCCTCGCCGGTTGGCCACCATTCGGGTGATGTCCCTCTGCTCCCACCTAGCGCAGTGGGTGCTTCTCTTCAGAAGCTTTGCCTCCAGAATCAAGACTTCCTCCCCAGCTACCCCCGCGCCCACAGATAGACCTCCTCGAAGTGTGGAGGGGACTCTCAGGACCGAGGCACGTGCAGACGAGACAGGCATACAGCCACACGTTTCTCTAGGCCCCTTGGTCCCGGGTCACACATCGGTGGGATTTCTGAAAACCAGTTCCCCAGTTTAAATCAGAGCTCTCTTGTTTAATATGTCTGGACATTAAAAAAAAAAAAAAGAATAAAAAAAGAAATAAATGAGCAAAACGTTACAGCTGGTTTTGCAGGCCCCAGGCTCACGCAGAGTTCTCAGAAGGACCCTCCCTCCCGGCGGGCAGCCTGGGCAGCCTGGGCCTCCTGCGCCCCTTTGGCATCCCTCCTCCCGGCCTCCTGGTCCCCAAACCTGCTCCTGGAACACCTCCTGCTCAGACTGCTTTTTGACAATAACCAAAAAAAAAAAAAATTCTTCTATGGCCTGGCTGTCACCCCAGTGTCCCTTTCTAGGACTTCTCAGTTCCACCCAAGGTCTGGCTCCATCCCAGGTGGTTCTCAACTCCGCTCTCATGCAGGGCTCACGTTAACGGCCTTTTTCAGCAACCAGGCCAGCATCCCACACTTTCCCTAATGGCATCATAGGGTCTCAACACAGTTTCGGGCGGTTGAAGCTTCCGGGTGTTTTCTGTGGCGCGAGCCGTGCAGTTGGAGGACTTCCCAGAGCCCGCATCGCTGAGCCCACCCTGCAACCAGATGTCTGATGAGAGACAGCTGTCACTTCACATTCTGCTAAATATTTCCACAAAAACTGCCCCAAATGCTAAAATCTTTCCCTCAGGAAAGCTGATTCATGGAATTCAAAATAGATCTTCAGTATGGCTGAATAATGCTGTTGATGAAAATAGAAAAAGGAAATATGAGCGCTGATGTCCTCAAGTCCTTCCTCTCGAGGCCAAGTCAGGGCACAGAGCGTCGTGGGCACTAGAGGACCAGGGATGCTGGAGGTGAGCTGCCGCTACCCTTGGGAGTCTTGGGAGATGTGTCCAGCCATGGCAGGTGCCTGGGGACACCTCCCCCAGGTGGGGGACAAGTGGGGGGCCGAACACCGAGGCACGCCAGCCCTCTGGAGACCTGAAGCTCCAGGGAACTCCTGAGAATACCTGTTTCCTGCCCTGCATTCAGCAAAGTACTTGGTGACACTGTCACCATTTCGGGACACAGGACCTGGGATCCCATCCCTTCCTGGGCACTTTGTATCACTGGAATTTCTCTCTTGTATGTTCAACCTTCCAGCAATGAGCTCCTTCCAGTTGAGTTCTGGCATCTAAACGTTTCATACGGGAAAACAGTCTTTGCTCGGCCTTTCCTTCGCCGGACCCCCCTTTCCCTGCCCTTTAAGTGCAGGGTTCCTCAGAGCTTGGTTCCAGGAACCCCTGTGATTCTCCGTCTGCTCCATCCCTGGAAAAGTTGCCCAAACCCACCGCTTCCCATCCCCACCGGTTCTCACACGACTCCCAGCTCTCCGTGCCCCGTGCCCATCAGCCCCCATCAGCTTTCTCAAGGGTGCCCCCAAAAACAACTCATTACCTTTCCCATTTCCCAATCCCCCAAAGAAATAAACAAGAGAAGGCTCTCTTTTTCCAATCTTTCCTGACCGCCAGAACAATGCTGCGCTTTAACCATCGACCTGGAAATCGTCCCTGACCTCTTCTCCTCCCTGCTGCTTCCCGTAGCTAACCTGTCACCCCGTACTGCCAGGTTACCCACTGAGCACCCCCCAGACTCTGCAGCTCTCCACACGGCGTCCCGCTTTGGCCTTCCCCATGCTGTTCCAGTCAGAAGGCTCTTCTTCCCGCCCTCCCCTGGCTACCTGGATCTCGGGCCACTTACTCAAGGAGGCTGTGCTGACCTCTCTGCTGAGGTCCTGTCCTCCTATTACTACTGGACTTCTGGTGACTGTGTCACTGTTGCACTTTTCCAGGTGTCAGTGCAGTGACTTGATGGCTCTCTGCCTCTGCTAGTGTGGCACACTCCTTAGTCGGTATTTGCACACCGCTGCCTGCTTAGCACCTCCCGTAGCTCCTGCCATACTATTTCATACAACGATTTGCTTAAGAAATGAATGAGTGAAGGAAGCTCCCCAAGTTACTATGAATATTATTGGGGTGATTCCCCAGCACCCTGTCACCCTCAGACCATTGGGTCATGTGGGACAGGTTTTATCAAAACCATTCTGCAATGATGAAGTTAAAGAAAATGAAGTGAGAAATGAGAAAATGCTTCCTTTTTATTCCTCATCCAAACGTACCTGTGCCTCTGCATTCCTGAAAGTACCTGTGAAATAACAAGCACGCTGCACGGCGGCCACAGAGGGTCTGACCGCAGAGGCAGGGGAGCCAGAGCACGGTCCCGGCGCCCAGGAGCGGCTGTGGAGAGCTGCCTCCCGGAGCCGTGCTGGGGAGACCCCCTTCCTTTAGGGCCATGCTTCCCAGCTCGTGGTCAATGCGCGAAAAGCCGGTTCCACACACTGACCCTCGGCCAAACGGGCTGCTTCCAAATTCCTCCAAGTGCCATTCCTGAGTCACCAGCTTTATTGCCGCCTGGAATGCATATTAAAAGCACAGGCCAGACCTGTTCATGCTGGGCCCAGGAATCTGAACTGCAAATACCCCAGGTGACTCTCACGCAAGCCAAAATCTGAGAGCCAGAGGGAGATTGGAAAGTAGACACCCATGGCTTGCGAGTACACTGAGCCAGTGTCCCTGGCTTGGGGACCCCCGAGCAATGACAAGAACCTGCCAGACACCCTAGTGAAAACCTCTTCCCTGTCCTTACTGGGACGGCAGCCTGACAAACTAATTTAGCTCCCTTGTCTTTTATGGCCTGAGCTGGGAGGTGTTGCATTCTCTCTCAGAAAGCCTTAGTCTTCCCCAGTCCAGGCCTATGTGGGGCCCCTTCAATCTCCTGGACACAGAGGACACACACAATGCACCCAGCAGCCTGACAGCAGCATTTCCTATCAAAGGGTCCTGATCATCTGCCTCCTGTGAAGGATGAGCCTGAGAACACCGTGGTCCACTGTTCCTGGCACTGAGGCGTCTGCCACAGAGTTAAGAATAAAATCAACACCAGACTGGCCCAGAGCCGTACAGCGGAAGACAACAGGGCCATGGAGGGCTGGGCACAGGCTGGCAGTGTTGGAGCAGAATTAAAGCAATAGTGTGTCCCCTGAAGAGCCAGAAGCTGCAGTGCCAGAGGAAACCCACCTGCCCGATTTCCAGGATTCCTGGGGAAAGCAGCGAAGCACAGCTCTGAAGAGGAGCGGCCACCCGCCCAAGGCCCCTGTGTGGGGGCTCCCTCACTTTCCAAAGTGATTCTGAATTCCAGAACCAACCACAGCTGCCGGGGAAAGTATACATTTATTAGAAATTTTGGGAAATCTTTTGGAGTAAGTTCCTCCTAAAGAATTCTAATTTTGCTAATAAGAATTCTCTCAAGTGGGTGAATAAAAATGAATTTCTTGTTGGTAAAGATTTTGGGGGGGAATCTCTTTCTCTTTAATGCTACTGACCTTCTGCCAGTGTTCCCACTGGTTATCAGCCAGTATGTGCAGAATGGAAACTAGGTTCATTCATGCTGCCCTTACCCCAGCCCTTCCTGTTCTGAGAACCCCAACTTCTGACTAACCTGCTCCGATCCCCTACTCCCCATCACAGCCTCATGAGCCACCAACCAGCTCGCGCAGGCAAATGGTCCCAGAACCACTCATCACAGGCCGGCCAGAAACCTTCAGATTCTAGCTCAGAGATTGAAGAAGACGTGTGGTCACTGTGTGACTCCCAGCTGGGCTCAAAGGCTTCATGAATTGAAAAGAGAGATGTACATGTCCATAAAGACTGGAAAGGAAATCTTTTACTGAAATTAATTCTGTGAAACTGATAGGATTAAAGATGTGTGGGTGGTTTTGAAGTTTTCTTTAATGCCTAAATGACTACAAATTCAAGAATAGATAAACTTGCATAAAATGAAAATTCACCATCACTGACTCGATTCTTCCTCGAGCCAAGACCAGATCTAGAATTTTAGTGGGACAAAGTCTAAAATATTATTCCCGCCTCTACATTTCTACTCCGAAGTCCAGGTCCCTCTTCTTTGCCGCTTCCTTCCCCTTTGAGCTCATCCCCGGGGAAACGAAGAGAGCTGAAATACAGCTATTCTCCTAGCCCCTTGGGCTTTTTACTCAAGTGCCAGCTTCCCAGTGAGGTCTTCCCGGACCACCCCATTAAAATTCGCAAACCATTCCACAAGCCCAGCACTGCGTATCCCCTTTACTGCCTTATTTTTCTTGGCTCCAAACTTATTGAGAAAGAAAAGTTTTCTGTTTTGTCTACTACTCTTTCCCCAACACGTAGAACAGCTCCTGGAACATTCTTAGAGGCTCAATAATCATTTATTGAGTGAATGAAGGAATAAGGAAGTAACTCCCAAGTGTGGGAAATCTGGCTGGGGCTCATTGCTTCTTTTTAGCACCTCAGACCTCGTTACCCGTGGATGACTTCAGAGCCTTGCTTCTATCACTCAGCAGGGAACTCTCTTGGGTGAAATAATGGCAGTCTGTCTACCTCAAGGCCAGCCACCTTCCCTGATGTCCGCTGCATGTATAGGAAATGCAGGCACCAGCGGCAGAGATGCATCTTCTTTCTTAATAATAGAACTTGAAGGTTTTATCTGGGTACATGGCCAACAGAGAGGAAGGTTGTGCCTACTGGCCTCCATCATAACTAAGATAAGACATAAAACTAAGTTCTGGCAAATGGGATGTAAGCAGAAGTGTCATATGAAAATTCCAGGAAATATTCTTAAATAGATGGAGTACACAATTCTTTATTTCTTCCTCCACTTTGATGGCCAAAATATGAATGTGATGGCTAGGTGTTGACTAGCCGTGCTAGACCCCATGGTAGAAACTGCATGCCAACCATTTAAAGCAGTATGATAGAAGAGCCTCAGTCCTTGATGAAGGTCGGCCACCTGTACTACCTATTTTTCTAGAAATGCATCCATTTTATCTAAATTTTAGAATCCATTTGCATAGTTATTCATAATTTTCTTATATGGTCTTTATAATATCTGTAGGATCTGTAGTGATGTCTTCTTTTCTTTTCTTCATGCTGATTACTTGTGCCTTCTCTCTTTTCGTGATCAGTCTTGCCAAAGGTTTTTATTATCATTTTTATTATCTTCAAAGAATCAACTTTTACCTTTGGTTTTATTTTACACATTGAGATTATATTATTTGGAGTAAATAAATTAAGAAATGTTTCACATATTTAGTGAATTGTCCTTTCATGATTATCTAGAGAAATGCTTATTTCTAATAATGCTTTTTTTTCTTAAAGTCTGTTTTATCTGATATTAATAGCTAATCAGCTGTTAGTTTTGGCTTTATTTGTAGGGATGCTCTTTTGTGATGATTTTAGTCTTTCTGAATCTTTGTTTTACTTGTCTTTTGTAAAGAGTGTGCAATTTCTTTTTAATACATTCTGCTCATTTTAACCAGCATATTTACTCCATTCATACTTAACATAATTACTGGTATATTAGCACTTAAGTCTGCCTTCTAGTATATGCTCTCTATTTGTTCGACCATTTCTACACTATTTACTTTTTCCTTCCTCTTTCTTGCTACATTTGAATTGGTTACATTGTAATCATTCACATTTTGTAAGCTACACACCGTTTTTGAAGTCTTCCAATGATTACCCTTGAAATTATAGTGTGCATTTATGAATTATCAAAGTCTAATGTTAACTAACACCCTTACCCACATCCTAGAAGATGCAAAGACCTGAAAATATTTTAACTCCATTCTCCAACCCTTTTCTCACCTCCATTTGTATGCTACTGCTGTCCCATATTTAATTTTGTATAAATGTTTAAATCCCAAAAGACATGATGAGATGATTGCTGAGCAAAATTCATTTCCATTTACCCGCATATTAACATTTATTCATCTTAAAGTCTTCCTGCATTTCCAACTTTCCATGACATCACGTTCTATCTGCCTCAGATTTCCTTTATTGCTGATCTTCTGGTGACAAATTCTGTTCTATTTAGCCTGGGAACGTCTTTGTTTTCCCTGGATATGTTGGTAGTGTCCTTCCTGTGTACTAGTCCTCTGTGTTTGGACTCCTGTTGTTGCAACTGAGAAGTTAGCTGTTGGCCAAACTGTTGCTTTTTGTTTCTTAAGGGAATCCAAGATGCTTCCTTGGTTTTCTTACTGCGGTATGTTTGCACATGGATTTCTTTTTACACCTTCTGTTTGGAATATATTGGGCTTCTTTAAATGATGGATTGATGTCTTCCATCAGTGTTGAAAAGCTCTCAGCCATTAGCTCTTCAAATACCACTATTGTTCATGACAGAAATGTGATAGTTGGGTATTTCCCTCCCGGCTGTCCAAGACTCAAGTCACCGTCCTGTCTCCTCACCGCACTGCCTCACGCCCTCTTCAGAGCTCTCATCCTGTAGTCCCTCCAGATTTCACTCTCTAGGTTCTCCTAGGAAACTTTAGTTACTCATTCTTTTCAACTGTATCTCATTGTTAACTCCACTTGAGTTCTTAATATTGATTATATATTTAGTTCTAGGATTTCTATGAGATACTCATCTCCACGCTATTATGTTCCTTTTTAGAATTTCTAATTTTTTGCTAAAAATTCCATGTTATTTCCCTGGAATAATTTCCTGATGTTTCCAGAGTAAACCCAGCTGTTTTACAGTCTCTGATAATTCCAGTATCTGTATCACTCACGTGTCCACCCAGGTTGTCCTTTACTCTGATTCTTGTTCATGGCGTCTTATTTCCTTGTGCACATTATCTTTGATTGTATACTAGGATTTTTATTTGAAAAAATTATTTGCCAAAATCATTTGAGAAACGATGTGGTATTCTCTTCTTTGGGCCTTCTTGTTTGCTTCTATGACCAGAGACATTAAATGACCACTTCAATCTAGGATGAAGGCTTTTGGATTTTTAGGACATTATAGGACTAAATACTGGACTGTTGTGCAGGGAAATAAACTGGCTTCCCCCATTCCCAAGGGGTAGCCTTTTGGGACCCCAGCATAAACCAGTGGTGAGCCACCAGAGATCCCCTCTTCTTCCTCACCTTTAGAAGCCACCAGAAGCACAACTCAGTCCTTCTCTCTCCTTTGAACTGGAAAGAATCTCCAAGGCCCAAGGGGCTGGGGGTCCCTCATGCACCTCTTTGGGGCACAGTCTGGTATTCCTCACCATCGTGTTAGCTCTTGATTTTAAGGAGAGTTTCTCCCCGGGTTCTTCATCTGTCTAGCAGTGATGGCTGACCCAAAACTGCCTCATCTGTTATTACCAGAACTGGAAGCCCTTTAAGTTGTGGAGATCTTATGGACTTCACATGAAGGATGGAGAGAGCATGTCATGTCACGTAAGTCACACTGTCACTTTGAGTTCCAGGCACCTGCCGCCGAGTCTAAGTCTAACAGCTCTGTGATTCTGGGCACAGCACTCTTCCCGCTCAGCGTTCATGCTCTGAAGGGTATTCTAGCTCCCTGTTCATCTTATTCTCTGTCTCTCTCTCCCTCCCTCCCTCACCTCTTTCTGACACTGTCTCAGACTCGAACAATCAGGTGGCCAATGGCTCTGGAACTTACATAAGAGAGGCCCTGACTGGGCCATTCTCAGTGGTACAGGTCATTCCCTTGGGACGTCCTCCCGGGGTCTGGAAGGGAATCGCTTCTTGTCACAAACATTGCACCTCTCCAAAGGCAGCCTGGCCCTGCCTCCTCGGTCCCCCTGTACGTGTACGTGCCCCCAAGTTCCTCCGAAGACAGGACCACCTCGGGGGTTCACCAGGGTGCTCTGGGCTTAGCTCCTCTGCTCAGCTTTGAAATTTAAGCACAACTCAAGGAGGAGAAACCATATTCCAGAGCTAACACCATCTTCTAACACTCCGAGAAACGGAGTCTCTATTTATGTCTTTGCCACCAACCAGTCCTGCTGACAGATCTGCTTACTCATCTAACCCATTTTCTACAGTGGCCACCACGATCTTTATAAAAATGCAAATCTGAACCTATCACTCCCTTGCTAAAAATGCTTCTGCGGTTTCTTAATGAGCTTAGGAAAAAGAAGCAAAATCCTTAAAATAGCGCAGTAACAGAATCCTATTTTGAAGCATACACACACGCCCACACACCTTTACCTTTTGCTTCCCAAAGAAGCCACTTCTCCTTGGATTGCAAAGCATCTGTCTGCTGGGGAAAGATTAAGACGGCAAAGAAAGGAATGACAAATTCCTATCCGGATTTTTACTTCCAAACGGGGTTTTGGCGCAAACCAAACAGCCATGCCAGCCAAGGAGGGTTTTCTGAATTCCCTTATTCTCGTGTCAGCTTAATTCAGAATGCAGACTGGCTGCCCAGACCATGGGGTTCTCCACAGTGCAGAGGAGGTTCCCCTTGCAAAGCACAGCAAAAGCTGGGGAGGCCGAATCCTCCAGGCGACAATTGCTGGAGGGAGGGACGGGGGGCGGGTCAGCTGTAAGGCGCGCGGGCCGCGGCCGGGCCGACCTCAGCAGAGCCGGCAGTGGCCACGGAGACCGGGGGGCGGAGACGGCCCGGGGTTCCCCTGTCACGGCTGCCACGAGCACCGAGGGGGCCCGACCCGACCCGCAGTCTCAGAGGCCGCGCTGAGGAGCCGCAGGCAGGACCGCGGAGCCCGGGCACGTTCACTCGGGAAGAACTGTGCGCACGGTCATCGCACCGAGCTTCGGCCCTGAAGTTTCTGCTCCTCCGCAGATGGGGTTTCTGAGAAAGACCGAATTAGATAACCAGGGAGGACGAGGGGTGGGGAGGGGGGGGGAGGGGGGCCGGCGGAGGGGAGGGGAGGGGAGGCGGGGAGGTGGGGGGGCCCTGCCGTCGGACCCCGCGCCCCCTCCGCTGCGCTCAGCCCTCAGGCACCCCGGCCTCCCTTCCCCTTCTCAAACCCGCCCGCCGGTCCCTCGAGGTCCCTTCCCCCGGCCCCCGGCACGGCCTTCCTGAAGAATCCTTCCCTGGACTCAGGCCCCGAGCCCCGGCCTCCGCAGGGCGCTCAGGCCTCTCCCCCGCACGGAGGGCTCACGCCCTGCTGGGCCTGGGGGTCCCCACGGAAGTGCCGGAGGCCGACGGCCCTGCGGGCACCCGAGACCAGAGGACAGGGCCCTGCAGAGCAGGCTGGAGGGGCGAGCCTCTGCCCACAGCCCGGGGGCTTGCCAGGCTGCGCGACCCAAAATGAGGGGACAGTGTGTGTGGTGGGACAGAGGGGGCACGAAGGAGACAGGCCCCACGGACCTGAGCACCCTGCATGAGTGAGGACCCAGAGGGTGACCGCCAAGCATGTCTGCTCGACTCCATTCCCTTCTGACTGGCAGCTGTCGGGAGAGAAGGTGGCCAGCCCAGTTCCGCTGCTCCTGCCGGCGCTGCGCAAGTAGATGCTTGACAGACATCCGGTAAATAAAAGGCAGTGGACCAGCCTCTATCACTGGGGCCTTGCTGTGTCCCATCAGCGGCTGCTGCTCTGGGGGGAGGGACAGGGTGAGAGAGAGAGTGTGTGTGTGTGTGTGTGTGTGTGTGTGTGTGTGTGTGTGTGTGTGTGTGTGTGTGTGTGTGTGTGCGCGCGCGTGCATGTGCAAGTGTGTGTGCACGCCCATCCAGCCTCTATCACTGGGGGCTTGCTGTGTCCCATCAGCGGCTGCTGCTCTGGGGGGAGGGACAGGGTGAGAGAGAGAGTGTGTGTGTGTGTGTGTGTGTGTGTGTGTGTGTGTGTGTGTGTGTGTGCGCGCGCGTGTGCATGTGCAAGTGTGTGTGCACGCCCATCCGTGAACAGGGCGCATGGATGGATGGCAGCAGGATACAGGACTGAGGCACCAGCTGGCATCCCACACACCAAGTGTTTTCACACAGCCTCAGCAGCAATAGTTGCACACGACGTGCAGAGAGACCCTCGCAGACGCAGCCCACCGCCTCCCCCACTGCCGGCATCCACAACTGCAAGGCTGACAGTTTTTTTCCTCTGGGCCTGGAAATATGCTGCCTCCAAAAACTCTTAAGAAAATGGAAGTGCCTTTGCAAGGGGAGTGGTTTAAGCTTCTATCACTTGCCTTTTAAAGGTGACTGTGATGGATGATAAAGGGCCTGGACCATCAGACACCAGACGGTGAGTAGAGGAAGGTAAGATAAGAGGATGGGAGAAGCCAGCAGAAAGGGGACCTGCCAGAGGGGAGCTTCGTCATCTTTAAACATCATTTTCACAATTTTGCTTGGAAGGTGCACAGCATAGCTGCCTCCCTTCAAAGGGGTGCTCCGCAGATCTCTGCAATCTGGTTGGTCTAGATTGAGAGGAAAACTACCAGACCCGCCTGAGGTTTCCCTGACAGCAGACTGCGTCCTGGGGGCTCCGGGGCACCACACTGCTGCAGCCTGGCTGTTTCCTGGGTCCAGAGACGACAAGGCAGCCGACTGAGCCACATACTGCTGGCGGGACAGGGAGACAACTCCAGAGAGCTCAGGACTCACGCCCCGGAGAGCCCACAGGGCAGTGTCCAGTTCTGGGGGGCACCCCACACAGTGGGTGTAGAGGAAGCAATGAAGGATGGACGGTGGGAAGCAGAGAGAGAGAGGGAGAGGGAGAGAGAGGAGGGCGGGTTAGGCATCTGGAAAATTACTGCAGTCTCAGGCCTTTTGCTGCTGCAAAGCCAGGATGAGTCATCAGCTGGTTGCCTAGGCAACGGCTATTTTCCTCCTGCTGCTGATCAATTTCATCTGCACAAATGTCCCATGAAACTGTGAGCTGTGAAGATAATATCCCCGAGTCACAGAAAATCCTGCCAGGCGAGGCCTACATTTCAAGTAACCTGAGCCAGACCTTCTGCAGGCCTAGCCATCCACATGGCACCCACCCCAGGCCCCTGCCAGCGACCTACACACACACACACATGCACAGCGACAGCCAGGACACAGATGCAGATTGTCACCTCAGCCTCCCTCCGGTTAGCCGGGGACTGAGGGGTGGTCACAGCTGCCGGACCTCACGGTCTCCCCTTAAACACAGAATGACTATGTGGTCATCCTCTCCTGTCTCCAGCTCCCTGGCTGGGGAAAAAGCCCCAGAGGGCCGTTGGAGGTAACACCCTGAGC
Organism: Manis javanica; assembly: GCF_040802235.1. NCBI lineage: Eukaryota > Metazoa > Chordata > Mammalia > Pholidota > Manidae > Manis > Manis javanica. Next base: position 1,825,074 of record NC_133169.1, read on the forward strand.
TGCCTGCCCTGCAGCCTGTGCCCCTGGGGTCAGAGCAGAGCAGGATGGCTGCTGTGCCCACCCAGGTCTCCCCAAAACACCACTGTCCCTTCCCCTACTTCATCTTTCCCCCCAGCCCTCATCACCCCAAACTGCACACCAAGTATGTAAGTGCTCCATCGTCCCGCCCCCCCAACGACCATGTGCTGCCTGAGGGCAGGAATTCCATTCGTCCTGCTCACCGCTGCACCCCTCTCCCCCAGCCTCGCTCCCCCTGCACATAGTAAGTGCTCAGTAAAAGTAGGTTTAATGAAGGAACAATGTTCTTGGACCACCTCATGAGTAAGGCCACCCTAAAAAAGTTAGTCAATATGACCAAACCCCCTTCTGTAAGAGCCAAAATCCACGTGGCTCCTGCGCTCTGTAGTTCAACACCTCAAATATGACAGAGCAGGAAATGATCACTTTCTGTGCTTTCTCCATTCCCCCTCAATCACTTAGGACATAAAGAACTTGTGTGAAAAAGGATCTGAGTCTCACATACATGGGATCACCCCACAGCACAAAGCTGGCCCACTTACCTGCCACTGAAATCCCCCAGGGCTTACAACGCGGCAAGCTCACTAGATGCATTTCTTTGTTTCATATTCAACAACCCAGATGTTAAACATTTTATAATTCCTGCTTTACAGACAATGGAACTGGGACTGAGAGGTTAAATAACATGCCGTGCCATGCATGCAGTACATGGTAGCATCAGGATTCAACCCCACATTCGGGCTCTCAGCTGCCACCCAACACTGTCACTTGCCTGTCTGCTCGCCACACCCTCCACTTGTCACAGTCACCCATTTGGAGAGATTTCCAAACCCCCTTCTCTCTTTCAAACAGCCCGGGGTATTAATTTCACCCTGAAGGGTTTTGCATTGGTACTGTGCCCTCTAATTCGCCAAGTACCTTCATATAAATTATATCATTTGAGCCTCACAACAACCTGTCTGATGAGCAGGGCAGAGACTGTCCCCCCACACTGCACAGACCTGGAAAGGTTACGCGACTTGCATGAAATCCTTTTACTGGGTAGAGCGGGATGTGCACATGGGTGCCCAGATGTCACTGCCATTGCAGCCGTGCTCTGGCAAAGAGCATCCGAGAGGGCTCACCGTGGCCTGGCCAGTCCCAGCCTCATTCGGCCCTGGGCCCCCACGCGGCGCAGAGCTATCCCTGACAAGCCTCAGGCTGGCTGTCACCGATCCCTTTGTCAGCTAATTCTAGACAAAACCTGACCTGGGGAACCCGGGACCTTCCCCCATAACCCGTAACAAAGGAAAGTAAGCTGGGTTTCCAGAGGAAATGGCAGTATCGGATGAGTCCAAGTGGCTTGGCTGACTTGAGGAAATGACGCCAGCTGTTCGTAGTGATTCTAGCATCACTCTCCCCTCGCCCTGGTATCCCCAGCCTCGGTCCACTCCCCACCCACCCCCTCTCACCTTCAAAAAGAAAGAACCTTATGTCACCCACCAAGAAAAAAAAATGTTTTAAATTATAGCTCTATGAACATATCATTCCGGGAAACAAGTTCACAACAGATGCTTACAAGCCCTTCCTGCAAACAGCACCAGGCGAGGTGGAAATGAGTCACTGGGGGAAACAGAATTATAAATTTTAATCCAATCTCTTATAAGATGTCATGCTGGCCATCAACCGACAAACATGTACAAGGAAACAATCTGATGAGCACCAAAAACGCTGAGTCTTGCCTTAAGCGGCAGCCGTGAAACAGTCCCCCGCCTGCCGGAGCCATTCCCTCTCTGCAGTGTGGCTTCCCTTCTCTGTGACCTGTCAGTTGTCCTGTCCGTATGGAAGCTGTATTTTCCTTCCTGTGTCTGAGTCCATGTGTCTTGCACATGTGCCGGCATGTTTGCGTTGGCGGGGGCTGAACCGACCTTGTGCCAGGCCCTGAGCCAGGTGCTTTTCAGATATAAACTCTACAGCCCCGTGGGCCTACAATGGTGGCATAATTGCTAGTATTGTTTTTCCTTTATAAATGAGGAAACTGAGGCTCAAAGAGGCTAATGAATTTGCCTATGAACACACAATGACTCATTAAAGTAATCCTGGCAACAGCCTAGAACATAAGTACTGGAAATCGGCACTTATCCATGCACTCACTCAACGCTTTTATTTCAGTGAATCTGATCGAACATTAACACTAAGTGACCAGGGCGAGAAAACGCTGTTGAATTCTTAATGACTTCCTCTTTTCCCACTTACACGATCACTAATGACAATGGAGTATTCACTTAATTTTGGCCAAAATTAATTCTCACAGTGTAACCCCTCAAACGCACTATGTTGTGTGTTAAAATTATTTACAAAGCAAGTCAGAGACCTTTCAGGTTTTTAAGTCCATCCATTACTTCAACTATGAGGACAAGATGATAACTATTTGTTATTTTTCAGGAATAAGTCATTACATCAGTTCTAACAGGGACACATGAAACTGCATTGGAGTATTTGAGCAATTTGCTTGCCTTCAATGATTGAGCTTAAGAAACAAAACTGATTGATTGAAAATTAACTCTAATCTTAATCAAGGCTTACATATGAACACGTATAAGAAGAAAATTAGGGCAGACCACAAAGAGCTCATCCTGATGTCCTATTATTGTATCTGACTTACAACCTGGACGATACTTCTATTAACTCTAGTGCTGAGCAATGGGATGTACCATTGTCCTGTCCATTAAAAGCATAAATACGGTTAGTGGTGGTTTTATAAAGAGCAAAAGATTCTCAAGTTACTCCAGTTTTCCAATATTAAAATTTATGGGCAAAATTGTTTACTTTCTTTAGAGCTGTGCACTTTGTCTTACAATTGTGGTTAGAAAGTTGAGTATAAATCATGTTTTCATAACATAAAACCTATTTTCCTACTCATTCTTCTGTGCATGCTCCCATTCATTTGTATAACTTATATGAACATTTTCCTGAAAGAAATGCAAGTTGTATTAAACATAAACGTCATAAATGTGTTATCACTAAAATACTAGGATTGTAAACATGGTGACGTCAAGAAGATCTGGGAAATTTCAAAGACAGTATAGAAAGTTTGGACAAAAAGCAGCAAAAAAAAAAAAATTACTGGAAGCTACGGTCTTGGCTGGATAATATTATTGAAGCAAAAGACGTATGTGGTCAAGTGAGTGAAACGAAGCTGCAGACGGAAGCCAACGCCGCACCTTGAAAGGCTTTACCAAGGAGCATATCCAGAAACACCCATAAGAGGGTTTTTATCCAGAGAGTTGACACAATCAGTTTGGAAACTGAATTTGAGAAAGATGGCTTAATCAGGAGGATGAAGATGTATTGAAGGGCAGAAAACACCGATGGCAGGAAGAATGTCTACTGTAACCCAGAAAAGCAGCAATGGAGAACTAGCCCCAGGCCCCAGCAGCGAGGATGGACAGGCAGTGACGGACGCGGGGCAGGTCAGAGAGACAGAGGCTACGGAGGCTTCAGCTGGTCCCCTGGGAAAGAGGGGAAGTGCAAGGAGGTGAAAGGAGCCATCCGTGAAGGGACCCGTGATGTCATTTAAGGGGACAAGGAACAGAGGGCTTGTGTGGCCGGGATTTACCATATCGAACCTCTGACGCCTACGCACATCCTAGAGCTATCTATCCGGTATGAGCGCTCGGCGGGACCAGGACGTCGGGGAGTCTGGCTGGAGATGACCGGCACTCATCAGCGGACACTGGAATTGGTCTAAATGAGGTCACTCATCACCAGGGTCGAGTAGGAAGTGGAACACTGAAGTGTAAGTGCACGAGTGAGCAGGCTTCCAGAAGGAGAAAGGCGAGGACTCAGGAGACAGCAGTACCTCGGAAGCCTAAGCCAAAAAGAATTTCAGCGAGAAAATGGTCCCCACAAACAGTGCAGAGACTGAGAACGTTCTCTTCATTCTGCCAAGCTGGTGACCAGGTCTCAGTGCAGCAGGGAAGACAGACGCCAGAACGTAACAGGTTCAAGAGTCAGAGTAAAGACAACACCACCAGCATGTTAAAGCTCATTGATTTTTCCAGCAAACAGTTTCTCCATGTCTTTTATTTCATTACAAAACAACATAACCATATGATATAAGGTTTGGAAATAAACAAAAAAAACTCACTCATGATTTATAAATTTGAGCAAAACCACTGTACGTCGTCAGTTTTCTCCCAGTCTCTAGCCCTTTGAGTATACCTCTCTTCAAGGTACTATCTCTTAAGAAACCTTAAGGTGAAAACCTTCAAAACAACCAACATGTCCCCAGAATATATCTATAGCTTTCCCTCAGGATTTATCTTAATTCAAAGCATCTCTGCAAGAGCGCGGCACCAAATCACAGGCCTCAGACTCAAAACGGGGGCTGTGTGTGGTTCCTAACATTTCTGAACTTAAATGTATCTCCATACCCTTTAGGAACCCAATTCCAGCAAATCCAGCAAATCTAGTGTCAAAGTTCAGAGCTCAGCCCAGTGTTTCTCTGCCCGCAGAGGCTCGTGCAGCCTTCACCCAAAATGAGCAAGTTCTATGGGTTCAGGTCACTGGCAAGTGGAAATGAAGTCGGCCATCATCCCACATCACATAATTTACTTACTAGAAGCAATTTCCTCGTACCCCCTACCTCATGCCAAACGCTCTCCAGGCCTCAAGTCTCTGAAGGACACCTTCACAGCTGGGCGTGCTGGACAGTGGGGACTAGGAAGGTTCTAGTCTCCCTGAGCTCCACCCGTACCTTTAGGTCAGCTTAAGTAACACTGACAGGAGGCTGGGTTGTCTCAGGCATTGAACCCCTTCTCCCTCCCTGATACTCTGAGAATAAATCTTCCAAAATTTGCCCTGGATGGAAGGGAGAAGGACAAATGGATAAATGCATTTTAAATGTCAGCACCCAAGCTTTCGTATGGGAATTTTATAAGGCAAAAGATGATGCTGAAAGTGGCGACATGGGTGAGTGAAGGTTTAAGAAGAACATGGATGGACCTTGGAGATGCAGGTCCTGGGTCAAGTGCAATCAGACGGAGGAGACAAATACCAAGTCATCTCACTTACATGCGGAATCTAAAACCAAAGAAACAAACCAAAAAGCAAAACAGAAAGGGGCGCATAAACACTCATAAACAGAGAACAGACTGGTGGTTGACATAGGGAGGGTCTGGGGGGAAATAGGTGAAAGGGGACATAATCCATGAGAAGGTGGGTGCCTTGACCTGGGTGACAGTCACGTGAGGCGGACGCCTGTCAGAATTCACCTGGCTGCACGCTAAGATTTGTGCATTGTGATTTATGTACCTTCATTTTAAAAATAATGAAATAAAATCCAGATTTTAAAAAACATCTATGAATTTGAGCCATATAGGTCATCCAGAGTACCAAGAATTCTGGGAGGATAGCAAAAATAATCACTGGAAAAGGGGTAGCAGGACTCGTCAGTCCGGGGATGTGTTCACCTTGCGGTACCCCAACGGTGTTCTGTCTCCCTGTCCACAGCTCCAGCTTTCAGCGTCAGGTTCGGGCTTATTGAAGAGCTCATGCAAATACACAGATTCATGTTGAACAGGACCCAGATGTGTTAGGCACTAGAGCTCTTCATTTGGCCCCTTAGACACAACACGATATTCTAAAAGGATCAAAGGAGAATCGCCCTGGGGTCTCAGAGCCCTACCTACCCTCTCCACGCAGATTGAGAACCACTGAACTCCAGTGTCCCAATGTCACCGATGAGCAGATCAAGGCCCAGAGAAGGAAGGTGACGTCCCAGGCCTCACAGCTAGTGGCAGAACCTGGCCCCCCAGGTCTAGTGCTTTCGCCTGTACCATGTGGGGCCTTCTGTTTTACAGACTGCACAATGGCCGATGCACCCCTGGGGGGCCGCCAAGCCATTCTGAGCCTGTGTCAAGGGCCCAGGAAGAGCAGGCCAGATCCCTTTTCCACCTACATCCTCTGTGTCCACTTCTTAATAGGAAACTTAGAATTTAGGATTAAAATTTCAAGTGGTCCGGTAAACTGGGTAAACAATCATGAATAAACAATGAAGCACAATTGCATTTGTTCCCCATCTGGTCCCTCCTGAATTCATAAGCAGAGAGGCCTGTAATTCCTTTATCACTGGGAATGGAGAGCAACCGGAGGCCGCGGGCTTGAGAAGAGCCGGCCTGGATCCCAGAGGGACTCCCGAGGCACCAGGCCTCCGTGGCATCTACTGGGCCCGCGCCCCGCGAGGACTGCACACTGCCCGCCCCGTCCTGGCCGGAGGAGTCCGTCCAGCTCTCCGACCGGGACTGGAGGAAGGGGCTGACCCGGAATCCCTCAGGCACTGCTATCCGTAGTCCCTCATTCTCCCCGACCCATCTCGGGGTCCCTCCATCACCTCTGAGCCTCCAAACTAAGATAAAGTCCAACAAAACGAGGGCAAAAAGCCCAATGATTATGAGGTAATCTGGGCCAATCCTGGCCAGAACTAGCTTCTCCTGCACCCCTTCTTCTTTTCTCTCCCTTCAGGGGAAATCTACCAAACCCCACCCCCAACACCCACCTCTCTCTCCCTGTCACCCTCTGTCTTGCTCTCTGTATGCTGAGTGTTTTTAATCAAGTTTCTTAGCTTCTCTGAGCTCCTCTATACTCATATGTAGTAACATTCTCCTCACAGGACTGTCAGAATGATTAAATGAGGTGACGAATAAAAGACACCCACCCCCACTGGGCCTGCCCTCAACCATCTCCCCGACACTGGCTGTTGAGTCAGTATTTGCTTCCCTCTCAGTTTTGTCCCTTAATGATGCTGCTTCCCCCGAGCTACTTGCATCCAGTAGGTGGCAAAGAACCTTTAAATCCAAACAATTTGGTTCCCAGGGGTGGGGCTTCAGAACAAGAGAAAAATCAGAAGTCCTTCACAGCCGCCTCCACCTCGGCCATGAGTAACACCCACCTGGGGCTCATAGAAGCTGCCCTCCATGTCCGTGCCTCTTCCCGACGTCCAGGGCGTCCGCTGCTCCATGCCAAGGGCCCCCTGGCACTCAGGAGTGCAGAGCTGATGGAGCACCACAGTGCAGAGCGACTGCCTGGGCGCCTGCAAGGACAGGAGGCATAAAGCAGACGCTCAAGTGCATCAGCCCTCAACCAGAGAAGTGCCTCTCTTGCTGGCTACTAACTCCCGATTTGCAGGCTCTGCCTGACCTTGGGTAGCCCAAGGTCAAGCACCCCAGGGCCTCCCCTCAGGTTCATAATGGGGCCTGCTGCTGTGGCGAGTCAGCATCAAACTGCCCTGCGGGCCTAGGGCGGTCAGCATGACTCAACATTTCAGTCAGCCCCCCAAACACCTCGAATTTTCCTCCGCACTGCATCCCTACAGCGGCTGACTCAGCCAGGGCTCTTGTCTTTCCCCTGGTAAATAACAAACACCTAACATTTACCAAGTGCTTATTATGTGCCAGGCAGTATTTACTTTAAGTTTTTGCAGACAGTTTCTCGTTAAAACCTCAGAGTAACCCTATGAGATAGAAATTATTTTTCCCATTTTTCAGCTAAGGGAAATTGAAAATGCTCAGAATCTTGCCAATGGGTTTCAGCCCCAGGCAAGTTCACCCTTGATTTGGTGAGACCAAAAAATGACAATGGAATGTTTTTGGGGAATAACCCAAGGTTATTCCCACGGGGGTGGGTCAAGCACTAGAATTCCGATCACCTCAGAGCGAGCCTGCAGGCTGCAAGTCGGTCTCTGCCCCGGGCCTCTTGTCCCCGAAGCTGTCTCAGTCTCTGTCCTCGGCGCCGCCCACGCTCCAGCCTCTGCTCTCCTGCAACCTGGATCCCAGAGCTCTGGGCAGGGCTCTTTATATAGAGTCACTAATAATGTATTGCCCACACGTGCGTAGTGAGCTAGCCAACCAGGGCCAGGTGAGAATCCTGGCCACAGGAACCTTCACTTTATCCACACTCAGAGAAATTAACTAGGCAGAACTTCTGCCCTCCTTACCCCACCCTGTAACCTGCTTCCCCGCAGCCCGCTCCCCGTGCCTTCTGCTGCCCACCACTAACCAACCAGCGCCTATGCGTGGGTCCCTCCCTCCACCAAGCTGTCCACCAACCCTCACAGGAATGCCTTCCTCAAAGGGGAATCTGGCCCTACTTCTCTGAACAAAACCTGACCGTTTTCAGTCACTCACACACTGAAAATCCTTCAGAGATTCCCCACTAGATCCAAGTAAAGTCTAGGCTCCCTAAACTGGCATTCTAGACCTTTCTCAAGCTTACTCCAACCCACGCTTCCAGTCCTATTCCCTTCCCCGTGTCCCGGCTCTGGCCTTCCACACCTCCATCCGTGCCCGTGGAATGTGGCTCTGACTGACCTGCAGGAACTGCCCTGTTCCCACTTCACACTGCATGTCGCTGCTTGTTGGGGCACAGCTGCCCTGAACAGGCCAGGGCTCCCCCAGGGCAGGGGGAGCTATTCACATTTATGTCTGGCACCATCCACACGGCAGTTTATGAACAAGTATTGCACGATGAGTGGAGGAATCCCTCGTTTATGCACGCATTCAGTTAGTTAGTTCGCAGTTAGTTGTTCATCATGGACTATGCTGGGGAGAGGGAGGCAGAAACCAGTAAAAGCCAGTGCCCCGCAGGGTGATTCCAGCTTTGGTCTAAGGCTTACATAACCAAGGGTTTTTATTGCTTTTTTTCTTGACTCCCTTCCCAGAAAACAAATTGAATTGCAGAGCCTGAAAAACACCACCTAATTCTATCCTATTTAATCAGAACACAGCTGCCATCCATTTAACTGCCACACCGCTCACAAAACACTCGATTGTCAGGCCTGAATCCCAGTTTGTGTAGACGACCAAGGATAGACAACTTGCAACTCCACTGGGAACCTAAATCCATCACGATGTTCGTTAAGTTCTAGGAACTCAATTAATTTTTCTGATTAATCATGGATTAATTTACCAAACTGTGCTGACAAGAAAGTATTGAGGCTTAAGGTGGTCATTTTTCTAGAGATGACAGCTTATAACATTGGGCTATATCATTTCGTTAGATTCAAATTGAAATCTTTGCTCTCTGAATTGTCTTATCATGTGAGAATGTGCTACTCAGTTCTCTAATTTTTTTCTACATAAATAGACCTTCTTTCACCAATATGATGACCCTGGAAGTACCTTCTGGGCAAGGATTCCACCTCTTTGACCCCTCAGAACCAACCGGCACAGAGCTTTCCTGCACAGAGAGGTGACTCCAGAATTAGAGGTGGCGAGAGGCAGAAGAGAAACCTGGAGATCATGTCATCTGAACCTTATTAGACAGAGGAAGGCAAAGAGACCAGAGAAGGGCGATGACATGTCCAGGGCAATCAGGCTGAGCCAGGACCAGCGCCCAGGTCTCCTGACCTCAGTGAGTGGTCACAGCCACACAATAGCAACCATTTGTTTATCGCCATATCTGTCTGCTGATCTATAAGCAGCATGGAGCCAAATGCTGAGAAGCAGCTCGATATTACGTGGCGTGAGAGACATGAATTCGAGTGCAGGGGCCCGAAGCAGCCAGTGAGGAAGCAGGCCCTCAGAGCAAAGGGGCGCCGAGAGGTGATTCTCAGTCCTGGACAGCTCTGGCTCTCCGGGCGCTGCCGATAGAAGCCGTGAGCAGAAACGGTGGGGCGAGAGGCTGGGATGCACCGCCAAGCCGTTAGTCTCAAGGGCTATGGGGACAAACCATGGGGGCAGGACCACCGAGGAGATGCTCTGGGACATGCTCAGGGCCTCACTGGGGCCCCCGTATCAGTTTCCTATGGCGACAAACCACCGCAAGCTTAATGGCTTGAAACGACACACATTCATGACCTTTTATTCTGCAGGTGAGAAGTCTGACGAGGGCCCCGCCCAGGCTCGGACCAAAGTGTGGTGGGGCTGCATTCCTTCTAGAAGCTGCTCACAGTCCCTGGCTCACGGCCCCTCCCTCCGTCTTCAATGCCAGCAACAGCAGGTCAGAGCCTTCTCGCCAAGCGCCACATGGACCTCCTCCTCTGCTCCCTCTTTCCGCTTTGAATGACCTTGTGATCACACTGGGACCACCCAGGAAATCCAGGATAATCTCCCTATTTTAAGGTCAGCTGATGGGCAGCCTTCATTCCCCTTTGCCACAGAACTGAAAGTATCCACGGGTTCCGGGCGCTAGCACGTGGCCATCTTTGCTGGGGCCGTCATTCTCCCAACACAACCCTGAAGGGCCGTTTCCAAGAAATAAAAGTAAGTGAGAAATAAACAGTCCCCACAAAACTGAAACACAGCCCTGAGTCATCTCAGTCCCAAACATGATTAAGGCCATGTGCCCCGGGTAGCAACCTACCGAGCAAAAATAAATTATCTCTGGAGAAAGCTGGCGTCACCCAGCACTTTTATTATAGAAAGTGGACAGCACTGAGATTCCCATGCACCAATGCAGAAGAGCAAAGGACCTCTTGGTTTCTATCTTCTCCCCCCAGAACACAGAAGCCCCCTGGGACCGGGGATTAGGTCCAGGGTGTTCTATGCCGACCTCATCCCAGGCTATATGATAGGCGCTCTGCAAATACGCACCGAACAACCCACTCCAGTGCCCACCCTGGTTGCACATCCGTGTGGACAGCAGCTTAGGAGGGAGAGCCGGCACTGTGCAGAGACCTGGGGGCCAACAGGAACCCCAAAACCCCACAGCGCCTCTAGGGAGGGAACACCTCCCCAGGGCCAGTTTCAACAAGCCAACCAAAAAAACATCAATGACCATAATACCAAGAGAACCCAGTGCCTGATGCTGGCTCCAGGATAGCCGCTGTGCCCGAGCGCTGTCACCGGATGGCCGCAGGGCGGGACCTCAGTGCAGAGTCACAGCCACCTGCCTCCACAGCTAAGGCCCGGCAGGACCACAGTGCCCTCCGCCTCTGGCTTTGCGTATTTTTGAACTCAAAAATAGGTCTGTGAGACCTAACCTTCCTGAGAGCCCTCCCAGGAAAACACGACCGACGGGAGGTCCGCCCAGGGCTGGTGGCCGGCGTGGAGGCAGCCCCAGCCCTGAGCCCCGTGCACCGCTGGGCCCAGGCGGCAAGAGGAATCCTCACCTGCCTGCCAGCCGAGCCATTTCGTCTGACGTGTGCAAAGCTTAGAACGTTCTGGGGCCGGCGCTGGACAAGGAACATTTTAAGAAACATCCCAAGCGGAGAAACGGCCAGCAGTGTTTGAGGCTCTATGATGAGCCAGACCCTGTGCTTAGCAGTCTACATGCGTTAGGTCATTTATCCCTTCAGACACCACCGGGCGCCCGGGACGACGGAGCTGAGGGTCAGGGAGGCTGATCGTTAGGCCGACATCGCCCAGCCAGGAAGCGGCAGAGCCACTGGGTCACCGAGAGGCAAATGCCTGTGTGTCCGGCCGCCACGACGCCCTGCCTGGCCTTCGCCCACTAGCGTGACCAGCGAGCCTGAGCTTCTGAGCGCTCAGAGGGCGAGCCTGGGAAGAGAACGCGTGCATTTGTTGAAAGGGGATACCCGAGACTTGCTCCCCCACACGGCCAGGCACGGAGGTCCCCCTGCCCCCAGTATTTCCAGACCCCTGGGCCCGGCAGCAGGGCCCCCCGCCCCTAAGCTGCCATGAGACCCCTCGTGTGAAGAGCGGGGGGCAGTCAGAGGTCCTTCATCCGGAAGAGAGTCCTTGCGGGAAGAGAAAGCTTCTCCGTCCCCCACCCGTGCGTCAGATTTCCCAGCACCTTCCAGTCCGGAGCGGCCCTCACCCACGGACTGCGTGGGACCTGGGCAGCCCCTCCCTGTGACTGAGCTGCATTTGGGGGACACTGAGAACCATTTTTAGCTCCTCGTCTTCAGAGGAGGGCCTGGAGTCAGCTGGATGTGTGGTTAGCCCGACAAGGTTGCCGTGGCAATGTGCCCGCGTCTCGGGGCCGGGACGCCTCCTCGGGAGGGGGGCCTCGGCTTCGGATCAGCACCGCTGGCCTTTGCCTGATTTTACTAATTCCCCGGGCTTCCCAGAGCGCTGACAGCCCCCCTCCCACCCCTGCCCGCCTCAGCATCCAGGAAGGGAAGAGGCTGCCTGCATTAAAAGTCCTTTTCCTCCCTAGTCACCCTCCAGCCAAAACCATCGTCAAAGAAAGAAAACCGGGGGAGGGACTGGGAAGGGGTCCTGAATGGTTCCCAAGCCTTTGCTTTGAGGGAGGGGAGGCGGGACGCGCAGCAGGGAGACGGGCGGGCGCCCCCGGGGCCGCAGGGGCAGGACTAAGACGGTCAGCCCTCTCCTCCACAGCGGTCCCCACCTGACCCTTGGGTCCACATCGTCTCAGAGCACAGCTTCCATTGCTCAATAAAGAAGAAGGACCTCCCCCTGCAGAATAAAGGATGTGCCCGCGGGCAGGGGACGGGGACTAGAGACCCCTGGTACCTGGTGCTCAGCCCCTGCAACAGTCACAGCTGAACTGCCCGCCGCCACCACCACCCCCGCCCCAGAACTGGGCCCCTCTTCCACGGAATAAAGTCTCTTCCATATTCCTCTTGGGTCAGGCGGCAGGGTTCGTGTTTCTGTCGGAGCAGCGAGCCCTGACTTACACCGCCTTGTCTGAAACAAGGTGAGACGTCTCACTTAAGCCAGTGAGACGATGCCTGGTACCAGGGCTCCCGGGTCCCAGGGGCCAGCGCAGCTGTGTCCAGAAGGAAAAGCCACTGAGCAGAACTCAACACAAAACTTGCTCTAAGTGGCTCAAGGCACGCTACCCCAGAACCCCTCAGCAGGGCTGGTTTTGTCTCCGGACACAGGAGCGATCACTGGGTGGAAAGCAGGCGTGGGCAGCAGGCAGAGGCAGGGAGGCAGGAAGGAAGTCGAGGCCTCCGCTCAGCCCGGGTCCATGCCTGTGTGTCCCTGAGGGTGTCTCCCTGAGCACCCCGCAGGCCTCTAACACGGGCACCCTTAGAGCAGCAGCCAGGCATGGACACGGCTGTCCTCACTGCTGTGAAGGTCATGGCCAGAGGCACACAGACTCTGTGTACGCGGGGGCTGCACAGCAACCTGCCCTTTCTTACCCCACCAGGAGTTCTGGCCCAGAGCCAAGCTCACCTGGCAAAGGCACTTGGTGCTTTTTTAAATGTGTGCAAAGGTGCTACCTGTGCCTAATCCTGCACCTGCGGGGCACCACGTATGCCAGGCACAAAGGCAGTGGGCTGGGGAGGCCCTCAACCCTGCAGTCCTAAGGCCAGGCCGCAGAGTTCTCAGCCTCAACAAGAAGCCACATTGAAAGAAACAAGTCTGGTAACCAGTATAAAACTGGAAAGTTGCTCCCACAGCTGAAAGAATGACTGGCCGTCCCCACCCCCCCTTCCTTGGTATCTCCTCCTCCCACCCCAGAACCTGAAGCAGGCTCACAGCTATCTGCTCCCCCACCAGCCGGGGGAAGGATGCTCTTTGTCACAGGAGTCGGGTCAGATGCTTTACATTTCACCCCCAGAGGCCCTACCGTGGAACAGAATCCAGACTAGCAGGCGGGAGCCCTGGACCCCCAGGCCCAGAGCAGCCGAAGAGAGAGAGGCCAGGGGGTGAGCCTCTGGGGACAGGCTACAGTGAGGACAGTGCTACGGGGACGCAATGTAGGGTGGGGGCGTTTACACAGAGGGGTCTCCCAGAGACAGCGGGTGAGGCTCTGGCAAAGGACAGGAGCGCCCGCCCACAGTCCGTGTAAGGAGATACCAATACTTCCTGCAAAATTCATTTCTGAACAGGCATCATCACTTACAAATGACAGGCGTTTTCCTGATGTAGGAAACTGACCCAACCTTTTCTGGAAGGTAATTCTCTTCTACCTGTTAAATATTTAAACATTCAAACCATTTGATCTAGCAAGTCTACTTCTAGGAACTTAATCCCAGAAACATAGTCCTGCTTTCAGAAACTTAAAATCTTACAAAGGCATTCATTGTTGATGAGTCATTTATTTTTTAGTTGTTTCTCCTGTGAAATTCTGTCATTCATTTTCCTTTATCAGAAACATTATGCATCGGTGAGGGGCTCGTTAGGATTCAGGATGTCACCTGACCTTCTCAGGGAGCCAAGACCTGGTGTTTTATCATCTGTTTGTAAGCTGATCTCCCCACTAGACTCAGGTCCCTTGTGGGCAGGACCGTGTCTTAGCCTCTGTCCATCTTCAGACCTGCCGTGAAGGCCAGTATCTGGCGTGTGCTCAAGGGCTGTTTGTTAGACGGGGCTGCGATGCACCCGGGCCAGGACCCGACTCAGGCTGTCGCGCTCCCCAGCACATGGTGCTCTAGAGGCAGAGCCCGGGGCACCTGCTCCCCTGGGGGGTGATCTGCTCTGCGCGGCTGGGTCTTCCCCGCCACCCTCTGCAGCGGCCGGCTTAGGACGGGAACTTTAGACGTTCAGGAAAAGAAAAAGGAGAAGAATTGGCTGCTTGTTTGTTGTTAAGATGACAGAAATCGTGGAGTTTGGCCTGTTGTCCGTGCCTTGAGCCTCTTGAAATTATGTGCAGCCCTTTTCTGGGGAAATTGTGTGCAGCCCTTTTCTGGGGAAATTGTGTATGGCTTCATGAGCTTCTCAAAGTTCAGGTCCATGACACTCTAACAATGAAATGATTAAGAATCCCTGAGCCAAGGTATTTGACTCAGGGAAGGGTATGTTCAGGCAACCTCTGCCCAGGGTAACACACGGAACATGCTGCAGGAGCCGGCAGGGAAGGCCTGCGTCCTGACTTCCCTTTGGTAACCCCTTAGTACAGTATTTCAAAGCACTGCAATTTTAAAGGGTGCTTATTAAATACTTATCCAGCTCATAACCCTATCTTGGTTTTGTTATATGTCCTAGTTAAGGGTGAGTAGGTATTTCTTGACTTTTAAAAAATCTAAGGGGAAAAATCTCAGAAAGGAACCAAACATTTAAAGCATCACATATAACACAAAACATATCATGGAATGTTTCCCAACATCACTCACCTCGGTCATAAAATTATTAATCAAACACTTTCAGGCAGGCAGTTAAAAGCAGCTGATCTGGGACAGCGTTTCATTGAGCTCAGCTTGGGGTCACCTTGGCAGTGAGGAGGGAATGCCACGTCCCAGACCCTCAGCCCACAGGCTTACCCCCCCTACGCCGACTGCTGCTGCTCTAACGAAACAGCAGTCGAGTCAGCCTCAAGTGACGTGCTTTTAAAAAGCTCTGCATCTTGCCAGCTGGGTTACTCGTCAAGGTGTCTTTGGTGTTCCTGATATTTTGTGATGCACTAAAGCCAAGTTTAACAGACAGAAATCATTAGGAATTTGCCACAGTGTGTGAGTACATACCAGCGTGATTAATGACCGTGCCTGATCATTTTCTGTCCACTCCTTTATATAAATGGCTTTGCCTCCCTCCTCCTCTGACCCTTCCAATCACCCCATTAGCTCCATCCTTGACCTTGACCTACAGGTTCACAGACAGCTGTGTCTGAGGCCTCAGCACAGGGAGACGAGGGGGTCACCAACACCCCTTATCAGCACTTCTCTGCCACGTCATCATGCTAAGTGCCATCAAAAGCAAGTAGTAAGATGTAGTAGTCCTTGGTCCCCAGATGCCTGCCAATCAAGCAGAAAAGGCTGTGCTCCCAGCAAAACGTCCTCTCCGGGGGCAGCAGGAAGAGACCCAGCCGGCTGGACGGGAGGCGCAGGGGAGCGACTGTGATTCAGCTTGGCATCAGTTAGGCCTGCGCTGTAAGAGTCACTGAAGACAAAGAACTGTAGGCACACACGGGTGACCTTTGCACTTTGTAGCACAGGGAGTGCTTTTAAGATCAAGCACTCCTGCACGGGACTGGTAAGACAAAGGACACCTAGGCCAGTAGAACAAATAACGGGCTGGGAACCAACGGGCTGGGGCCCTGGGCCACTGGGGCCCGGAGTTCCTGCCCCTTGTCTCTTCCGCCTGCAGTCGTGGTGATCTCTGGTCCTGATATTGGCCATCTTCCTACTATGTCCACCTTTCCTCCCTCGCTGACCCTGGACATGGGAAGAGGCTAAGGAGCCTGCAGCGGCCACAGAGCTGGACTCTGGGGACACGCAGCAGCAGCAGCAGAGACACAGGCAGGGCTGGGTCAGCTGAGAGGCGCCTACCCAGAGCCAGGTGCCAGGCCCACCAGGAGAGCCGAGAAGGAGGGGGGAACGTGTGAGGCCAACCTGCCGGGACCGTGACAGCTGAGGGGGGTAACCCGGCTGGTGCTGGCATCACACAACCCCAGGGGCACCACCCTCACACGCATCATAGATGGGTGGTTACTTTGACACCTCTGGAAGACACCAGAAAAGTGTCTTAGGAAAGGAGGCCTTTCTATACTTCACACCAAGTTTCCACCTGGACTAGAGGGCAGGCCCGAGATGGAGGGGTGAGTGAGCAGAGGCGTGAGGAAGCAGACACTCGCAAGGCTGTGGCTGCCTCCGCTGCACAGCCGACGCCCAGTCCCCGCCAGGCCTGGCCTCCCGCCGACCTGCCCCCTCCGGCCTGTGCCCAGATCCTCTGGGACCCTTGAGCCCAAACAAACAGGTCCAGCCTCACTCCCCACGCCTGTTGAAGGCCCAGTGAGCCTCCCACTGCCCGAGTCTGAAGCCCTGAAATCAGCTCAGAGTCCTCCACCCTTCCCACTCCAGTCTGCCCTCGGGGGCCTGGCCTCTACCTCCAGCGGCCCCAGAACCCCTCCCTCTGTCGCCGCAGCCCTGGGCCTCTCGCCACCAGCCTGTTCAAACCCTCCCCTCTCGTCTGAACCGAGGGATGCCTCTAAACTGCCCCACAGACCACGGGTCTTCCTGCGTCAGCACATCCTACACAGTGGCCAGGATGGTCCTAAAATGCTGCCCTAATCACATCGCTTCTTGTCCCCAAACCTTCACTGATATCATCCTGAATCAAGTCCAAACTGTCCCAAAACAGTAAATACCCCCAGGTAGGCCACCCTCAGTAACATCAGAATCCTTAATTTTTCAGTCACCTGTCCAGGGATGTAGGAGAGAAGAGTCCCTTCAAGCCTCGGTCTCCTTGCCTGTGACACGGGGACGTCAGCAGTACCTACTCGTGGGGCTGCCGTGAGGGTGAAGCGGATGGCGCCCACCGGGCGGTTTCCATGCTGCCTGGCCGTTGTCACGTCAGGGTCGTGCCCACACTGCATGTGAGCATCTCCAAGACCTGCCCCGGGCACTCCCTTCAGACTCTGGCTCCTGATTGGCTGTTTCTCCTGTTTGCTTCCCACTCCCCACTCCCATTCATTCCAGCCACATGCACTGGATCTAGCCATCTGATTTGCAGTTCCCCTCAGACTTCCCCAAATTTGCTCCAACCCTCGAGGAATGGAACCTCTAGGACCCATTGATTGACTGATGGGAAGCAAGGGGAGCCCAGTCCACACACCTCAACACCCTGACCTGACCCCTTTCCTTGCAAAAATCATCCCAACCCAAGTTTCACTAAAGAAGCACAGACACAGTTTGTCTCCACTCTAGAAAATACAGGTCTCACTTTCCAGGAAGACCTAGCTACATATTTTTTAAGGGTGAAGTATATGTATACTTATAATTGAAAGAGATTTAAAATAGTCGGAAAATGAACAGTCTCCCCAGAGTACAGAGAATTAGAATGATGGAGCGAAGGGCATGAAATCTGAATTTAGACAGAGTTTGGATGAAAGGCCAACCCTTCCACCTCCCGCCTCAAGCTCTGCTTGAGAGAACAGCCCCCTGAGTGTGAACTGAGTAACGGGGGTACCAGTCTGAGTAACGTGCCTGCCAGGAAGTTACTCGGTCTCAGCTTCCTCCTTTATCGGCAAAATGGATGGGATGACACCCTGCAGGCCATCAAGAGAACCAAGTGGCACGGTCATCAAGCACCAGCACAGGGCCTGGCTCGAGGCACAGAGGGACCCCCTGCCCCACACCCCCTGCCACTGCAGCTGGGGCGGCCTGAAGAGCTCCCGCGCCTGGGGGTGGGCTTCACGCAAACACGTGCATCGTTTCCGGAGTGGTGACCGACAAGCACATCAGCCGGCTTGGGCTGCCCTAACAGAATGCCACAGGCTAGGGGCTTAACTATAGGAATTTATTTCTCATAGTTCTGCAAGCCGGGAGGGCCAAGGTCAAGGCGCTGGCGGGGCCAGTCTAAATCTGAGGCCTCTGCTTGTAGGCAGCCTCCTTGCAGGTGCTCTGGACCCGGCCTGGCTGCGTGCTTGTGGGGAGAGAGCAAGCTCCCCCATGAAGGCACAGACCCCATCAGACCGGGGTCCACCCTCACGACCTCCTCAAACCCAAATCACCCCCAGGACCCTCTGCTGATACCATCCCACCAGGGGTCACGGCTTCCACACACGGATTTGTGGGGTTCACTCATTCCATGACCTGCTATTTAACATGCCTCTCTGGTTGTTCCAGGGTCCCCATCTCCCCACTAAGTCTCCACGTCTGTGTCCCGGAGTCCCCCACGTACGCTGTCATGCGCTCAACAAACGGTGCTCTCAGCCTCTGCTCAGCGTCACCCAGTTCCTTCTCTCCTTCTCCAGCGCTGAGGCCCCTGAAACTCTCAGAAGCACAGCCAAGGTGCTGAGTCCCCCAGCATCCCTGAGAAGGACCTCGGCCGTAGCCAAGCCTGCCGCCTGCGTCAGCTTCCTCGGCGTCTGCTGTGCCAGCCCCTAGAGGTCCCAGAGCAGGGCCAGAGTGTGGTCCATGCCTGCCTCCCCGTGACAGCCAGGGGCCTCGGTGCCTGAGATTCCAGACCGACAGATTCCCTCCTGCTCGGGACCCTGGCACCTTCCAGGGGCCTCCTGTTCCCTGCCCAGAGCATGGCATCTAATGGGCACTCGACGAACATCATTTAGCTGGTGGCGGCCTGAGCTAGAGCCCGTTCCGGAGAATGAATGCTGTGCTCAGAACGGATCTGATCCCTGGCCCAAGGCACTCTTCTCCAGTGAGGCTTCGGGGCCGGACTCTCTCCCCGGGCCTGACACCCTGATTCCTCAAACCAGAGCTCCTACCAACCTGCTGGCAGGTGGGTCGCGGGCAGGCCGGGAGACTGCATGCCCAATAAGTCTCAGGGTCATAGGGCTGGGCCAAAGGTCCTTGTGTGAACACGGCCTGCACAGTGAGCCCCACACGCCCCCCAGCTACTGCCACCTCTGCATGCACTGCGAGACGAGACGGGCCTCTCACGTACAGCACAAGGTGGAGGAGGTCAAGGAGCACGCCCCCGGGCTGCAGCCCCCCAGCAGGGCCCCTCATTCTGTCCTGTCTGCACAGAAGACAAGCCCCCGCACCCCCCAGAACCTGGGAGAGAAGCACCCTTGGCCTCTGTGCCCTCGTCCCCTGCCCTTTCTTATGCCCCCTTCATGCTCCTCTCAAACTTGTCCTCCGCCGTTTCTCAGTAGCTGACCTCTTCATTCTTTCCTTTGACCCCCCACCCTTCATGGTCACCCATCCTCACCACCCCTCCCCCAGCTCCACCCCCCTGCACTGTCACCATCCGTGGGCCTTCTGTGGGCCGTCTAGACCAGCAATTTATTCCCTAACAAGTATGTGAATGGAATCCCTTAAAACTGAGCCCAAAGATGAGGAAAATCAAGGAAACCATGCAGAGAGGGGGAGGGGGCAGGATATTTTAGCAAAAGTCACACATGGCGAACAGCTCTGTGTCCACAGATGTCCCCACCTACACAACAACCTCCCAAACACCCGCTCACATGAGAATAAACAGACCATCTCACCAGGCCTCTCTCTCTAAAGAAATGGAATCAATAATTAATAAACTTCCAAAACAGAAAACTCCAAGCCTGGATGGGTTCACAGGTGAATCCCCCCCGTTTAAGAAACCGTGCCAATGCTCTAACCTCTCTCAGAGGCTGGAAGCGAAGTGTTTCTGATTCACTTGGTGAGGCCAGCAGCAGCCTTCATCGCCGTTAGGTTTCATGACCCCCGTCCTACACATGGACCAGGAGGCTGAGCCCTGGACGTGTATCACACTCCTGGGAACCGTTTGCCGGTCCGTGAGCTCTCTGAAGCTGGGCCTACCTTCCCGGTTCGTCCCCAGCCCTCCGGCACACACACACTCAGCTTCCAGGTGCCCTGGATTAAGCTGCCCCATCTGGGCTGCCTGACTCCTGATAATATCCGGGAGACATCTGGCCGTTTCGGGGCCTGCTCCCATTCCTGGCCACACAGTAAAAACTGACCCGAATGCCACCTGCTTTATCAGCAGCCACCAGACTCCAGCAGGGCTTCGCAAATGAGGCGTGGTGAGAAATCTCCCTCTCACCCCACAGAACAGAGCCACGAGCAATCACCCGGGACTAGGGGACGCACACACAGGCATGGAGGGCCCTGCAGCCACGTCTCTTCCTGAGGAGGTGAGTTTTCAGCCTGGACACCTGGAAAAATAATGCGTGCTCTGCTCCTTCCTGTTGCCCTGGGAGCTGTCAGCTCTGTTCTGACATGTCCTGATGCTAATGAGGAAGTAATGCCTGTTACGGGCCTTGCGAAGTCATCAGATCGCTGTGTGATGGCATCTGCAGGGGCGAGGAGCCCGGAGATTACACTCCCTGGGCAACAGCCTTACAGAGGGATTGCAGCCTGGGACTTAGGCCAGACGTGGGGGCACTAAACGCAGGCAGACCTGACGCCACAGGACTTGAGTTCAGAGCCAACAGACCAACGCCTCCGGCAAACGGTTCCCAGGAGAAAAGCAAACGATTTTCTGAAGACAGTGGGACCTGCTGTTTCCTCTTAGGAGCCCATTGATAAAATGATAACGTAAGTAGAGTAGCATTACGATTAAAAGAATATAGAACAATAGTTCCTTCAGCAGGTCGTAACTCCTGTGACCCCCGGGGAGCCGCGTGGCAGCGGCGGGTGGCAGGGCAGCGGGCCCGGAGGGCTGCGCTCGCGCCTGGCCCCTGGGAGTCGGCGCCCGGGGGTCCCTGCGCTCCGGGGACGCGACCCGCAGCGGGGCGGGATCGGCCTGCGGCATCGGACTCCCCCCGGCGACCTTGCACCGCGGAGCCCCGGGGGCCCCCCTGGGCCGCGCTCCGTCCGCAGGCCCGGCTCGCACTGCGGCCCGCAGGCCGGGTCAGCACCGCCCTCTCCGGGGCCGACGGCCGGGCCGGGCCTCGGGAAGCCAGGTGCTCGCACGGCCAGGCGGCGCTGCCGGCTCCCCGTGCCCGGCACGCTCGGGGCGCTCCCGGCGGAGGGCGCGGGCCGGGGGTCTTGTGCGTCCGCTTCGCTTCCCTCTCTTCTCGGGGGCGGCTCCGGCCACCGGCTGCGTGGGAAACTCGCTCTCCGCAGCATCGCTGTCCCCAGGCCTGCAGCCCGGCCGCGGGGCGCGGGCGGCGGCACTCTGCTGCCACCTGGTGTCCGGCTGCGGAGCTGCGGCGGGGAGGGCGTGGGCGGCGGCGCTCTGCTGCCACATAGTGGCCAGCTGCCGAGCTGCGGCGAGGCGCTCGGGCGCGGATGTTCCGCCGACGCTCTTGCAGGCCGGTCAGGTCCTGCGCCCGGGGGCGTTTGCAGAGGTCAGGGTTCCGCCGCATCGCGGGGCGTAGGCACGGCCAGCACCCCGCATGCCTGTACATCCTCTGTTGTACCCGGTGACTTCCTCCCCCCTCCCAAACCCACTGTCCCTGCACAGCCGCCCACTGCGGATAATGGAGAAAGGGCGGAGGGACATACGCTGGGCGACTGTCTCTGCGCTACCCGATCCCTGCAAAGGGCGCTGCACACTAGCACCGAGGCTGGTGACGGAGGGAAGTCCCTGAGCCCCATGCACGGAGGCTCTGGGACTGTAAGAAGCTGAGGCTAATTTAGCGTAAGAATGTCTGATGGCTGTGATCCACCTGCAGGCGCCAAGCCCCAGGAGTCCCCGGGCTGTACTGTGTCTGCCCCAGACCAGGAACAGGAACCCGAGCACCCCCAGACCTTTCATGACACTGCTGTGAGCCCCAGTCGGTCAGAAGAGGCAGGGGCTGGAAGGCTCGCTTCAGTTTGCCAGTAAACTAAGAATCATGAAGAAATCGCCTCTCTTACCCAGGAAAGTGGTTTCTGGGAACTACGACTCTCAGAGCACCTCTATGTCCTGTTCAACATTTCTGTTAATACACAGGAAGAAGGCTTGGCAATCCGCTGGTCTAACTGTATAGGGCCCCGGCCGGAGAGGACTGATAAAGCGTTCATACGGCAGGATTCATTCAAAACAATCCAACAGCTAAAATTCAACAGGCTTCTCATAAAAGACACGAGATTGAGACCTGCAAAGTTTTTTTAAGTTGACCACACAGATAAGGGGTGTGTGCTCTCGGCTTCATAGCAGTTGACACGGGAAGCCCCTGGCATTTCCGTCGTGGGAGGCGGCGGCCAAGGCCCCCAGGACAGCACGCGGCAGCGGTGATGCACTGATGCGACAGGAAGCGTCCGGCAGGACCTGACCTCCGCTTTGAATTGCACAGCGGTAGCTGGACACTTGAAAGTAAGAATGAGGGACAGGGGCGGCAGGGGCTCAGGAGGGTCAGGGAGTGTAAAACTGAAGGAAGAGGGAAGCGCCGCTGGTCCCTGAGGTCGCCTGGGTCCTCTGGCTGGCCCTGCCTGAAGCCAGCCTCCCACCCTCCCGCGGAGCTGGAGACGAAGACCCTTCGTCAGGTGCTGCTGGGACACCACGTGCCTCTGGCCGCCTGGGCCTTTCTGCTTCTCCGTGTCCCACCCAGCTTCTCTCTGCCCCAGGGCTGCTCTCCCAGTGGACTGGATCCCCACCTCCGGGGGGCACACAGCCCCTCAGCAGCCAGGGTACAGCCCCCCACATTGGAAGGCCCACTGACCCTGAGCCGGAGTCTGATACTGACCCCAAATTCCCCGGAAAGGAGGCCAAATCTCCTGGCTTGGAGCTGAAAGCAGGGTGGGGAGGCAGGGCGGGGCCTGTCCAAAGCCAGCCCCCAAGGGTCTGGGTGGAAGGGTGTGTGATGCCCACATTCGGGGGTGACAGCGCGCTCGCAGCTATGCTGCCAGCAAAGGGAATGGGTTTACACCAGACCCGGCTCCGGACCCCTAGAACTCACGGGCGGGGGCAGGCGGTTTCCGGCAGCCCCTGCTGGGAGTTGCAGCTCTGGGTGAGGTTCCGCCTCCATACCTTCCCGTCTGCTGTTGGCAGCAGAGCAGGCAATGCCCTGGCTCTTCTGGTCTTTCCAAATCACACGCCCTTGCCTCTCAAAAATGCGGCCTTGTACAAGGTGTGGGTGCCCATTCTGGACCACAGATGCTGACCTGCTTCCTGGGTGGGCCGGGAGGCGGCGGCAAGCCCACAGGGAGGGTCCAGGTCCGGAAGTGTCACAGTGGGGCTCTCCGCCACGGTAGAGGTGACCCAGGAATAAAGGGGCTCTGAGGCACATAACCTCACCCTGCATTCGTTCCCAGCGACCCTGCCTCAGAGATCAGAAACACAGGAATCCCAGAGACATTTTTAAAAGGCAGGGAGTAGGCAAGGGTGAGGTAAGAAAATAGTTTTTATTACCATAGTCAACGTCTAAGCATTCCCACCGGGCAGGGCTGAGCACAGGAATGTTCAGCATGAAGGTCACAGTAGAGGTGACCCCACCCTGCCCTCCTCACAGGCTCAGGAATTAACGGCGCGGAACGGCCAGGCCCATCTCCAACCCGTCAGTCAGCCTGGACCCATCCGTCTCTCTTCCTCTCATTACCCACCTGCCAGGCCCACCCCGTCCCCCTCAGACCCCTGCCTGTGCTGCCAGCAAGCCCACCTGCTGCTTCCCTCCCACGGCCTCAGCTGGTCTCCAGAGACCTCGCCTGGGAGAGGGGACCAAGGCAGCCGTTCCTCTGGACACCGGCGCTCTGTAGATTAAACCAGCCACACCCCACGCTCAAGAGGCACATCCCACAGTCCCAAGGCCCCTCGGTCCCCAGCGAGCCCGGTGGGCCCCTCCCACGCCTTCTTCCAAGGCCTGGCTGGCTCCCCTCCGGGGCTGGGAGGTGTCAGTGGTCCTGATCCCCTGGCCCCTCCTCCCCGTGCCAAGTGGGGGGGCCTCACCCCCAGCAGCCATCCTGGCAGCGGGCACCAAACAGCAGCTCGGCTTGTCCATGTGGGCCCCCAGTTTGAGTCCCATCTTTATAGAGGATTACAAAGTCCTCCTTCCCCATTTCATCACATTTGTGAAGTTTAACATGTGACACTCATTTCTGGATTTCTGAACTACTTTTGTCAAAGCTCCACCGACAGAACATTTCTGCTAAGGAGTCAATCGGTACACTTTCTCCCAAAAATCAATTCCCCCTTTTTAATGACAATGTTTCCCAGACTTCATTAGACTTTGAGGTCACATTTCCATTAATAATCCAAATTAAAGCAGACACATCGTTCTCACTTAGTCTCTTACTCCAGGAAATTTTACCAGAATCCATCCCAAAGATTTTCTGAGAATCGCCTAGAAAGGCCTCTGTCACCCCATCCTTCCTGGAGGACAGCGACCTGGTACCCGCCCGCCCAGGAGGGCCTGTGCCTACCAGCCCCTTGCCGCCTCCTGCTTCCTCGCCGCCTACACCCAGGCACCCCCAAGCCGAGCACAGATCCCGCCCTGCATGGCCACAGCAGGCCGGGGACCTGGCGGGGAGCTGACAAGGAGGCACAGGGCCGGGTGACTGCCCCACAGAGGTCGCCTCCAGCATGCGGGGTACAGCCCTGTGGATGGGCGCAGGGGAGGGAGACCTGCCACCTTTAGTAGTCATGTGACACTACAAAACCCGTCTAGGCCCTTTGAGCCTGTTTCCTCACCTGTAAAGAGGGGAGAACAACAATAACTATCCCACCTAAAAACTTGCGCACGAATGTTCAGACCAACATCATTCATAAAAGCCACACAGACCGCCAGCCGCAGAGGGACAGGAAACGGCGGGCCCTGGGAGGAAGTGACAGCCACACGGCGCCTTCCACGCCAGTGGTTCTCTCCTCTAGGCGCCCCCACATCGCTGTGCTTCCATGTGGTCCTGAGCTGCCGACCGGCCAAGCCGTATGCCGTCACCACTGGTCTCTTCACCCCCATCAAGCTCAGCCGTCTGACGGCCTTCTCTCGGGAATTTGCTTATTGACTAGCTAAAGAATATGATAATTTGCATTGCCTGCACTATTATGGGCAATAAAAAATTGACTAGCTACTCATCACAGGTAATATTTACATAATAAAGAGGTTTTCTTGTCTCAACCACAAAGAACCACAAATTGGGGGAAAAAAAAAAAAGAAACTGGAGCAGGTCAGGCCCCAGGAGATAAAAACTTAGGAGACCTTTGTCGTCAGCTCTCAAACCCTGTCACGTATGCTGTGACCTGCTCCATTCGTGGTTCCTGTTCAACGGCTGTGTTCTTATCTGTAAAGTGAACGACTGCGGTAAGGTTCCCTGAGGTCCTGTGACCAACAAGCCCTCACCTGCCAGCAGCGCCGAGCTTGGATTTCCTGTGCCGAGCACCTGGGCGGCTGTCCTCTGGAGTGGGCGGAAAGCGAGAGAAGGGAGACATTCTCTCTGGCGCCCATCCAGAGAGAAGATGGGACCTCACGACAGAAGCGCCCCGTCTTTTCTGGGCATCAGTCTCTTGGTTTGGATATCAAAGAATTTAATCATCTGTTAAGGGTTTTTCAACTAATGCATGAAAAGATGATTCTCCTGAATGGGGACTAGGTGGGAGCTGCACAGGGTGCCAGACACAGCGTTCAAGCACAGAGGGGCCCCCACTGTTAGATCCCATTTACATGAAGGCCAGGAATAGGTCGCACTGATACGCACTGGTAGCTGTCAGCGTTTGTCTTGGGGGTACCGCTGGAAAAGGGGCGAAGGGAGTCTTCTGAGGCAGTGGGGACTCTTCTGGGATGGGAGAAATGCTGTATGTTTGATCTTGTTGGGAGTTTTATACGTGGATGTGTTTGTCAACATTCACCAAGCAGTGCACTTAAGGTTAGTACGCTTACTGACCGTTGCATCTCCAACAAATGCAAACATTCAAATAGCCTCCAACACATCGAAGGACGCCGAGCTGCACCGTTTTCCAGCTCACGTTTAGCTCCCCTCCACAAGCACTAAGCCCCTAGACAGAAGGCACTGCCGCCTGGTCGGAGCCTCACTGCGGGTGGTCACGAGTCTGCGGGGGAGCAGGGGGGGGTGGAGGCACGGGGAGGGGGGCTGAGGCTGCAGTGAATGTGCGAGATGCCTCCGGACCTGGAGGCTGTGAGGCTGGCCCCCCTCCGCATGAAGCGACAGGAGCCTCAGCCGGATCCCCTGGTGGGAGAGCCCTCGGCTCCGGAGATCGCCCCAGCCCCTTCCTGCACTGGACTCGCTGCATGTGCTCGTGACACTTGCCACTCACCTCAGCTTTTAACCACTTGCCTTAACAGGTATCTCCAATTCCATTTTGGTCACGATGAATGTCAAGTTTTAGCTCCATTTCCTCCAATGTTAAGGCATTTTAAGGCCATTTTTACAGGCCTAACATGGTGACACTTGGCATTAAGAGACTGGATGTGCGCCCACCCCGGGCTGCTTGCTCCTCCGGCAGGACAGGGACGCCAGCAGTGACAGAGACCCCACACCACCCGGCCCCTGGGGCAGAGCAGGAGCATGGTGGCCCCGTGGCGTGGAGGCGGGAGGAGGGACAGCGGGCGCCTGAGAGTGTGGGGAGGGGTGGGGGTCCCCTCCCGGAGGCTGGGGCCTGGGTGGATCACGCCATGATGGGAAAGCGCTGGCACTGCCGGGCCACCGGAGCTGTTCCCTGCCCCTTCGTCCATGTGGCACCTCCCCTCCCCGGTGCCCAGGATGCCCATCCACTCTCTGCCACCCTGGCCAGGAGCCACGAGTGGCTCAGGAAGGTGGGGATGGGTGAAAATCAAAGGAGGGGCTGAGACGAGGCCCCCGGTGCCACTCACCAACTCTGAGCTGCAGCCACGTGAGCCCGTAACCTGCCGATATTCACCCAAATTCTCTCCAATCTCAGGACAGCAGCAGGCTCCCACTCGGCTTCAAATCTCTCTCCTTGAGATTTTTTTTATGAACACGTTCGTGTTGTCACTCTCCTCCCTCCCTCGCCCGTCCCAGGAGGTGCCCACTGGTGACAGCAGGGAAGGAGCTCCTGGCTCGGGGATGGCGGGCAGAGGCGTCTGGTGGCAGCTAGAGGGGAGGGCTGGCCGGGCCCCCAGACCCAAACATGGGCCCCACGTGGGGGACACTTCCAAATAGGCTTCAGGGGCAGTTCAGAATCCTGTCCATCGGGCTGAAAGGACGGTATTAACTTTTCTTATTCAGGTGGGATTAAGTTTCTCTTAAATTTCACGTGACAGTCCTAAAACCCCAAACTGGCATGTTTTTTTACAGTGAGCTGGGTAAGGATGACACATGAGCAGGAAATGGTATAAAAGGCTCCCAGCTCTGCCTAAGACAGCAGAGACTCAGTCATTTATTAAACTGACCCTCGCAGCCAAATGTTCTTCCCACTAGATATTAGCCCTGGACCCCCTGGAGAAAACGCCAGAAGGTATGTGGTGTCTCTGGCTGCACGGGGAACAGCACGCCAGTGGAGGCCCTCTGTGCAAAACCAGCCACTGTGTTGGGTGCTTAAAAATCATCGCAGGTTCCGAGCTGGGTGTCCCATCAGACTGAAGCGACATGCTCGCCCCACGGTCAGCTATGCCGACATTACTGCTCTGAGGGACCCTGTTCACCTGAGCCAGGTAATGGCAAAAGAATGAAGGCAACTAACTGGCCTCCTTCTGCTCTCTGCCCCTGGGCCGCATGCTCTGTCTGCTCCTGGACGTGCAGGAAGGGTGGGACTAAGACAGGTCCATGCAGCTAACTGCCTGGCCAAGCACGAGCTGTGCCCCCGACCACCACCACCGGGGAGGAGGCCCTGCCGGAGCTGCAAGGGCCTCAACTTCTGGCAGATTGAGAAACAGCCGCTTCTTAGAACTTATCAAACACCTCCTTGCAGAGATGCTAACATCTTAATACCTTAATGGCCTCTAATGGGATCACAGAGAGACCGGGAGTCCTGCCCCGAGGGCTGCTGAGCGCTTTCCGAAGAGCAGCCGCACTGGAACGCTGTGCCTCGGGCACAGACACCCATGCGGGACTGGGGCGCTTGCCAGGCAGCTGAGTGCAGCCACGTGGCTTCCCTGGACTGGTGGTGCTAGTTTCAGAGATCCAGGCTGAGAAATGAAATGGCAGTGCTGGCCACAACCATTCTGTGTGGAAGGAGCCACGGACTTGCTCGCGCCGTGCGTGGATGCCCCAGACGAGGGCCTGGCAGGGGCAGGAGTGCAGCGCTCAGCTGGCAGGTTCGTGTGGGGCAGCAGGGCCGCAGGCTGCCTCAGTGGCACCAAGCGGCAGCCCAGTCAGCGCAGCACGATGCCAACCCGGGAGAGCTCACCTGGGTCTGGGCGCCTCGTTTCCATGGTGACCAGCACACCCAGTGGAGGGCAGAAAAGGAAACGGAAACCAAGTGACTTGCTCACAGGCTACAGCAATACCCCGCTGGAGCAGACGTGGAACGGCCCGCGAGGCGAGGCTCCGGGAGCATCTGTCTTTCTCGTTCTCTGTTCTGGGCAAGCAGCTTCCACCCTGGGCTCCCTGACCACGGCCTCGAGCACTTGTCTGACATGCAGATTCCTGGACTCCAGCACAAGGGTTCTGATCCTGTAGGTACCGAGTGTGCCCAGGAATCAGCATTCCTAACGGGCACTCCTGGGTTCTGCGAAAGGGGTCCCAAACACCAGCCTTGGGTAGTGCACTGTGCGTCGTAGGTCACTGAGAATGGAAGGGCCTCCAAGGAGGCGCTGGGGTGGCACGCAGCACGTCCCGGGCTCCCAGCCCTGACAGGCCCCGTCCCAGACACACGACCCTGAGCTCCTCCCCCGGCGAGCTCTGCCACTGTCCTGTAGGCGGACGCACTCCACACCATGTCAGCTCAGCACAGTGTTTATTGGCCACCTACTATAGGCAAGGCGTGGGACGGGCACTGTGGGCGCAAAGACAAGAAGCCAGGCCTCGCCCTCAGCGGGCTCACAGTCTAGTGGCAGAGACACTCTCACAGGGGACAAAATGAAAGGAGGGCTGAGCGGCGGGGGCACAATAACGGAGGCCAAAGCAGCGGTAGAGCCTGGGCAGACACCCTAGTGCTCCAGCCAGTCCCTGGGGGGCAGGCAGGGCTCACATGGTGGGAGTGGAGGAGGCCACCCAGGCCCAGAGGAGGTGGGGGGAGGCGGGGGGAGTGTACGGGTGTCCAGGGGATGGCGGCCGGGGGTCTGCCTTGATGGGAATACTGGGCGCTAAGGGACAGAGGGAGCGCTGGCCGGAGAAACGGCTGCAGGAGATGGCAGAGGGTCTCCGTACAGTAAGGACACGTGACTTCATTCTGCCGGTGCTGGTGAGCCGTCAGCAGCGTCTGAGCGAGGGACACGATCTCATGTCCTCAGTACCGGGCACACCACAGCCAGTAATACGTGATTAGCTCCATTTTAGTTTACTTACGGCTTCTCTTGGTCTCAGAGCAGAAGCCCTGAGGCCACACTCCCCTGGGCTGCATGAAGGCCTTATGCCAAGTAAACTCTGGGCCCGCTTGACAGCTGTGTGCCCTCCCCAGGGCAGGGAGGGCACCTCGGAGAATCATCTGAGGAAGGGGCAGGGCACCAGGAGGGTGCTCACCGAAGGCGGGCCACCTGCGTGCGGGGTGAGCTGAAGACGGCGGTGCAGGAGACAGCGGGGCAGAGATGCGGGGCACCCAAGACCATCATGCAACCTGAGCCTTCTGGCCCTGGGGCGGGGAGACCCTGCAGTGGGACCCCCTGGAATCCGCAGGCAGGGCTGCTACATCTCTTGGCGCCTGGCCCTGGGATCCAGCCTAACCCTCCAAGGAGGGGGGGGAATGGCGCCCTCCCCCAGTGGGGGCCCCCCAGCCCGAGAAGGGATGCGAGGCCACTGCTGTCCAGGTGGACACAGCGATGCTGGTCAGCGAGGGTTCCCCCAGCACCTCCACACCAGCCGAAGGGGGGCCCTGAGCAGACAGGGGTGAAGCTGCCGCAGGGTTGCCCAGGAGAAAGGCTCCCGGGGAGCTGGCATGCACCTCTGTGCCCGGCCCGGCGGGGCCCCCGCCACTGCCGCCGATGGTCCACAGGCACGGGTAGGGGCTGCGAGACAGACAGACAGACAGACAGGGAGCCTGAGGACACCCTAGGAGGGAATGCTGCCGACGGCCCACTCGCGGGTCGAGGAAGAGCCCTCTGGCCACAGCTTCACATCTGGCTCAGACACAGGCGGGCTCTGTTTCTGCAGAGAAGCCCAGGGCAGCAGGGACATGGGGCGCAGCGATCACGCACCAGGTGTCCCGAGCCCTGGCCTTCGAGGCCGGCTCGGCCATGGCAGGGTGCTCAGCTTTGAGCACAGCACTTTATTTCCCTAGGCTCCCGTGCAGCCTGCGACAACAGGCAGGAGACCAAAGGGCACTGTCCGGACGCTGGGACCCGGGAGTTGGATCTCTCACCGGCCGAGAGAGGCCACTGGCACAGAACAGGGCCAACTGGTGTGGAAAACCCAGGTTTGAATTTCAGCCCTGTCACTTATTAGCTCTGTGACCTTGGCCAAATTATCTCATGTCCCTGAGCTTCGGTTTCCTCATCTTCAAGGTTTGGATTGATAATTAAACACACCCTACAGATGTGCTGTGGGGACTAAGTAAGAAGATGAGTGTAGGACGCCTAACAGCACTGAGAAAGCGGGGTGGTTACGATTCATCCCTCCGGTCCTGGTCCCTGGGAGCAGGCCGGGAGAGGGGCCACGCTCGGTCCCCTCCTGCGCTGCAGCACCGCCCCCAAACCTGGTTGCACGTGGCGTCACTCAGCAAGTGTTTCAGAAAGACTGGTGCCCGGGTCCTACCCCCAGGGATGCTGTTTAACGAGTCGGGCACACAACCTGGGTATCAGGATTTTTTAAAGCTTCCTGGTGAATGGCGATGTGCAGTAACTTTTGTGCCTTCACATAGAACCGGGATGAAAATGCCTGCAGGTGGACCAGGACACCCTCCAGGGCTTCAAGCCTCTCGTGCCCACTAGGCTCTGACTTTTTAGACCATCGGCTGTGCCTGGTATCGCCTTGCTTGACAACAGGCCCCTTACGCAATGACGGAACACGCTTGCTTTGCTCTAGAAAAATCTATTTAGAGTCAGGAAGGGGTTTAACATCCGTCCTGCACCTGGGCGGCATCTCAGACACTAGGCCTCCCGGGCTGTAGGAAACCTGTAGAAACCCATACTTGCCTTGAGCTATATTTTTTTGTTGTTGTTTTTTTGAGCCAGTTCAGCGCACTGCAATTCTGACCCCAATTTCAACCATAGATTCGGAGGCCATGGTTTTCCCACTGGCCGCTGTGCCCCACACAGGTGTGCCTTTGGGCAATGTCCTCAGCCTCCCTGAACTTCAGCTTTCTTCTCTGTGACATGGAAATAACGTGAGCTATTCTGTCAGTCATGGTGAACATCAAAATTAGAACACGAGTCAAAATGCTCTCTAAAAATGTCAGCTGGTATGTTCAACATAGGTGTTGACCCTTGTGGCCACAGGGACATCAGAACCAAAATCACCAGGATCCCAGCTTACAGCAACGTCTGCGACTCCTGGAAGCTTGGTGAGAATGCAGACTCGCAGGCCCCAGGCCCGACCCATCGATCAGACTGCACATTTTTACAACCCCCCAGGAGATGCTGATGCACCCTTAGGTGTGAAGCACTGGGCAGGCCATTACATTCCCCGAACTTTACCCCACAGACCACAAGTCACCTGGCATCTTCCCAAGTCCCACGTTCTAATTTTGAACCCCTCTTTGGACCTTCCTCAAAATCCTGCACACCTATGTTGAGCATACCTGCTGACATTTTTAGAGAGCATTTTGACATGTGTTCTAATTTTGAGGTTCACCGTGACCGACAGACTAGGTCACATTATTTCCATGTTATAGATAAGAAAACTGAAGCTCAGTGAGGCTAAGGGCATAGCCACATGGCCCAAAGGCATAGAGGCAGAGCTGGGACTCGAGCCCACATCTCCCAGATGCCAGGACCCCTTCCCATTGGCTTCCTGAAACCAGAACTGAAGCTAGGTGTCTGGGGTCAGTAAAGCCAGGGGTCCCACATGCTGCCCTCAGCCCTATCACCTGGGTGCCCGCAACCTGCCCCCATTAGGATTGGCAGCTCAGGAGAATATGGACAATCAGGGTCTTGAGTTCCCAGGGTTCATGCGTGGCTTGACCTATTTCAGAACCCGTCTGCTACTACACTTACAGGGTCCCACTGACTGAGACCAACGCTCTCTAAGGTCTTCTCCCTTTTAGAAAGGAGATATCCAGCCTACAAAAGAAAGAGTGTATGACTTGTATGACTGAGCAGGGGCCTTCCTACCCACCTGTGCCCGGAGCGAAAGGTCCGTCCCGCCATCGCCCCACCTTCCTAGCGGCCTGAAGTCAGCACAACAGCCTGGACCAAGCCGCCCCAGGAGGGAGAATGAACCCGGGTCGCCAGCGCTAAGGAAACCCCCAGAACCACCGGTGCGCGAGTCGCCGGCCTTGGCCTTACCTCGGCCCGGGGTTGATGGGTCCGCTGGCGGGGGGCACAGGCAGGATGCTGGTGTGGGGTGCAGAGGACAAGGAGGCCCAGCTGTCAGCTCCGGAGAAAACTTGCAGATTCGTGCTGGAGCTTTCTATCAGATTCACTTTGGGGAAACGACAACGGCTCATTGGAGGGGCACACAGAACACACAGAGAGGGTGACCAACAGCAAGAGTTTGCCAGCACTTCCCACGGGAGACAGAAAGGAGGTTTATGAGGGTCAGCCATGTGCGTGTGCCGTTGGTATTTTGATCCTCATGACGATGGCCTCTCATCTCCATTTCACAGATGAGGCTCAGAGAGGGGGTTTCTTTGCCCCTGTGACACACGTCTGACTCCCGTCACCACACTCACGCCTCTTCAAGAACAGACCACGTGAGCATCCCGACATAAGCCAAGGGGTGCCAGGGCCCCAAATGAGGCTTCTGGGCACCGGGTCCTGCTTCCTCCCAGCAACCCCAAGTAAACTGAAACATCTCAAGAGCAGCATCCTCTGTGTCCCTGAATCTCCACGGTGCGGGTTGCAGAGAAGAGGACATGAGAAGGGGGGCAGGAGGGGCACAAGGGGGAGGGAGAAGATTCCAGCGGGAACCCCAGCTGGCCGTCCCTCGGTCATGAGCGGGCACTTGCAGAACCTCTTGGGGCTTAGCTCCTGCATCGCCCTTCCCACCTCTGCCCCCAGGCTGCCCCCCAGCCGCCCAGGCCCGCCCACCACCCGCTCCTTGCCCACATACTCTCCACCCGGGGCGCCGTCACCTCTGCCTGCGTCCCGTCACCCCTCCTTCACCCACGCCCACGTGTGCACTCTCCTCTTCATCCTCCCGCTCAGGACGGAAACGGCCCGCCCTCAGGGCAGACAGCTGCTCTTCTCTCATCGTTCCCACAGCGCCATGGCCACTGCGTTCCGTAGGAGGCTCCCCGGAGAGCAGTACGCCCGAGCAGCCCCTGGGCATCTCATTAAAACGTAGACTTTTTCAGAAGGAGAGCCTGAGAGTCTACTTCTAGCACGTCCCCGGTGGTGCTGCGGGTCGAGGGCCTCACCACAGCTCTCGCTGTGCTGTATTATGATTAATTATTTATGTAGTGGTGTAGCCCTGAGCTCCTCCAGGGGCAAAATTATAGCTTCACCACCTTCGCATCCCCACTGCCTAGAAGAGCCTGTGGTGCCTGGCCGATGCCCCACACATGTGCTCTGTGTCCCGCGCGGGCGAGAACCAGGCGGCAGGGCGAGGACACTGCTCAGCCCCTGGTGTCACTAAGCCTCACTGCCTCGTGTCCCGGTGGCCGCTGCCGGGGTGGCCAGGAGAAGAGGCAGCGGGACAGAGTGGTGCAGCCAGCCGAGCCCTCTGCGCATGCAGGGCTCAGGGTCCCTGAGGCCCTCAGGTCCCTACCAACGCTGTCCTCCGTCTCCCATGCTGTGAGCTCTGCTGACTTGTTTTACTCAGCGTTGATCCCCCCATGAGACCAGCGTGTCCGTGAGGGTTCAGTGTTTGCCCGTTTCGTTCTTGGACAGAACCTGGTGCGGTGCACAGTCAACCCTCAATATCTGTTGCATAAATAACTGAATGGGAAATTAACCCTTGGTTTTCTTTCTCCCCTCCCTTGCACAAATCTAATAACCAGGCAAGGTCTGTGCTTACGTGAGGCCGACGGCAGACAAGGAGGCAGTCAGGGAGGGAGAAAAGCGAAAGTAATAGCAACCACTTAGAAAATTAGTAGACGGCAACAGCGCCCGCAGCTGGGTCTGTGCGCCTCCAACAGGACCGCATCCAAGCCTGGATGCGCAGCGACCCAGCCTCCAGAGATCCTCCCGACAGCTCTGTGGTCCCAGGCCCGGTGCTCCCCGGCCCGAGCCACACCGTACCGCCGCAGGAAAGGGCCACGTGAGGGCAGGAGCCGAGAGACTCAGCCCGACACAGCTCGGCACCGCTGCGCCTGGGAGGAGGCCGTCACACCCTCTGGAAACTAGGAGCTGAGTGTCTTATGAAATAATTACCAAACACTAATAATGTTATAACTGCATACTCAACTATTAGTATATAAAATGAAATACTAAAATAATAATATACAACGATGTTATGTATCTTAGAGGAAAGGAGTTCCATGCTCAGACACTTCTTGTTACTGGCTGTTCACCCATTTCTCTCCACCACCCCCACCGCTGCCCCCAAGGGTTATATTAGCAGAATCACACACCTGAGGGAGAATGGTTTCTATGCACGTACGCGGGAGGGTAGGGAGCCTGCCGGCGTCCTCGGAGGCCAGGATGGCGCTCACAGCTGGGGTGGGTGAGGGGAGAGGACAGAGGCAGAGGAGTGGCATACTGGTGACTGGCGCTGCCCCCGCCGCACACTCCATCTGGATTGGGAAAGATCCAGCCTCCCACTAGGACAAAGAAGAGGGGGACACAGACAGTGACTGTGGACGTCTACACCAAGAATCAGGACGCCAGCTACCTTGCATAGCTCTGTTTCTGTACAAACCTCTCTGTCTGCCCGTGTGGGGACGTGGTGGCATCCACCACCCCTGGTGCCACTCCCCTTCCATATGAGCAGCTAAGTGGGCTTCTTTGGAGATGGACAACAGGTCCTACTGAGACAGGGATGGTGGGTGTAGTCAGAGTGGGGTGGGGGCCTCCGGAAAAAGCAAGGCAGGATATCTGCAGTCGGAGCCATGTAACTACCTGCACGGAAACCCCCTACCAAAACTGTGCTAAGCATTCAGCTCTAGAGTCATTCTTCAGTGAGATCAGTTAATACTCCCCAGATAAAGATGGGCAGCACATGTTTTTATTATGCTGATCATTTGTAATCATGTGTAAGATTCACCTTAGCATGCTAAAGGCCCAGGCCTAAGTGCTGTCTTTCCTCCTTCAGACCTAATGACATGATTTGCAAACTGGGCAACTAATTTACCTGCAGGCCCAGCTGTAGACAACATAGCAAAAGGCAGGAAGGATTCCACCTTAAAGATAAGATTGCATTTTAATACCCGAGAACTTCAGAAGTAAGATTCTTAACTTCTCTTTAGCAAACAATACCTCAGCCCATCTTGGGGGCTGGGCAGGTGGCCTTGTTTGATATGTTCCCAGACCAAGATGCAGGTATCTCAGGAAGAAATCAGAGCAGGAAATTCCTTGTGCTAAGTTAATTCTAAATATTCAGAGACTACTTAACAAGTCCACACCCCTAAGCCTTTTTTTTCACTACCCAAAAATCCTCAACTGCCTATAAAACCCCTAAACAGCGCACCACCCCCAGCTCTCTTGTCCCCTCCTGGCCTGAGCCAGGAGCTCTGTCTTCTCACTGTATTTCTCACTAAAAGCCTCTCCCTGGCTCTCCTACTGTGGGTGTTTGCTAAGTTCATTCTTCAACTCTGCAAACAAGAACCCCAGCATAACTACCAAAGTTGAGAAAACCTCTTAAGGGACCCTGGAATCAGAGCTATATAAAAGACTGTTTGAATGTGTAAGTTAATAGAAATACAAAAGTTAAGTTGCTTCTGATGTAATTGAATTAAATTAAAAGTCAATCTAAGAAGGAGGTGTTAGATGCATATGTAACCTGTTGATCTACAGCTACCAAGAAATGTTAATGTTACACAGAAAGAGGGGCAACCTCTCCATCTCTGCACAGTGGGAGGATGTCTGTAGCTTTCATTCCAAGCAGGAGGAGACAAGATGCCTCCCATCACTGCCCCACAAAGAGGGTTCTGAACACAAAAGATAAGGAGCTGGCTGGCACATCATTTTGGCATAAAGAATCTTGCAGAATATTTTGGAAGGCTGCAAAGTACCTCGTAGAAATTATTTCTGAATGATCACCTCAATTGATTCAGAAAAAGCATTTGACAAAATTTAACACCCTTTCATGATATAAAAAAAAAACACAACAAACTAGGAATGAAAGAAACCTACCTCAACATAATAAAGGCCACAGCTAACCTCATACTCAATGGTGAAAAACTGAAAGCTTTTCCTCCAAGATCAGAAACAAAACAAGGACATCCACTCTCATGGCTTCTATTCAACCCAGTCCCGGAAGTCCTAACCAGAGCAGTCAGGGAAAGAAGGAACAGGGGGCGCGAGCGAGGGAAGGTTTGTTCCAAATCCAAATTGGAAAGGAAGAAATAAAATATCTCTGTTTGCAGATGATATGACCTTACATGTAGAAAGCTCTAATGATTACACACACACACACAAAAAAAAAAATCTGTTAGAACTAATAAACAAATTCAGAAAAGTTGCAGGATACAAAATCAAAATCAGTTGCAATTTCTATACACTATAAGGAACTAACTGAAAAATAAATTATGACAATTCCACTTATGATAGCATCAAAAGAATAACATAATTAGGAATAAACTCTACCAAGGAGCAAAAGACTTGTACACCAAAAACTACAAAACATTGCTGAAATTAAAGAAGAAACAAATGAATGGAAACACATCCCATGTTCATGGATTGGCAGGTTTAATATTATTTAAGTGGCCATACTGCCCAAAGCTGTCTACAGATTCATCACAACCCCTATCAAAATCTCAATAGCATTTTTAACAGATATAAAACAAAAACAATGCTAAAATTCATATGGAAT
This sequence comes from Manis javanica, assembly GCF_040802235.1. NCBI lineage: Eukaryota > Metazoa > Chordata > Mammalia > Pholidota > Manidae > Manis > Manis javanica. The sequence goes on from NC_133169.1 coordinate 1,862,344, forward strand.
CTCAAAAGATTCCATAATAATCCTGAGAAAGAAGAACAAAGCTGGAGGCCTCTCACTTCCTGGTTTCAAAATGTATTACAAAACTACAGTAATCAAAGTAGTGTGGTACTGGTATAAAGACAGACACACAGACCAATGGAACAGAATGGAGAGCCCAGAAATAAGCTACTGCTCATATGGTCAAATGATCTTCAACAAAGCTGCAAGACTACAGGAATGGAAAAGGATAATCTCTTCAACAAACGGTGTTAGGAAAACTAAATATCCACATGCAAAAGAAAGAGGTGGACTCTTACACCATATATAAAAATTAATTCAAGATGGATTAAAGACAAATATAAGACCTGAAACTATTAAACTCCTAGAAGAAAGCAGAGGAGAAAAACTTGATGATTTCTGTCTTGGCAATGATTTCTTGGCTATGACACCAAAAGCACAGACAACAAAAGCAAAAATAGACAAATGGGATGACACCAAACTTAAAATTCTGGAGATGGAGATGGAGAAAGAAACAACCAACAAAATGAAAAGGAAACTGATGGGATGGAAGAAAATATTTGCTGACCAAATATGTGATAAAGGATTAATATCCAGAATACGTAAAAAATCCTCTTACAAATAAACAACAGAAAACAAACAAACTCATTAAAAAATGGGCCAAGTGCTTAAACAGACATTTCTCCAAAGATATACAAAGTACCCATAAGTATATGAAAAGATGCTCAACATCGCTGATCATCAGGAAAATGCAAGTCAAAACCACAAGGAATCACTTCACACTGTTAGAAGGGCCATTATCCAGAAAACAAGACAGAAATAACACGTGTTGACAAGAATGTGGAGAGATCAGAGCCCTTGTGCACTGCTGGTGGTGATGTAAAATGATGCATCTGCCGAGGAAGACAGCATGGAGGATCCTCAAAAATTAAAAATAGAAGGACCATATGACCCAGCAATCCCACTTTTGAGTATTTATCCAAAAGAATTGGAGATATCTGCACACCCATGTTCACTGCAGCACTATTAACAATAGCCAAGAGGTGGAAACAATGTAAATGTCCATCAGCAGGTGAATGGATAAATTTGATACATATGGACAGTTGAATATTATTCAGCCTTAAAGAAAAAAAAAAGAATAAAGTCCTGCCACATGCTACAACATGGATGAACCTAAGGACATGAGGCTAAGCAAAATAAGCCAGCCACAAAAAGACAAATAGTGCATATGCCTCTCATATTAGGTATCTACAGTAGATTGAGGTGGAGAAGGAGATGGGGACAGAAAGTAGGAGGGTGGGTGCCAGAGGCCGGGGCAGGAAGAGGTGAAGGCTGCTGCTTGGTGGAGGTGGTTTGGGCATGGCAGGAAGGTGATGGGCTCTGGGAATCTTGCACCACCACATGCATGTGGTTGACATTATCATATCATACAGACAGAATCGTTGGGAGGGTGCATTTTTATACTATGTGGGGTTTTTGTCACAACCACAAAGGAGTGCGGACTCTGATGGCAGGCTCTGCTTCGAGGGAGTTCCTGGCAAAGACCAAAGGCGAGGAGGGCGGGCTTGGATCAAGCACAGCCCCTCACTGGCCGGATCCCAACCAAGAGGCCCACAGATGAAGGTTCAGACAGGGCCGGAGCTGCTCCGTAGGAATACTGACTGAGGACTGCCACTGACTTCAGTCCTGAGGGAACAGAGCTTTTACTAAAAACCACCATCTTAGCTAATCGTTTTTAAATGATAAGTAAACAAATTGTACAGATGTCCTATTATAAAGTGTGGTCTTCCATTCTCAGTGAATCCTTCTGGCATCTTCATTTTCCCCTTCTTGTAAAATCATGTGACCCAAGGGGTCCCTGCCTGGCTAACAGACTCAATATTCAGGTGTCCAGTGGGCAAAGCCAGGCAAAGGGTCTTCCAGAACCAGGTGTCTGTCCACTGAGCTTGCCACATATAACGTGCACACCTCAGGAGGATGGCAAGGCATGGCCTTTGACAAGATGTGGCTCTGCTCACGGTCCTATACGGTACAGAAAGGCTCTTTACTGCAGGTCACTTGAAAGACTGCTTGCTCGGAGCTGCTTCTCTTCAGGTGGCCGCACTGCCCCGTCTGCCAGGGACGATGCATTAAGGTTCTAGGGAAGGACGCAGTAAGGAATCCCAGAGCTGGGCAAGTGCACAGGGACCTTCGCAAACCACTGTAATTCAGATCAGGGAGCATCTCGGACACCAGGCCTGTGTCTTCCAGTCGGAAGTCACTGCCCCTGGGTCACTGCTGCAGTTTTAGAGGACTGGCTCCGCGGGGCCTCCTCTACAATCTGGCATAGAGGTTGGCACCTGGTAGAATTACCCAAGGCTACCTGCAGAATCCCAGGTGTATTTCCAACTCTCCCTGTAGCTCCAGTCAACAAATGCAGGTTTTTCCTCACAGGGAAGGCTACAGCCTGCCCAAGCCGTGGCAGTGGTGCCCGACTCGAAAGTCAGCAGAGAACAGAGGGGACCCAGCGGGCAGACAAGCCTGGGGAGTGCGGAGGCAGCATGCACACCCAGAATGCACGCTGGGAGTCCTTAGCCTCACTGATGCAAACACTGGCGTCTAAGAAACTCATCCTTCCCATTCTTATCTCCTGCCTGCGATTGGTTAAGCCCCTGGGAATTCTGGAAAGGACACACCCTTGTCTTGACTGGGAGGAATAATCTGTGCAGTCTTGACAGAAGCTCGGCAAGAGGCCACAGCACTCCCCACAGGTGGAAAACCTGCGCGTGGCGGGAGCCCCCTCGGGGGCAGCCCCAGGTCCCCGCCCAGCGCCGCCCCACTCACAGTGAGGGTAGGCCACGTGCTGGCTCTCCGAGAGGGCTTCTGGCATGTCCTTCAGGTGGTTCCTGGAAGAAGAAGCAAAGGGCGCATGGCTGTGCTGCACAAAGTGCCCCCAAAGTCCCCCTGGACAGCAGTACATTCCTTGGAATGAGACGAGCAAACACTTTTCTCCTTGAAGTCACCAACCAAACCCCTTCCCCTTCCCCCACAGCACATCACACTTGCACAATGGCCCTTGGAACTGCAGTCCCGCGGCCACACCAGTTGGCCCTGCTTACGGCTGCCCCTGTTTAGTCTGTGCCCGTGGACGTGCAGGCATTGCTCCCACCTGGCCGACTCCGAGCAAAAATAACAGGTCAGACCCCTACAGGACTTTCGGCCGCGATCGCATCTGTGCTATGTCAGATCCACCCCGATCCTCTGGGGGAAATATTTTTACTACGACCATTTTGCAGATTTCAAAAGTGGACCTCAGGGAGGTAAAGTGACTTATGCAAGATCAAAGAGCCGGGAAACAGCAAAGCCAGGACTCAGGGTCAGAATCTGTTACTCAAAGCCCTAAATTCTTTTTAGTCTACCCCCACTGCCATCAGTTTGAACCTCGATTCTGTCATCTCATCCATCATATTTTCTTTAGGCCTTCTGAAAAAGCTCTGAGAAGGTCTTCCTCATCATTGAAATTAAATCAGATATGGACAGGACAGACCCTGGGACACGCCATTATAAATACCTGTCCATCAATCTAGTCTTTAAGATGGAAAGGGAAGATTAGACAGTTAGAGGGGGTATTGTTGGTCCGAGTCAATGATGAATTCCACTATTCTTTAATTTTTTCCTAGAATGGAAAGGGAAAACACAGAGACGTGAAGTCACTGGCCGGAAGGGGTAAAGTCATCTTTCGCAGACCCCCTCCTTTGACGTCTCTGCCCTCGGGCCTAAACGACATGAACCTCTCACCTTTAAGAGTTATTCATATCAGTCACTCACTTTTCCAAGGCTAAATGTAGTACTTTTTTTAAAGGACACATTTATTGCAACCATACTGCTCAGAGTTAACTGGGGGAAGGCCAGAGCCAGTAACTAAACGTCTAAATTGTGTTTTTTTAACGGAGCTGACAAAACACGGCCAGCTAGAGGCTTTCCTAGGTCCCTATTTTAAGGGCCAGCTTAGGAATTTGTTGAATTGTGATTTTGTTGACTATTAAATTAAATATTGAAAACACATTTCTATCAAAAGTGATGCAAGTGCCACCAGTCCAGTTCCTTTAAAGACGGTCATCAATGTCACATATGCAGAAGTCAGTTCATAAGAGTTTACTAAAAACATCTCTACTCACCTTTCCTTGGCATCCAAGAAGGCTTTGGCAAAGGGGTTGTACTTGATTTTGAGAGCTGTTATCTTACGTTTGCAAAGATAAGAAGGGTTAGTGAAGAGGGACCACACATGACCAGACATCTTCACCTGCCAAGTTCTGTAAAATCAAAATGATTCCCCGTCTCTTCTTTCCTCCCTCCCCGCACTTCTCTGCTTACATCTGCTGGAAATCATTACTGCACCACCTCCCACAAAGACCACTTTATGCGGCCTGCAGTGAAGAGCCGAATGCAGCACAAAGCGAGCAAAGAGGGGGCAAAGCGTGAGCCGTGGGCAAAGGCTGGTGTGCCAGACCTGGCATTCATCCTCCGCAGCCACTGAACACCTACCCCATGCCAGCTACGCTTCCAGTCATGGAGAGAATAACACAGAGGAGAATAATACTGGTGGGACCGCGCCTCTCTGGGAGCTCACAGACTTGCAGCAGCTCCCCCGCTCTTCTTAAATAAATCACTTGCCACAGGGCCGTGTTAATGCAAAACAAACCTTCGCCCCCACCCCACCACCCTTCGCACCCACGGCCTGCTCCATTTGTCTTCAGATGCGCCATCTGACACATTAACAGGATATGCATTGGGTTTTCGTCTCTCCCAGGGGATGCAGGTGCCATGAGGACAGGGCTAACGGCTGCCACACCCCCAGAGCACAGAGCACCCAGCCTGCGGTGATACTCAGCACGCGTTTGCTGAATGAATAAATGTTGGAGAGAAGGTTTACGTCAGCAAGGGCCTGAGACTTGCAGCTCTCTGGTGGAAGGAACAAAAGCAAAATAAAAGCACCACTCTTTCTGGCCCAGGACCTGTGGGAAGGAATCGGGAGGAAGAGAGGGGAGAGCTGAGAGCCGGATCCGCCTGACCTGGGCTTCCTCTCGGCTTGACCCTGGGGAGGTCAAGGTGCACGAGGGAAGCCAGCAGTGGGCACAGATTTGGGCCCATGCCTGCTCTCCCCTCAAGGTGCACCCACACCTTGGCAGCGAAATGCCATTGGCAGAGGGAGGCCCTGAGGGTAGATTACCCCCAACTTGATTCCCACAGGGCATGTCCCGAGCCGGAAGTATGATGTCAGGTTGTGTGACTTGAAGAGGGGTGGCCTTAGTCAGGCTGGGGCTCAGAGGGGACCATCCAGCACATGTCGAGGAAAAGCCCCCGGGGCAATCAGGGGACAAGTCGTGCTGGCCACAGACCGCAGCAGGCAGCACACACGTGCACGAGGGGACCAGAGGAGGCCAGGGCGCAGACCCCAACTCTGCCCCACTCCCCAGAGCTGTAAAAGCCACACCCTCTCCCCAGAGACCCAGACTCCATCCCAGGGAGAGAGGCAGGGAAGGAGGGCTGTCTGCCAGACGGAGCACCAGCGAGGGCCTGTTTGAATGATCAGACAGTTCCTTTCTGTTCCCTCTGACCTGCTAAAGGGCTTGGCTAACAGGCCAGGTTACCTACAGAAAAGAAATTACATTTCCTCTGCCATCTGTGATGTGAATTAAATCTGCGACTTGATTTCACCAGCAGGCGCCAAGACAGAAGTTCTTAGACTTCAGGGTTCATCAAAATCCTTTCTGGAGACTTTAAAACTAGGCATTCCGGGCGCCATGCCTGGAGTCCCTGACTCAGTTGGCTAGGTGGGAGCCTAAAATCTTCTAAAGCTTCCGAATAAAGGAATGTAAGTTAAAGCAACAAGATAGCAACATTTTTTGACCTATCAGATTATCCAGGCTGAAGAAGGTCGATGATGGCCAGCGTGGGGAACGGCGTGCGGACTGCAAATTGTTATGGCCTTTGGAGATGGTGTCTACCTCAACTCTAAACCGATGCTCCCATGACAGAGCAATACTGTTTTAGGTGTTTACCTACGCGAGCCAACGACAGGTGACCTGGGATGGTCTCTGCTGTATTATTTATATTAACAAATGAAAGGACTGGAAACAACCTAAACGTCAGTGGGAAGCTGACTGCCTGAAAGATGGTCTATCTTCCGCTGGCATTTCAAAAAAGTAGATATGCCTGCATCTAATTATCTAGAAAGGTACCCATAAACACTGGCAATTGGGGCGTGGGGGGACGAAATTTGCAGACTGACATGTACAACACAAGGCAATTCATGCGAGGAAACCTTTATCCTCATATATATTCGTATAGGGTCCCTGGGGAGTGGGGTCTGAAAGGTGGGAGGGAAGGAGGGCATCGTAGCTTGTGTGTCATTCGCCCTGTACACGCTTCTGTGCTGTTCGCCTATTAAGTGGTGTTTAAAGACAAGTATGACCTTTAAATTCTAAAAAACACTGAACCACAAAGAAGCCAAGCCTTGCTGGAGCTCCTGGGAACCCCGGCCTGCGTGGAGGGACCCCCACGCCCTCCTCCCAGGCTCGCTCTCAGCTCTGACCTCCCAGGGGCCCCAGTCAGGCAGGAACAAAGGTGCTCAGAAAGGCCCGGGACGGACTAGATGCGCAGCGCAGACCCAAAAGTGGTGCACATTTGGGTGGGCCCACTTCCAGAGCAGGGGGGACAGCGGCTCCATGCAGGCCAGGGGCCCTCCAGGCCTGACCACAGGGACTCCCAGGGTGGGTGGGCCACTGCATGGCAGCCCTACCTTATTGGCACCAGGAGCGGAAGCGCCGGGACCCTGAGGCACCCGGGCAGGAGGGCGTGGAAAGCGCCCACCCCGCTGGTGAACTCATGCTGAGGTGTCTGAACCCGGGAAACCTACCTGTCCTCCAAGCCTGGCCAGGGCGCAGCAATGCCCAGCAGATGCCACCCGCCGTCCCCGGGCACCCTCAGCACACTCACCTCCTCGTTCTGATAGGCTGTCACAGCTATGAACTGGGTCTCTGGGAAGGCGCAGTTCGTCACCATTCGATGGGCACCCCCCACGCGCACGATGTGGACCTGGGGCTCGTACTTGTGCAGCGAATTCAGCATGATCTGTTGGGCCAGAAGAGGCAGAGGCAGAGAAGGCGGGCCAGCAGCGAGGAGCCGGCCCCTTAGCTGGTCCCCGGCCGCCGTCCACCCCGGCCAGGACCACGCGCTGCAGCCCCCACGGCCCTGCGGCCCCCCCGCGGCACCCCCGCGCCTCTCTGAGCTCTCGGTGTGGCAGTTTTCAGAAGCTCCAGTCACAATGTTGGAGCTTGTGGGAGGTGAGGGGTAGGTTGCCAGGGAGGAATCGTTCTAAAAAACATTCAGTTTTCTGTTAAACCCCTGGCTTTCTTTTTTCCTCTCCCTATTTTCAGCTCAGCAATGTGGATTTTGATCCATAAGTCGTATTGGTTTTCCCCATACTGAGAACTCCTGATATCTCAAAACACCGACTGGGCTGCATTTCACAAGTGTGAACCCGAAGAGCAACGCGCTGGGCGCCCGACAGCCACATACAGGCCTCCTTGTGCTTCAGATGGAAGGTTTGTGGCAACTCCCGGGAGGCCTGGGAGGCCACACGGTTTACTTCTGATGAAGAGCTGGGACCCTCTGCATGTTGCAGAGGCTTGGGGCGTCCCTCCGGGAGGGTCCCTCTCCCTCGGAGACATGCACTCCTACACCCCAGCTGGCCAAGCGCAGTGATCAGAGGGGCAAATGCCGGGGCAGGGCGGTTGGGGGGCACCAAAGCAAAACATGGGGAGCAGGGCAGGGTCACCACCCCGTCCTCCCAGCTGTGCCTCTAACCCCCCAAGCAGTTCCCATTTCACAAAGTGAACACACAGCCTTACACAGTACCTGAGTGTGCGCAACCCTCCCAGAGAAAACAAGGAGGAAAAAGCCCCCAGATGTCGTTTACTCTAATTGGAGACCTTATGTAAAACCTTCCTTATTTAAGGTTTGTTTGGATTTTTTCTTCTGAAAACCCAAAGCTGATTCAATATTCTATTGATAATTATCATAATGCCCAAGTGGAGGTAGCAATTATTTCATTTAGGAGCAGCTTTTTATTATGGTGTTTGTCTACTGCCAACACGCCACTTACACCAGAAGAGGGGAGAGGGACAGACAAAGCTCTGGGCCCCCAAGTACCTCCCACCCAGGGCCCCGGATAAAAAGCCGCACACACAAGACTAAGTCTGAAAGGGCCCCCGATGATTAAGTAAACTACGCGCTCCCCCACTCGCTCTTTTAACATCAGGAAGTCCATTAAAAACTGAAAGCACCAATTAAGAGCTGTTTATTCCAGTTCACATTTGGACTCCGGGGAATAATTGGCTTCTGTGGGAGAAGAGGCTGGTGAGGACCCCTCTAATTGCCTAAATGCACCCTTGATATTTCTTGATTGGTGTTGTGGGGCGGCCGGATGGCCAAGTGACCCCGCCGTACCTGGCCACCTCCGTTGAGCTTGTTGGTGAGCTTCACTTTGCTGAAGGAGATGGGCGCCTTCATCCAGTGGGCCCCGAAGTTGGGGGAGTCGGGGTGGATATAGACACAGCTGGGGCTGGAGACCTCCGGCTTGCCGGCCGGCACCCACTCCCCGTTGACGTACTTCCAGCGGTGGCCGTCCGTGAGGACAAAGTCCAGCAGGAGGGAGTACATGGCATTGGGGTCCAGCCCTGTGACGCTGACCTTCAGAACAGGGAACATCCGCCTAAAGAAAAGACAGAACCTGAGTGACAGAAGGGGCGCTAGTATGTCAGGGACAGCTCCCCTTGTCCAGCTGTCTGTCCACTCTGAGGAGGCCTTCCTGGAGGGCCTCAGGGTGCAGAGGATGCTGGGGGGTGGGGAGCCAAAGAAGAGCCAGGCTGGCAGCCCCAATTTCGACAGAGCCCCTTTTTGCAGGTGCATTTTAGGTTGGAGTTTCACTTGAAACCGTCGTGTTCCATTTTCAAGTCTGAAAACTACTGTCCAGTTAGCAGACAGGGGACCTGAGCCCCGGGGCGCACAACCAGAAGCCCTGCGCTCAGAGAGCCTCCTTCAAAGCCTGCCTCCCGGCACGCGCCGGACTCTCACACTCACGGCGCAAGGCTGGCCTCCTCGGTAGTTCTGAATGATAGCAACCGCATTGATAGCAAGAGCATCGCTTTATGGTAAAGTAAGTGAGGGGTGCTTCGGCCTTACAAAGTCAGACCAGTTCCTTTCCTGCAAGACCACTCAGAGCCTTTGAGGTACCAATGAGCGCCACAGACCTTTGGCGACTGTGCCCGTGCTGAGCTCGTATGGGGGAGACCATCTTTCCAGTAAGACTCGGTGGGAATATTGCTTGAGGCCTGTGTTTGAGGAACGCTGGTCTGGACTCACGGATCCCTCCACCCTCTGGAAGAGCACCGCCTCTCACAAGGTTTTGGAAAAGCCCCTCACCTGGCTACTGACTTCTTTGGCTCATTTTCCCTCCACCAAACATTCTAAATTTCTCCAATCTCTCCTCGGAAGACCTGGTTTCCAGCCCTCCAGCCCCCGCCGAACTGCCCCAGATGCTGTCTGACCAATTCCTCTTGTAAACCTGAATCCCCGGACTGAGAAGCTAACAGCCTGGGGTCTAGACACTCGCTACTCAAAGTGTTTGTGAACCAGAAGCGCCATCGTCCGCTGGAAGTTCACAAGGCACGCGGAGCCTCGGACGTCCGTCCACACCCGCTCCATGAGCAGCTCACTCCTGTCAAGACCAGGTGGGTCACGGGAGCATGCCAGACTGCTCTCGAGGTCTTCAGCTTTAAGGCAGTAACTAAGGAGATGCCCGAGGCGGGGTGGCGGGGTCCGCTCTAGTGGTGCTTCTGACGAGGCTGGGAGAAGAGGGTGGGGAGGGCCAGAAAGGGCCCGCTGCCGGGAGAAGGGGTCCATGCGTGCCAGGCCTGGGAGTGTAGAGAGCGGGATGGGCATGGAGGAGGCTCTGGAGGTCACCAAGGGCACCCTACTGTGCCCAGGATGCCCAGCTTGACATGGGGTCAAGTGGGGACCATTACATACGGGAAACGAGGGGACTGGCTGGCAGGTGACAGGGCTGGATCTAGAGACAGACTCCAGCCCCCCAGGCTCCCGGGCTCCAGGGCCACAGAGAGGGCTTCCCTTTGGCTCAGCTGACAGCATCCATACTTCCTTCCAACATCATCCCCCGACTGTGGGCGCACAGTGGGGCTCTGTTTCCAGCAGCCCTGTCCTGAACGGCTGCCCCACAGACCACTTCCAACCTCCTCACGGCAGAACAAGGGCCCAGGGAACCTCACACCACCCCGCCCAGGTCCGTGACAGATAGAAGAACCTTCGCGAGGCCGCGCGGAGAGGCCATGATCTTGAGCGTGGGTCCCGGCTCCCTGTGCCTGGTCCAGACTCCCACCCTCCCTGAACTGTGGCCTCAAGCTGCCTCGCTTGATCTCTCCCCCAAACACCGCACCTGCCCAGCTTGGTGCGGTCTGCCAGAGCTCGGGGGGCTCATTCACGCCAAGGGCTTACTCTAGCGCCTGGGGCCTCCCGGGCGCTCCGCGAACGTGGCTGTCCTGCCGTTCTATCCAAGCCCCGACCCGGCTCTGCTGCAGATTCTTCTGCCCAGGACCTTAGCTCGGGGCAGTGACTTCGGAAGTTGGAAACAGGAGACATCAGCTCTACCTGCCTGGCTGGGAGGAAGCACTACCCTCTGCTTTTCCATCTGGAGGTGACAAGTCGGAGCAGAATGGGGAGTGACCACTCACGGCTGTGGCTCTCCTTTGGGGGGTGATGCAAATGACCCAGAATCAGACCGTCACCATCACAGCGCCACTTTGTGAACATTCTAAACACTACTGGGCTGTGCACTTTCAAGGGGTGAACTTGATGGTATATGAATTATTTCTCAAAAAAGTACATTTGTAGCTTTAATACCACCTCAGCTTTTATTCTCCAGCTGAGCCACAGTCATTGGCAAAGGGGTTCTAGGCTTTGGGATTCCCTATGGGAAACGGCCGGTCCTGGCAGTGTCCTTCCCTTGACCCCCAGCAGAACCGTTTCCTCTCCCCTCCTCTGTCTTAATAGACTCAGGAAGAAAGGACATTAGGACAAGTATATGCATGAGAAGAAATTTCTAGGGGAGAAAATGCATGAGGTGGTGCACCCCAAATCGGAGTCCAAACACCCCCAGAGCACTGTACTGCTCACCTTGTCATGCCCACCCCTCAATGACAGATGCGCCTGCGAGTTCACAAAAATGGTGAGTCTCCCTAGGGAGGCTGCTTCCTGTTGTCCATTCCTTTTTTTTTCTTCAGTAGAAAGACTTTTATCTATTCTTTCCTCTCAGAGCAAACTAAACGATTCCCTTTCACAATATATTTTAATGTTTTTGATGATTTTAATTACATTGGCCAAGTGAAGCAAACAGAAGCCCCTACGAAGCACAAACGCCATTGGCGAGGAGTCATAAAAAAGAGCATCAGAAATGATCTCAGGGGTCAGAGAGGGTCATGCCGACAGCCAGGGTCCTGGCTTGTTTATGCACAAGAGATGGTCTGGTTCCTGGCCCAGTGCTTTTTCTGAAATGCCAAAGTTGATTTCACTTTTTAAAAAGAAAACAGGATGAAATATGTATAATTGTCACTTCACATGTCGAAGTTAAAAAGTATACCAAAAGTTTTCTCAGTCAGATGTATAGTAAATGTAAAAACAAAAAGGAAAAGAATGGAAAGCCCACACGGCACGGCTCCCCTGCGCACGCGCCTGCCAGGGCGGTGGCGTGAGAGAACGGCGGCTGTCTTTCTGGTGTGAAATGTTAGGAAGCTCCATATATTTCTGCCTTAAGATTTATGACCTGACTTAACGCGAGATAGTTTTTCAAATGATGATAGCTGACACGTAATGGCTCACATACACTCCGCCCCGAGGGCTCACCGTACTGCACTTAAATCTCTCGTTTAAGCCTTCGTCACTCACAGGGTAACTACTATCATGCCCACCTTACAGATGAGGAGCCTGGGACTGCGGAGCAAAGCCCAAGTCCTTGAACCCTGCCCCACTGCTTCCCCTTTACTCCACCCACCGTATCTTTTTTGTCTCTCTCTCAGTGGGGATTCACTGATAAAAAAGCATTGCAGACCCAGGGTCTTGTTCATGAAGCTGACATTCTAACAGAAAAGTCAGGCAGCAAAAATGCAAACAGGTGGTTTTTGTTTTTTTTTTACGTATAAGGTATTTTTAGATTGCAAGAGCACATGAGGAGCTGAAACGGTGGTGTCAGGTAGGGACAGCGGGGACAGCGGCTGCTCCAGGCCGGCCTTCCTGGGTCCTCGGCAGCGCTTAAGCTAAGACCTGAGCGATGAGAAGAAATGAATCATGCAAATGCCAGAAATGAGTAATGTAAACACAACTACACATAAAAGGAGGAGCAGGTACAATGGCCTGAGGTCCGGATAAGCCTGACGGTCGAGGGCCTCTGGGGAAAAAGGTCAGTGTGGCTGAAGCAAAATGAAGAAAAAATTCAAACTGTCACTTCACTGCTGACAGGTCAGCAAGCCCTCCTCTCTCTCAACTGTACCATGCCAGGTCTCCCAGAGAATGAAATGCAGCATGACCTTTATTTTCAGAATAAAAAAACGTTTAATGGCTTTTCTTCTTCCACGCTGTGTTCAAGAATGATACCTGGTGTTCTACAGAAACTACGATCGCATGAAACGATTCACAACATCTCTGGCCTCTGAGGAAATGCAGATCAGAACTGCCCTGAGATGCCATTTCACCCTCACCGTGGGGGCTCTAATAAAAGGTGGACGAAAACAATGTGGGTGAGGATGTGGAGAAACTGGAGCCCCCGTACACTGCTCTTGGGAACGTAACACCGTGAGGCCACTCGGAGAACAGTCCGGCAGCTTCCCAAACAATTAGACACACTTACCACCGGGACCCAGGCATTCCATTCCTGGACATACAGCCAAGAGAGTGGCGAACACATTCCTACAAAGCCTGGTACACAAACGTTCACAGCAGCATTATTCGTAAGAGCAAAAAAGTGGAAACACGCACTTGGCCATAAGCTAATGAGTGGATAAACAAAATGGGGAATATTCATGCAATGGAATATTATTTGGCAATAAAGATGTCACAGCGTGGACAGACTTTAAAGACGTGATGCTAAGTGAAAGAGGCCAGTCACAAAGGAACACGTACCGTATGACTGTGTCCACTGGGACTGGGCAGGATGGGGGCCCACAGGGAGGTGGCTAGGATGAAGGGTTTCTTTGGGGGATAATGAAAATGCTCTAAATGTACTTGGGAGAACATAGGCCCAACTCCGGCCACACCGAAACCCACTGACGTGGATACTCGAAATGGGCACATGGTTAGACTGTACAGGTGTGAGTCAGCCCCATAAAGCTGTCCCCCAAAAAAGAGGAGCCCAGGGGGAAAGCAAGGAAGCCATAGGCCCTGGCTGTTAGGAAGACACCTCCGAAAAGCCGTCAAATGGCTTATTGCTTCATTCTGTTCAGACCTTCATTTGCCAAGAATTTTAGAGTTATTCTTACTTTTTATCACCACACGAATGAACTAAGAGATGCTATGTATTTTTGACCTTCATCATGCCAATGGGGAATACACAAATCAGTCACCTTGCCAAGTCTAGAAACTGCCTCTGTGCCGAGCGCAGCCCGTCCGCCTCCTTCTCAGACCCCATGGGGATGAGGGTGCCTGATCCAGGGGTGCCTGATCTACTCACGTGGGGAGTCCTCAGGCCAGGCCTGTCTTCAGGGATGGACTGTACTTCTAATCAAGTGGCTTTCTCCCCCTTTTCTTTCCAGGTGTAGCTAGCCACAGAGAAGCTTTGATGAGCTGAAATAAGTAAATCGGTCTCTAACTTGGGGGGAGAGCGGGATCGAGAGCACAAACGTGGCAGCGAGAATCAGAGGCCCTCAAACCACACCTGGGGGGCCGGCAGCAGTCAGGCTCGGCCGCAGACTCTGCTGCTTGGCTATGAGGCTAATCTTTCAGCTTTCGTGTGTCTAGTGGGATCCTGAGAGCCAGCGCTGCTCAGGGAGGGGTGAGTATGGACGTCGGGGAAGAAAGGAGGCCGATCTTGCAGATTATGTAGGTGAGAGAACAGCAGAGATGGCTAAAGGCAAAATTTGGGAAGTTTCACTGGTAAACACCACCCTCCTCTCTCCACAGAACTATAACAGCATGCATGTGCACACCACATGTGGCATGTGTACAGAGGCCTATGAGAGGCGAGCTGCTATAAGAATGGCAGCAGAGGACTGAAGGAGCCCCATTAGCAGCCAGTTACACAATTGCATGTGACCCTCATCACCTGTGGTGGCCAACTTCAGAGAAAAACATCCGTGGGCCACAGGGACACAGACATTTGTTTGCCTACTTTTGTCTCCTCTTGAACTGCCCTCCCTGGAAACAATGAACACCAGCTCACTGTGCCAACACCCCTGCATCCAACTCAGCCATTCCCAACACTTATTTTATGATGAACAAGTGGGTGTACTGGTTACATCAGAAATGCTTCCAGTTTCTGAAAACCTGCTCAAGGCACATTTCATCAGAATTAAGTCAAAATTATTTAACCACTTGGAAATACATGTGAAATACTTCATTTTCCCCTAAGGTGAAGATGTTACAGAAAGGGAGCCAGAGGCACCAGGGATTTCAATTATTTGCCCCCTGAAGCCTGAAACAAGCATTTCCCTGCGACCTGACCTAAGTTCTCGGCTCCAAGGCCAGAGACGAGAGGCACAGGGTGTTCACTGGAGGTGATGCGAAGGAGCTCGGGGAGGTACTGTGATTATTATCTCCTTCTCAACACTACTGAGTATGAATAAGTAAAAGTTTTAAATGAAGAAAGAGAAGGAAGAAAAGGGAAGGAAGAAGTAAGACCAAGGGAGACAGATCCGAGGAGGGATGGATGGAGGGAACGAAGGCCGTCGAGATCCCAGTCTTTGGGGATAATTCAGTGTTTTCCTGGGAAAAGCCTCTCTCTTTACTACTTCTGATCAATGTCAAAGCAAGCCTCCTATTTCACATGAATAGGTCTCCATGTGCAAATCAGCCTTCATTCTTCCATCAGCCCACCCCGTGCCCCGTCAGAGCTCACCGCTGCTCGGAACAGCGAGGCCCCAAGCCACAGCAAGAAAAGTCAAGCAGTCCCCTGCCTACGGGCGGCAGGGCTGAGAATGAGAGGGCGCGAGCTGCGGGAAAAGGCAGGGCCGGGCCCCTGGAGGGGACGCAGGAAAATGGGTAAAAAGATGAGCAAAGGATGGTTAGGAGGAAAAGAGAGATGCAGAGGAGCATAACGAAGATGGAACAGAAAAGCTGTTTCTCTGCCAAGCACAGTGAAGTGTTGCCGACAGTCCGGAGCTTGAGGGCGATTCCAGACCGGGATTATTCCTTACCAACCACATCAATCTCTTAGAGATTCGTCTTTCTATCTCCCAACAAAACCTTGACCTCAAGGGTTTCCAGAGACTTTCAGAGAACCTGAGAAAAGGTTCAGTTCACTGGAGGGGAGATGGCTGAAAGACCCCCAGATAAGAATAACCAAGTTGATCCAAATTAGACTTTTTCAACAGAGACTGTTTTTCACATAGTTAATATTAAATGATTTTAAGCATGGAGAAAAAATTATATAGGTGCAAAAAGGCAAGAGAAAGCTCTTCTTAAATGGTGAGGGTACATGCCGACATATTACTGAATCGGATTTGATAATGACTTTAGAAACTTTTCTTTCTTATATTCCTTATTGAAACAGATGAATTCTGTTCTTACCCGGTGATTGTACTTACCGTACTTTCAAATGTGGCCACTTTGCCCAGAGAGACAGGGTGGGAGTAAATACTGTTGTATCTACTACCCAATAAAAGCAGAAAATAATAAACAGAAAGTCTTACCTATTGCCAAATATCATAACATTTTTACAATCACACCATCACTCATCTTTGAAAGGAAAAAAAGTAAATACAATCAGGAATTTGGCAGGATTCTTTGTTTTAAAATACAAAACGGGTTTTATGTTTTTTTCTACCAAAAAACAATGTGCACATACAGATCAAGAGCAGGAACAGGTGCAGTGACACTTAAAGCATTAAAAATATTAAGTCCTATCTATGAAATAAGTATAGGGCCTATTTAGAGATAGAAAATACAAATATCGAGCTAGACTGTTCTCCCTGCTGCTAGTATAACCACAATTCATTGAAATGCCCTCATGTCTGGGACTTTGACTTGCAAAGCACTTTAATGTCGTGCAACTGCACTCAAGTCTGCAATTCTCCCAGAAAAGCAAGGAACAGTGTGTTTTCTACGCTGTGCATTTTATTCAAAATTGGAAAAGTGAGATACCAGGAATGGAAGCATTTTGCACAGGGACAAAAGCCTGCCAGAAGTCCAGCTGGCCTCTGCTTTGCTCTCTTAGCAGAATATCCCCCAAGGGCCACAGTTCGAGTCCCACTGAAACTGACCATCCCGAAAATGCCCTCTGATGTTTTTTGTACTTTTGTGACCATGTGAACCAAGAGGTCAGTGAGGAGCAGCTGAAGGCTGGGAGCCAGTCTGGCTGGGCTGGAAGCAGTGAGATTTTCTTTCAAAATGTTTGCGTTTCCTGTACTAGGAGAAAGCTTCTAATGTTACCCTAACAGCCTCTTAGCTGGGATAGATTTAATAGAATCCAAGAAATGCCACCAGAGATCAGTTTAGGTGAATCCCTTATTTGAGGTAATGAGAGAAGAGAAGGAATCTCCTCTCCTCAGACGGAATATTACGGTTTTGCTCATTTTTACAGCAACGGTTGTCACATCATCGCACACACACACAAACGAACCCTCACGGCGAGCACGCGCGAGGAAGCCTGCGTCACAGGAGGTGAGGAGGTGGCTGAATCTCCCTTTGCTCCCCATCTTCCGCTTGTCCGAAATTTCTGGGAAGTTTTGCCGTACTTAAGAGGAAACCGTCCAGCTTTCAAATGAAGTTGACTTTCGCCTTATCTGAATTGAGTTGGAGCTCAGGTCTGCTCCAAGATAGGCAATCACTCAAAAGTTCATATTATTTTCTGACATTTGAGCACATTTCCCAAACCCAGGGGGCATACTCCCCCTTTGCAGTAATTCCCCAGAATTTCTTCATTTAAAATGCATCTAAGACAGGTGGCTCCATCCTGTACTTCCCCGACGATCTCAGAGAATTAATTAAGTTGGCTGGGGACAGCCACCTGAGACAGCCCTTCCCACAAGCGTGTGTAACCAGACCCCGCCGCCTCTGGGTGGAGAACGGGCAGCCTCTTCAATACTCAAGGGGTCTCGCTCCCCTGGCCAAGCCCCGGCAGCCCCAGCAGGGCCGCAGGCACACCCACCTGCCGTTCTTGGTCACGATCATCTCATTGGTGACTTCCTTGAATCTCTGCCAGAGCGGAGCGTCCTCCAGGGTAATCTGAAGCTGCTTCTCTGTGGGGTCGCCTTTCTCCCTCCCGGCCTGAAGCTCACTGTCCACCACATTGAGCAGCCGAGAAGCAGTGCCGTCGCTGGTCTTCCGGGCACCCGTCTCACTCATGGCCACGGGCCCCTGGCAAACTTGGCTGGGAAACGTCACCTACCTTGCCTGCTTCCACCTCCTTCCGGCTGTCACTCGTCTGCTTTTTGGACCCAGCTGGGCAGTGCCTGGGGGCTGGAGAGAAGGTGCCCTGGGTCTTGCCTACGCTCCTAGCATGACACCCCTTAAGGTCTCCAAATTATACCACCAACCTGTTAAGCTTCAGTGGGGAGGGGGGAGGGGGGAGAGAAAGCCCTCTCTTAATTACTCACTGGATCAGGTGGCAGAGAGCCTGGCTTTCCCATTGGCCGCTGAGCATAGAGTAGCCGCTTAAGAAGAGTACTCCATCCAAATTATCAGGCTTTTATCTTGTTGTACCTGAAGAGGTCTAATCACTGTATGGAGGACCATTTTCCCGTTAATTAACATTGTTCCAGGCCCAGACTGCAACAATCAGGCAAATCATGTTTGTGTATAAATCATGGCATGTGGCACCTATAGGGAGAGCGGTCCTGGGGAGAATCGACAAACTTGATGCCAACACAGGCTTCCCTGGCACAGGCACGAGCCCAAATCCCACGGTTATCTGCTGGCCCCAGGCTGAAGAGCATACATGCAGGGCGGAAGGCACTGGGCCCAGGACCCTGACGGCCAAGCCACCGAACGGAGGATGCTCTGGGCGCCGCCCAGAGAAGGAGAGCCGAGGACCTCTTTCCCCCAGGGTGTCCCCTGCGGGCCATCCTCCTCCGGAGGCGTCCTGCACACACGCACCCTGCTCATCTCAGGGGCCTCGCCACCTCCCACAAACAGAAGAGCTCTGAACCTTGCCCTTCCTCCCGGAAAGCCAGAGCCCCAGTTTTTCTTACAGCCAAGGAAGAAGAAAAACTGTGTAGCATCGTAGTAATCTCTCTGCAGAGGCACTGCGCCCCCACTGAGTGAAATAAGATTTTTACACTATTATGCAGAGTGATTTCAGTCCTGGGTCCAGGGGACACTCCCTGTAACAGTCCCGGGCCCATCTGGCATTCCAGAGCGAATCCCACATTCCCCAGGAAGATACTGCTAATAGAACATGTGCCTTCTGCCCCATGACACTCGGCACAGGCTGGGAAGGGGTGGGAAGGACAGAGTCACTCCACCTCCCACCCCTGAGTAGATCCTGGGCGTTATGAGCTTTTCTCTCACTACAGCAGGAAGTAAGACTGTCACAACAAAACGAAAATAAAAGCAGAAAAATGAGATAAAGTCAGCGTAAGTGTGATGCATAAAATGCAGTCTGTGTCTGCTAAGTGCCATGTGCTGGTCAAGGACCATGTCCAGTGACAAACGAAACAGGAAATGGCCCGTGCCCTCATGGGACTGGCAGTCAACAGAGAAGGCAAAAGATATAAACAGCAACTAAGCACTGCCAGTAGTGCACGTCTATGGAGACTGCGGGGAAGGGCGTGTGCAGAGCTGGGTGGGAGGACCCGACCCGATGGGGCTCAGGCACACTTCTCGGGGGAGGGGGCCCCATGGCTGCTAGACAAGAGGCAAGGATCTGGCCAGGCAAGGGCTCCTGGCCGGGGAGCGCAGGGGAGGTGGCTGGAGGCCACAGGGAGGGCGGAGCTGCGGAGGCGCCTCGGAGCTGTCCTGGAGCCGGCTGCTGTCCACACAGGCGGGAACTACCTACTGGAGACCACGGCGGGAAAGACGCCCGCTTTGCACTGTCACCAATCCGCTGAAGGCGGAGAGACGCCATGGAAGGCGGGCACTGACGTGGCGGCTGTGCTGGTGTTGAGTGTGCAAAGTGGCGCCGTGGCCACAGGCTCACATGGGTGGGGGTCCGGCACCCACACCAGCTCGGCCCGCAGGCCCCCCGGGAAGACAGACGGGCCCTGATGCCAGTGCCCACGAGCACCCCTCCCTCTTCCCAGGACAGGCCGTACAGCCCTGGCACGGCTGGACGCCAGCTGGGACCCTGGAGCGCAGAGGCGGCCGCTCCGAGGACAGCCCGGCATCCCTTACAGGACCGGCTCTCACCCTGGGACCCAGCAACCCCTCGGGTTTGTGCCCAAAGCTGAAAACTTCTGTCCATCCAAAAACCTGCACATGGAGGTTTTTAGGTTTTTTTCTAACTTTCAAAACGTGGAAGCCACCCCGATACCCTTCAGGAGGTGGCGGATGACCTGGCCCATCCCCACAACGGAATGTTGGCCAGCACGAAGAAGAACTCTGCTTTCAGCCATGAGACGACATGGAGGAACCTTACACGCCTATTCCCAAGTGAAAGAAGCCACCTGAAAGGCTCACGGTGTGTGAGCCCCACTGTGCGACACTCCGGAGAAGGGGGAAAGGATCGGCGGCTGTCAGGCTGGGGAGAAGGAGGGCTGGGCAGGCAGAACGCGGAGGACTCTCGGGGCAGTGAAAACGCGTCAGCGGCCATGACGGGCACGTGTCATGATGCGTTTGCGTAAACCCCCCGCACGTGCCACACCAGGGGGACCCCAGTGTGAACCAGGGGCTTTGGGTGATGCTGGCCTGTCCCTGTAGGTGCCTCAGTTGTAGCAAATGACCATCGGTGGGGGTGCTGACAGTGGGGGGCTGGGCCTGGGGTCGGGGGAGGGAACTCTATCCCCCTCTCAGTTTTACAGCTGTGAACTTAAACTGCTCTAAGGCTAAAATCTCCTGGGGCTTTGCTGACGCAACTAAGTGAAGGATCCTGAGATGGGGAGTGCATCCTGGGTCGCCCGGTGAGCCCAGCACAACCATGCGGGTCTTTATAAGCAGGAGCGAAGACTCAGAGTCAAAGAGAGAAGACGGAAGGTCCGCGGAGAGACAACGCCACACGGCCGGCTTTGCAAGCAGAGGGACGCAGACAGCCCGAGAGGGCAGAGGGGCAGGGCGAGGGCCGTCCACCAGGAGCTCCAGAGGGATGCCCGTGCACCTGGGCGGCACCCCAGGAGGTTGGGTCAGGACTGCGGGCCTCCAGAACGTCAGATAAATTTGTGTTGTTTCAAGCCACAAAGTTTGTGGCATTTTATTACAACAGCAATAAGAAACCAATACAAAGGCCATGAGACGTGGAGGGCAGATTTCAAGAAGGCACTGCTCAGAGCTGTGCCACGAGTGTGGCTCTGAGCTTCCTAGCAGCCAAGGCAAAAGGGGGAATACAATCTGGCATACATCACACTGTGTGCCTAAAATAAAAACAAACCAATTGCCTGAGAGAAGTTTCTCCCACAAACCTTTATAAGGAAAACACCGTGTGATGCAGTGAACAGTGTTCCCCCAGAGAGCCCATAAATACAAACGAGATGAGGATCCGCGCTGGCAGAAACCCACTCTGGGAGGGAGAGGAGCGTATGCCAGGGTGGCTAATACGTCTAAATCTAATCCCCTCAAAGACTGGAAGTACCCATGAGGGAGAAGGAAATAAAACGGGTTTTTCTCATCAGTTTTATCCAAACTGCCATGCTCCTGAGAATCGAGCCGTGGGCCCGGGCAAGGCTCTCAGAGACCAACACATGCAGTGGCTGGGGGCAAACCCAAGAGGGAGTCACCTTGAGTAAAAAGCAGCTCACACTCTTGACCTGGAGTCCGGCCTACCTGGACCACCATGCCACCTCCCAGGCCGCGTCACCTCTGAGGTCGGCACTACATTAGACGCCTCAGACTGAACCACGTCAAACTGCTGATTGGCAACCTGTTTTACGTGAAGAACAGCAGTTTCATAGGCTCCCCTAATTGTTGGGCTTGAAATGAATATAAAATGCTTGGCTGACACATCTCCATAATGTCTGGGGCACTTAACCTCATTGTCCCGTTTGTCCGCACGCTCGAGGAGCTGAAATCTGGGAGGTCTCCCAAACCAGTCCTCTGATTCTACAAATAAGGGAGGCGGGACTTCCCTGGCATCACTTCCCCGTTCATTCAACCCACGTTCCAGAGCGCTTACTCCGAGCCAGGGGCTGCGTCTGGCCTCAGGAGCTCGCAGCTGGAGGGGCTGACAGGGCGCTGGCGGTGCAGGTCTGTAAGGGAAGTTGCCTGGGCAGGGACAGGAGAGGGAGGCCAGGGACACGGCAGAGCAGAGGGCACACGAGTTCTGAAGGAGCAGAAACTTGCTTGGGTACAAAAGCGGGCTCCGTGGACAGGTCAGAAGGCATGAAAACAGCGACTCCGGCATCAGCAAGGACTCGCGCCCTCGGGCACCAGACCAGAGAGAAAGGACAGAGGCTTGGGGTGCCTGGCGCTCCCCTGGGAACACTTTTAGGTGGCGCGTGGATGAATGCTGGTTATTAGAGCAGTTAGAGGAATATAACTAGCATGGAAACTCATGTCTTTAAGGAGAGTATTTCTTAGGACAAGTAAAAAGTAAAACTATAAAGGAGAAATGGAGTTTAAAGTGCTAATAAAGCGACAGTAGAGGTAAAACTCAAAACACCACAAAGGTGGTGGGGAAATGGCTAAAGTCTAGCAGAAGCTGATGAGGTGACAAGTCACGGAGGTGGGCCCGATGAGGCTGGCAGTGGAGACAGAGCCCTGTGGAGGCAGGGGGGCCGCTGCTGGCGTGGGAGCCAGAACCGGCCACCACTGCATGTGGCTCCTGAGGGACAGGGCGGTGGGATGATGCTCCAGCGTCAGGCTGGAGGACCAGGAAGACGACAGGACCACGCTCCAGGACAGAGGACACAAATGGAGGACACTTGGCAGGACTGGCGCTCCACATGCACTGCAAGCAGGGCCATTATTCTCAGAGAAGAGCCAGTTCTCTGTGAACACACCCTCGGATATCAGCTTGAATGTCCAGAACCGGGAGCCAGGGAAAGTGGGTGCCCAGTTCCAGGACTCCCTCTCGCAGGCCCAGCAGCGGGGTGCGGGGCCGTGACTGAGGTGTGCAGGCGGACACCCGATAGCTCTGCCGTGTCCTCTGGTGCACAGTGGCCCATGTCTGGGACTGAAAGGGCAGAACTGGAAGTCATGCAACCTGAGCTTCTGACTTGAGCTCCGGACGGTGCCCGTGCCCCGGGAACACGGGGCGGGGTCCGCGTCTGCACATTCAGTCCCTGAGGCCTCAGAGGCCTCACACCTTTCTCCACCAGGAAATTAATACTCACCCAGGTACTTGGTCATAATTAAACTGAACAAAAAGACAGCTGCTCCTATCTTTCTTTTTTAATCGCCAACACGCAGCCCTGGGGATTACTAGCTTTTGGGTGGCTTATGAGGATTATGCTTTCATAATGGTCTGAGGTCGGTTCCAATACATCACAGGAGCCGTGTAAGGTGGCCTCCCAGGCCGACCGCTGACCCCTTCCCACGTCTGAGAGGTTAGAGCTCACAAACCCGCTGGCCGCCTGTTACCTGTCAGACCCCCAAGTATGTGATTTTTCACCAGAAACATCACCCAAAAATGAATTCTGCTGAGCCCCCAGGTGTCTATGAGCATGTCATTCTCTGGCCCCAGTTAAATCTCTGACAACAGGAAGAAGGGCCAGCAGTGGACAGGACTGATAGTCCTCCACGCTGACAGCTTAAAGTCCTGACTTTCCCCACAGCTACCCACTGTACCTCTGCTACCAGGCCCCGTGCGGCTGAACAGGGGACACAACACGCGGACAGCACGAGTGGGGGCCGAGCGTGTCGGGCGCGGGGAACGGGGAGACACACGCCTGTCCAGAGGCTCGAAAGGCAAGACATTTTAAACGTAATGTGGTGGATGAAGAAAACATGGCTGCAGGCCAATCTGCCTGCCTGTCTGCGACCTCCCGTGCCCGTGACTACTGCCATTCATGCAGCAGCCATTCTGAGCGACTTCTCTCCTTCAGGCAGTGTGCTGGGTGCTGGGGGTCCGGCAGCTGGTAGACAGACATGGCCCGAGCCCTTGGGGGCCTCAGAGTCAGCCAAGGATGATGACATGGGCAGGGGAGCGAGGCTCACTACGGACTCTGAAGGCCAAGCAGAAGCTCCACGGCAAGGCGAGACACACCGGCAGAGGAGCCGGCACACACCAGGCCCACAGGGCCAGAGGGAGCCCAAGGCGAATGACGGCGGAAGGAGGGTGAAAGGCTGGGTGGAGGCCGGACCACAGGACCACCCCGTTTTGTAGGTCACAGTCTGGAGCACTGCCTCGTGCTAAAAAGGGATACGCTTTGGAGGGAGCACTCCGGTCACTGCACTGGAGAGGCGCTGAGACAGGCGTGCACCGACAAGTCGGCAGTTTCAGACCTGCAGCAAGTGATGGGGGTAACTTGAGCCCCCGTCTCACCTCTTAGAACCCCAATGTCGTGCTCCCTCCCCTACTGTAAAAGGGTCGTATGAATCTAAAATGGCCTCCTTTTAAGCCTCACAGAGCAGCTCTGGTTCTTGAACTCAAGAATTTGGTGCACCAGCCAAATGCTTTCTCACATGACTCTCATTCTCTCCGGAACTGTAGAATGGCACTTAGAGCCCATTACTGGCTTCATCTTTCTACCCTAAAGACCTCAAATCTTTGTATTCTGAGCCTATTCAGAAGGCCTTGGATTTCATGAACCATTTCCAGCTCTATCGCAGCTTTCTTGAGGTGGGTCACCAGAACTGAACCCAATGTTTCAGTACAAAAATACATGAGTAATTATGAAGGCTTGTTTTATTGTAAGGATGGTCTATAATTGTACTTTTTGTTTACTGCATGATTTAAGAGATGATACATTTAAATATATTTAAAGAAAAAACAATGATTAATTTGGGGGGGGCACAGTATAGACAGGTGTCATTTTGTGACATCAGCAACCCAAAGAGGCAGGAGCAATGCTGTGAAGGAGATGCCTTCTCATATGTTACTGAAGGTAAGCTGCTATGCATTCCAACTCTGGTGTTATAACTTTACGGTGCTAAATGTCATCCCTGGCAGCCACAAAGGAAATAGCTACAGAATATACACAAAAGGAATCCAAGAAGGAATTTAAAACATTTCATTAAAAAAAAAAACCAGTGAAACATGAAAAGATAGGAAAGTGGGAAATAAGGAACAACAAAGCTATATGCCTTACAGAAAACAAATAGCACAGTGACAGCACTAAGTCCCTCCTCATCAGTAATGACATGAAATGTCAGTGGATTAAACTCTCCAATCAAAAGACAGAGATGGGCAGAATGGATAACAATACGTGATCCAACCACATGCTGTCTACAAGACGCTCACTTGAGACCCAAAGACGTGAGCAGGGCTGACAGAGAGAGGCTGGAAAAGATACGCCCAGCAAGTGGTAACCAAGGAGAGGGGGACTGGCTGTACAATATCACACAAAATAGAGTTTAAATCAAAAAAGGTTACAAGACACAAAAAATAGTATGTATTAATAAAAGGTTCAAAAAACAAGAATATGTAACATTAACATACATGATAACAGACCACCAAAATATATGAAACAAAATCTGGGAATTAGTGGGAGGAGCAGGCAGTCCTGCGGTAACAGCTGAGACTCGACCCCCACTTGCAGCAATGGGGAGAGCACCCAGACCAAGGCAGGTCAGGAAGCAGAGGACTTAATGCCACCATAAGCCGACCAGATCTAACAGGCGTGTACAGGGCGCGGCACCCACCAACAGCACAGACATTCTTCTCACGTGCACGTGGGACATTTTCCAGGGTAGAACAGATGGTAGGTGACAGATTGAGTCTCAACACATTTTAAAAGTCAGAAGTCATACAGAGTGTCTTCTATGACCACAATAGAATGAAATGAGAAACCGGTGACATAAAGAAAACTGGAAAACTCACAAAAAGCGCAAGGTAAATGCACACTTTTAAGCAACCAATGGATCAAAGAATAAATCATAAGGGAAATCGGAATACACATAGAAGGGAATGAAAACAAATCACAACATATTGAAACTTGCAGGACGCAGCAAAAGCAGGGCTAAGGGAGACATTTATAGCTGTAAATGTGTAAGTCCGGGGAGAGGAAATCCCGGGGCAAAATACCTCTAAAAACGGAAATCAAAGGGAGAAATAAAGTTTAAAACCTGTTCATTGCTTACAAACTCCAGTCTGGGGCCTTCTCTCTCTCCTGCTCCAGCAAAAGAAAAAACCGGCCTCGCCCTCCCCTCTCAGGCACAGATCAGCCCTCCTGGCCCAGGTCATTACCCACTGATACGGAGATGAACTGCTCTCCACCCCTGAGGAATGATGCAAAGGCACTAAAGCCACACTTCTTTCCACCTCTGAACGCCTACTGATATGCAGATGTACTAAAGCCAGGCGAGATATTCTGGAAATGTTACAATTTTACCCACAAAATGCTTACATTAAAAAAAAACAAGAAAAAATCTCAAACAACCTAACTTTATAACTTAAGGAACTAAGAAAAAGAAGATCAAACTAATTTGAAACCTAGCAAAAGGAAATAAGAAAGATTAGAGCAGAGATAAATGAAACAAAATAGAAAAACAATAGAGAATAGCAATGAAACAAAAAGCTGGTTCTTCAAAAAGATCGGAATCAGCCGCCTTTAGCTACATGAAGTAAGAGAGGACGACTGAAACCACTCTGATCAGAAATGAAAGTGGGGACATTATTACCAATCCTGCAGAAATAATAATGACTATAAAAAAAGTACTCTGAATAATCAGATGCCAAAAAAAATTAGGTAACTCGTTGACATGGACAAGTTTCTAAAAACATAAAACCTACCAAGAATAAATCATGAACAAATAGAAAATCTAAATAGACCAGTAACTAGTAAAGAGATTGAATCAATAATCAAAAATCTTCCACCACAGAAAAGTCCTGAACCTGATGACTGGTGAATTCCTCAAAACATTTAAAGAACTAATCCTTCACAGACTTTTCCATAAAATTGACGAGGAGGGAAGACTTGGCAACTCATTGCATGAGGCCAAAGACACTACAAGGAAAGAAAGCTACAGGCCAATATCACTTATGAACACTGACGCAAAAAATCCTCAACAAAATATCAGCAAATTCAATTCAGCAGCATATTGAAAGGATTATACCATAACCAAGTGTGGTTATTTCTGGAACGCAAGGATGTTTCCACATATGAAAATAAACCAATGCAATTTACGACATTAACAGAATGAAGAAAGAAAAACTCAGGAGTGTCTCAACTGATGCAGAAAAAGCATTTGACAAAATTTGACACACTCATGATAAAAACACTCAGCAAACTAGGAATAGAAGGAAGCCATCAAAGTATAATAAAAGTTATACACAAAATATCCACAGCTAACATCCTACTTGATAGTGAAAATTTTTAAGTGTTCCCTCTAAGATCATTAGCAAGGCAAGAATGCCCACTTCTATCCAACACAGCACTTTCAGCTCTATCCAGAACAAGTAGGCAAGAAAGAGAAATAAAAGGCATCCAAATTGGAGAGGAAGAAGTAAACTTAGTGGTGCACAGATGATACAATCTTATATGTAAAACCCTAAAGATTTCATGCAAAGAAGAACTGTTAGAGCTAATGTCTTCAATAAACAGTGCTGGGTAAACTGACTACTCACATGGAAAAGAAGGAAACCGGACCACTGTCTTCCAGCACTCACCAAAATTAACTTCAAATGGACTAAAAACTTAAATGTAAGTTTTTACTTACATGAAACTCCTAAATGAAAGCATAAGGGGAAACTTCCATGTGAAGGAGCTTTTTTGAATATGATGCCTAAAACACAAGCAACAAAAAATAAATAAACAAGTGGGACAACATTAAACAAACAAGATTTTGCACAGAAAGGAAATCAACAAAATGAAAAGGCAGCCTACGGAGTGGGAGGAAATACCTGTGAATCATACATCTGATAAGGGGCAACATCCAAATTATATGAAGGACTCCTACAGCTCAATAGCAAAAAACAAATAATCCAATTAAAAATGGGCAAAAAATCTGAATAGACATTTTTCCAAAGAAGATATTCAAATGGCCAACAGTACATGAAAGGTGCCCTGCATCACTGATGGTGAGGAAATACTAGTCAAAACCACAAGGAGATGTCACTGCCCCTGTTAGAATGGCCACCATCCAAAAGACAAGAGGTAACAAATGCTGGCAAGGATGTGGAGAAAGGGGAGCCCTGTGCACTGCCGGTGGGAATGTAAATTGGGGCAGCCACGGTGGAAACAGTATGGAGGTCCCTCAGAAAATCCAAAGTAGAACTACCCTGTGATCCAGCAATGCCACTTCTGGGACTGGATCCAAAGGAGACACAATCGCTCTGTCAAAGAGATACCTTGACCCCCATGTTCACTGCAGTGTTATTCACAACAGCCAAGACACAGAAGCAGCCTAAGTGTCCATCACCAGATAAATGAATAAAGAAGTTGTGGTACATGTACGTGGTGGAATATTATTCAGCAATAAAAAAGGAACTCCTGTCATTTGTGACAGAATGGATGGACCTTAAGGACACTATGCTAAGTGAAAGAGAAGTCAGGGAAAGAGAATCACTGTACAATCTCACTCATTGAGAAAGAGATCAGGTTTGTGGTTACCAGAGGCGGAGGTGGGGGGTGGGGGTGGAGGAACTGGATGAAGGGGGTCAGAAGGGATAAATTCCCAGCTGTACAATATGTAAGTTCTGGGGCTGTAACGTGCAACACGAGGACCATAGTCAGCCATGCTGCTGGTGTATTTGTCTCTCTGTGAGATGACGGATGTCACCTGAACTTACTATGGAATCACCTTGCAGTATATGTAAGTCGAACCACTGTGGTGCACACCTTAACTTTATACAGTGCTGCATGCAAATCACATCTCAAAAAATTGAAAGGAAAAAAAAACTCTATAAAGAGGAGCAAGGAAGTGACACTGTGAAGTCAGGACGGTGGTGATCCCTGTGCAAGGGGGGTCAGGAAGCCACAGCTGGGAGGGAGCGTAAGGGGACTTTGAGAGGCTGGCGACACTCTATTTCCTGACCTGGGTGGCGGTTACACCACTGTTTCGTAATGACTCACTGAGCTGTACATTCTTGTAATTCATATACTGTATTTTGTTTCTGTGTGTGTGTTTCAGTGTCTTAATGTTTAAAATAAATGATTTTTTTTAACTGAGTGGAAAGGATAATTAAATCCACATTATAATGGGCATGTGTCTCTCAACGAATGGATAGTAGAGAGAATCAGTAAGGTTGGAAATTGAACACCATCAACCAATTCGACCTGATTGATGTTTACAGAACACTCCACCCAATAATGGCCAAATCCACATTCTTTTCAAATAAACATGGAGCACCCACCCAGACAGACTACACGCTGGGCCCTAAGACAAATCCCGATACACTTAAAAGGATTAACGTCATTTAAAATATGCTCTCTGACTGGAGTGGAATTATTATAAATCAGTAATAGAGATCTGGAAAAATCCCCCATATATCTGAAAATTAAACACACTTCTAAGTAATCCAACAGGTCAAGGAAGACATCACAAGGAAAAAAAAGAAAATATCTGGAACTGAATTAAAATAAAAACACAACAGATCAAAATGTGTGAGATGCAACTGCAGCAATGTTTAGAGGGAAATTTACAGTATTATAATTATACCAAAAAAGATCTAAAGCCCATTATTTAAGCTGCCGCCCTAAAAAGCTAGAAGAGTAAATTAATCCCGAAGAACGTGTAAGGACAGAAGTAACAGAAATCAGTTAAATAAAAGGCAGACAACCAATAGCAAAAATCAGTGAAACAAGTGGGCTTATAAAATACAACACAACACAAAGTGCACACACACAAAACACCAGAGCAGTGATCACCAGCTAAGTGCCACCCGATCAAGAGACGGGACACAAGCAGACGAGTCCCTCCCTCAGGTCCTCCCCCAGCACTGACTTCTCCATCCCTCCCAGAGCGATCACTGCCCTCACTTTCATGCCAAAAACTTCCTTGCTCTTTGCTATAACTTTACCACCTAAGAATGAATCTTTGAAATTCAGTATTGGGTTTTCCCTGTTTTTTTTTAAAACAGTAAAGATAAAACATATAGATCACACCATATGTATTAGATGTGTTTGGTGGCCACTCGTGTATTTTTGTTGTCGTTAAACAGATTCACGTATCTTCTTTGGTTAAATGTTTGTTCCAAACTTTTTAACCGGTTTGTGTTTGAAATGATCAATAAAGCAAAACCTCAAGCTACGCAGATCAAGAGAAAGACAGGAAACACAAATTACCAGTATCAATGAAAGGCAAGACATAAATACAAATTTCACAAACATTAAAAGAACAGGAAATACTATGAACTTCACACTAATTAATTTGACACCTTCCCTGACTTACACAAAGTGACTAAACCAGCCGGGTCTGCAGGAACAATCTAAGCCAACACTTGAAACTTCTTACCTTCTAAAACCTTCAAAACCGTCCTTAGACATTTATTATATGCTATCCCCTGATTCATTGGAAAGAGGACTGACTGCATATCCACTGAGCTCAAAAAACATCTTTAGGGGCTCACAATGTGTGCTACAAATTAATTAAAACTAAAGACACAGTCTATTCTTGTCATCATACAATCTCCCTTTGGCTTACTGTCTTCCTGCAAAGACAAACATAAATAAAAGACAACACTAGATTCATTCAAGATCATAATGCTATCATTTATTGAGAAGGAAACAAAAAGAAAGAAAGGGAGAATTGTTTTGTGATGGTTTAGAGTAAAAACAGCTTAGTTACCAACAAAATTCTTCTCTTTGAAATGACTAAAAAGTAAACAATATTTATTGTATGAAATAGTTTCGAGATAAGAAAAGTAGCACATAAGAATATATTTCCAGATATAAAAAAATCAGTTATGCAATCACCAAAATTGAAAATTAGCTGAATATTCGCAATCACAAAAATGGATTCATGTTTAAACAGTGTTTTAAAAGCTCATCATATTAAAACAGGCACAATGTTCCAAGGCATCTAGACTCCCCTGGGCCTTCGAACTCTTACCCCAACTTCACAATCAGAATTTATAAAATCAGCAGAAGATCAGAATTCAGAGGGTCTCCAGTATTTCCTTTCTCTGTTCAAAATGGCTAATGCAGGAAAGCATACCCAAAAAGGCAAAATGAACACTTTTCACAGCAGAAAGACCACCAGACAGAATGCGAGGCATGGTGGGAGTGTAAATCGGGGCAGCCAATTCAGGACATTACAGAGCAAGGTGCACCTGTCCCCAGACTGGGGGCTCATCGCCGGGCCATGCAGTCTGGCCGCGCAGCAGGCAGAGAGCATCGCGCTGCCCAGGTTCCAGGCTCGCTCTGGTCTCAAAGGTGCCAGGCCCAGGCGGGCAGTTTACACCAGGGAGCGTTTCTCCACGGCACACTGGTTTTCAGGTGCTGTCTATTAGTGATGTCACCTTGTCAGAGACACCCACCTGGGTACCAGCTGCGTATTACAATGCTGTGGTCTGACCTTTCATCTCCAACAGCCGCGGCCCGTCCATGAGAGGACATCACGTGAACTGGCCTGGGTGCACCCTCTGCCCTGCTGTCAGCCCATCCCGTCTACAGAGAAATTCTGTACATTTCAAAGCCCCGGTCAGTTTACCAGCTCCTGCCAGGAAGAATGGGATCCATTTGGTCAAATCGA
Source organism: Manis javanica (assembly GCF_040802235.1). Classification (NCBI taxonomy): domain Eukaryota; kingdom Metazoa; phylum Chordata; class Mammalia; order Pholidota; family Manidae; genus Manis; species Manis javanica. Next base: position 1,893,484 of record NC_133169.1, read on the forward strand.
TTGCCCTGGCCGCCCCCGGGCTGTGCCCACACACTCGGGCGCGGCGTCTCTGCCATGCTTCTGGAGGCTGTGCAACAGAACCCTGAGCGACCAAGAGCGAAGCCACGGCGTCCCAGGGGCCTCAGGGTGTCACCTGTGCATCTGGGGCACAGCTGGACGCAGCCAAAACGTGGAGCTCCACGCCCCACGCTGAGGGCACCAGGCTCAAATGAACTGCATGGCATTTTTCTCTTCACTCCATTAAAACTCTCAAGATCTCAGAATTTCATACGATTTTGAACTACAGGGTACTTATAAAGTCATGTAATTTAACCTCCCAGCCAACTTTTTAAATAAGAATTTCCGAACATCCAGAATTCACTTAGTTTGTTAGTATCTTATAAGCTACACAGATATAAATCTGTAACTTCATTTACTTTCTAAAATAAGCTATCTGCACACTACAGCACATCTTAAACATCAAAAAAAAAAAAAAAGAATTTGCCAAAAATCCAACACGGCTTCACAAACCTTAAACACTGGCCTTTTGTTTGTTCATTTGCTGAAAATGAAGTTGAAGGACAGGCTGTGAATTTTTAAATATTGTACTGCTGCAGCCGACTTAGTCAGACGCTCCTGAGGGGGGAGAAGGCGGGCCTGGCGCAGAAGGGGCCCCGCGCGGAGGCCGCCGCTCCGCTCCCCGCCGGCTGCCCGGGTCTCAGCCCCCAGCCGCAGCGCTCATCGCCCTCATGGAACTGACCAGAAGCAGAAGCGCCCAAACCAGCACCCCCCACACCCTTTTTTAAGGTAACACCCACTTCTTGATGGTCTTTCCTGATGGAACTCTCCAAAGCAATCTTATCAGAGGTGTTCATGACTCTATTTCGGGTTCTCCAAGCACAGGTGGGGGCAGGAGGGAGGGGCACTCGGGCAGATAACCCTGAGAGTGGTGCAAGGGTGCTCCACCCAGGTACCGCCCCAGGGCATGCACACTGGGGACTGTGCCCACCCCAGAGGCGAGCAGCCTGTCTGCAGGGGGCGGAGGGGCCCCCCCAGCAGGGTCTGGAGGAACCAGAGGTTCCCAGAGCACATTCAGCAAAAGGGAAAACCTCTTGGGTAGAGAGGAGATGGAGGCCCGGAGCTGTCAGCAGACCTGCCCAGGAGCCAACAAGCATCTCTGAGGGGCCGAGGGCACGGAGGGGGCTCCCCAGGCCTGGAGGGCAGAGGGCTCGGGGCTCTGAAGCGAAGCCACAGGCAAGCACATTTCCCACCTGCATGTCACCCCCACGGTGATCTCCCCTCCAGCCAGCAGGGAAAGGGGCAGGATGGCAGGCAGGGGAGCAGGGAAACAGAGACCACTACCAGCCCCAGGGTCCAAAGCCGGGATTCTCCACTCCTCCCGCACCCACCAGGCCGCTTTTTGCCACACTGTCGCTTGGCAACAGCTTTCAGCAGATTTGAAATGGATTTGTTCCTCCCACAGCCCAGTAGCCAAGCAGGGAAGCAGCCAAAGGCCAAGGTAGCAGAAGGAAACACGCAGGAGTCTGGGACACCCTGGAGGGCAGGGTCGTCCAAAGGCTGCCAACAGTGTCCAGACAGGAGTTGCCCGGGCCACAGGCGAGCAGTCACGGCAAAGCAGAAGCCCTTCTGCGAGAGCCAACGCCCTCTGCTGGGACTGGCAGATGCCCTGCCCTCTCTGAGGCTGCTCCTTCTCCTTGATAACGGGGACAGGGCCACGAGCTGGGCAAAGCTACTGTGAATATTCAGCGAGATGATGCAGGCCAATGCCCACGGCTGGACACGTAGTGCTAGCGGAGCGATGACCTCCCTGACCTCCTGCAGGCCCCATCCTAGAGCCCGCTGAGATCTGAGCTATCTCCGAGAGGCACCGCAGATGTGAAAGAACCCCACAAAACCAGAGGGGGCATATAATTTCCCTTCTTGGCTGAAGGCAGGTTATGGACCTCAGCCTAAGACAGGATGCCTACAATAGCCCAGAAAGGGCCTGGAAAGACTGGCTCCTCACTGTGGTCCCCTGGGACCTGTTCCTACCACTCCAGCCAAGACGAAAATGATCGCTGGTCTGACAGCTCAGCTGCAGCCAGAGAAACAATTCGGCCACAGCCACAAGCAGGGAGATAACCGGCCGACCAGGGCCTCTGGTTTGGAGGTTCCCGGAACAAGAGCCCAAGAGGCCCAGAAAGGCAAACCCAGCAGACCCCACCTGCAGGGCAGCTGTGAGCCCCGGCATGCCCAGGGCTGCGGAAATCAAGACAGGGTGCTTGTGACAGTCGGGCAGCAGAAAGGAGCTGAGAGGGCACCCACAGGAACAATGGACAGAGATCCTACAGACTGCAGGGGAAGCACCCCCAAGGCAGACCAGGGGGGAGCCAAGGCAGTGACACGGAGATTGGGACCAGAAAAGGCACGGGCTTGGCTGACAGAAAAGGTAGTGCGGTTCAGGAGCACCTCCAGGGCCACACTGGGAAATGGGGTCACGAAGGAGATGGAGGCTGGGGCGCCCAGACACGAGGCTCAGCTCTGCCCAGACTGTGACTATAGGGGAAGCCAGGGACCTCCGTGCGCCTTGGCTTCTGTGACTGCACAGTGAGGTGACAGTCACCACCTCCAGGACGGGACGGATCAAGGCTTACAGGCACGTGGCTGGGCAGCAGGCTGAGCCACGATGGCCACAGCCCATGTGTCTTCCAGCGTGTCTGGCACAGGCTGCAGGATGGACGCTGGGACTGCTTCCAGGGCACTAGCAGGCGTGCCCACTTCCTGCCGTTCCCACATGGGGCTGACCTCCCACCCGCTCTCCCTAGGACCCCCTCTTGGGAGAACAGAAAACACAACCAGTTTAAAAGCAAACATTTGTGGATGATGAAAAGAAACACAGCAGACGGCAACATGACCGCACCCCCGCCAGCTCTTGTCCAGAAGGAAAGAGCAGCATTTCCTGCTGCTTTGCTCTCATTCTAGTTCCAGGAGGTCATGGGTAAAGATACAGAGGCAGGGACAGGAGGAGACCCAGGAGAGAAGAAGCGTGCACGAATGGCAGAAAGCACCCTCACAGCGAGGCGTGGGAGTGGGGCCCAGGGGCGCCGAGGGTCAGGTTTTAAAACAACACCTGTTACCAAAGGGCTCCTCTCTGCTTGACAGCCAGGCTCTCCACGGGCTTGTGTTAGGCCATCGGGAGGGCAGAACTGCTGTCCCAGACCCCAGGGTGCAAGCATGTCCAGGTGTGCGGGGCAGGGGTGGTGGTCTCCATGCTGAGGGACATGTCTACTGAGCCCGTATTGGCCCAGAGCCCTGGCCCTTCCTGTGCACCCCTGCCATCACTCACGGGCTGCCTGTCACCACCGGGGATCACCGGCGTGCCTTTTCTGGTCCCAAGGCTTTGCTGCTCTGGCGTTGCTGCTCCTGCTTAAGGTTTAACTTCGGAGAACTCAGTGGAATGCCGTCCAGTAGGCAACGGGCACACGAGGAGGATTCCAGGCAGTGAGGACAGGACCCACCTCTCCTACTGCGCTAGATGTTTGCCTTTGGGAACAACACTGCCTCCAAAAGCAATCCTCAGGTGCTCGCGAGCAACACATTGCTGCAAGAGAGAAGGCACGTGTCTGTAGGACAGAGGTTCACGAGGTATTTACAAAACTGTCTGCCAGCTTCCAGCCGGAACACCTCCCTCAGCCTTGCAAACTGGTGGTTACGCCAGAAACACAGTGAAACACTTCTTCACGGCGTCCCTAGGGAAGAAAACACACAAGATAAACGGGAAGTCGCCGCCCCAAGGGCACCTCTAAGTGGTAAAGACCCTCCGTCAGAACTCCCGGGCACCCAGCATGGCGCAGGGTGGAGTGCACCTAGGCTGGGGGGCCGACCCCCTCAGCATCCAGCCCCAGCTTCAATGTCTATTAGCAGTAGTCTCCTGGGCAAGTTACTTGTCGTGTTTGAGTCTCAATTCCTTATCTGCAAAAGCACACGTCCCCATTCAGCCAACAGACTGGTGGTGGAAAGCAGTGCACTGAACAGAGCAGGTATTTAGTACACGATGGCAATCATGAAAACCAGAGGAAAGGATGGGAAGGAAGTACAGAGACTATCAGAGGCCAGGACGTCAGTCAGGGCCGTGCACTTGAATACCAACCGGAATCGCAGGTGCTCTGACAGCACTAAGCCAGTCAGCAGGGCCTCTCCCCATTCAAGGCAAGTGGCTGAAATGCGCTAAGGGACGTCTCCCAGGAGCGCCTGGTACAGGGAGCTCTCTACAGGCACGGAGCCCTGGTAGCCTGCCCCACGCAGTCACTGCTTGGAATTCAGTGCAGAGCATGCAAGGAAGGAGTGGGTGCTCGGCGAGCTACTATTCTATTCAAGCACGCATCTCCAGCTGCAGCCACACCCGGCTGTAGGCCAGAGCTTCTCAGCCTGGCTCTGTCCCTCTGCTTCTCAGCCGCCTGTGCACCCAGGACATCGGGAGTCACCTGAGGAAGAGGTGAGCAGGCGCTGTGCTTCAAGGTCAAGATCATTCTCAGCATTTCTTAAGATACACTCTGCTAGTGGTTACCAAAGGGAAGGGGTGCAGGAGGGTGGGTGGGGAGGGAGGGAGAAGGGGACTGAGGGGTATTGTGTTTAGTACACATGGTGTGGGGGATCACGGGGAGGACAGTGTAGCACAGAGAAGGCACAGAGTGGATCTGGGGCATCTTACTACACTGATGGACAGTGACTGCATTGGGGTGTGGGTGGGGACTGGATATTATGGATAAATGTAGTAACCACATTGTTTTTTCATGTGAAACCTTCCTAGAGTGTATATCAATGATACCTTAATAAAAAATTTAAAAAAAGAAAGATATGCTCTGCACTGCAGTCCTAGGAGATGCCCTGCATGGGAAAGGGTTTTACGGCCAAGTAAGATCCCTTAAAGCAGCTTACAACACACGTAATACATTAAAGGACCTGGAAAGCTCAGCAACAAGGAACCTATCTAATAATTTTGCTTAACCTGTGTCCCAAACTTATTTATCATGGAGCCCTTGCCTTCCATATCCGTGCTCTTTCTGTGAACCACTGTGGGAGAGGCTGTTCTGGGGGATGCTACAAACAGAAGCATGGGGGCCCGCCTTCGTGGTTCATTCCCTCCTGCAGAAATGCGCATCTGCTCAGCCCAGGAGACTCACTACTTCCAACAGCTTTCTGCCATCCTACCCACCACCTGCACACGAGACCCGTAAGTGTCCATCCAGACCAGGCTGGGCACCCTGAGGAGCAGTGCCCAAGAGGCCCAGCTTTGGGGGCACGAGATGTGTGCGGCTGCACCGGGCCCCGTACTTTCGAGGGTCCACATCCGTCATAACGCTCTGTTGCTGCGATCTTGAAATTTCTAAATCCTTCCTGAACAAGGAACCCACTTACGCTGCACTGGGCCCTGCCGGTTATGTAGCTGGTCCTGGCACAAGGAAGCATCCAGTCGCTGGCACGTGGTTCAGTGTCTCACTGGCTGCTTGGGGCTGGTAGGCTCTGGCTTACTTCACTTAAAAACCGAGTTTTCCCCAGGACACTCCCTACCTGTACTCTTCCCACATGGGCCACCGTCCGGCACGGACCATTTCATCCGTTACCCTCCTAGCGCTATTCACCGAGTCACCCTGCTGCCACTGGGCGGGCGGCGCGCTGACCCCCGGCAGCCTGCACCCTCGGGTCGCCGCCAGCAGCGGGCCTGGGCCGCGTGAGACCGAGGGTGCTCCTCCTGCCGCCCAATTCCTGCAGCTTCTTATTTTTCTAAACACAGTTAAGGAAAAGTTCCTTTTAGTTAAAATAGATAGATGTGAATGGAAATTACATAGTTGCATGCACTAGGGCAGTGAGAGGCAAAGAGCCCGTGGCTGACCTTGGGAGGCCCGGCCCTGAGAGTGCTCGCTGAGGGGGATCAGGGCCAGGACCTCGAAGCTGGGAGGGCTCTGTGGGGGGTGTGGTCCAGGCCCCTCTAGCTTCCCATGAGCCTCTGAGGCCAGGGGTCAAGTGAGTCGCCCAGGGTCACACTGCTAACTGGAAACCTGGTCAGTCTTCCCGAGCCCCGGCTCTGCTTAGTCTCCCTCTATAACCTCTTGCTGAAACGTTCTTGCTGCAACGCTGCGAGACAAGCATGGACTCAGACCCCCCATCGCCTGCTTGCTGATGATCCGTTAAGAGCATCTCCTCGACGGCCCAGGTCAAAAGGTGGTGCCGCACACACATGCACCGTGTGTCACAGTCTGACGATCCCAGCAGTGCGCACACGTGTACAGCGTGTCACAGATGATCAAACTGTGGTACTTGCACTCAGAGCTGGATGTTCACAGGTGGTGCACACGCGCACGTGCACAGGATGTCAGAGCTGGATGACCACGCCCTGGCACCAGGGGCCCTGGACCTGGGTCCATGCCCATCAGCAGCTATGTCAGGGGCCAGAGCCAGCCCCTCAGCTTCCTAATCTGTAGGACAGGCATGTAACATTGCCCCGCTTGTCTCATGGGCTTTTAGTAAAGACAAAGTGGTCTGTGCCCCTGGCAGCAGTCACACCTGAAGGGCCTGTGCGAACGTACTGCCCCCAAACGAGGGACCCCAGAGCCCCAGACAGTCACTCTTACCTTGCAAACGGTATGAAGGAGAGGCTGTACCTACAACGAAAACCAGCAAAAGGTCAAATCAAACGTGTCCATCTGAGAGGAAGATCGCACTGTGGGAGGGGCTCCTACTCGGTGGGGACATCGCGGGGATTTATCCACACCGTCCCCTCCGGGTGGAGGGGCACACACACGCCACGCCACACATGCAGGCCAGGAGGGGAGTGTCACCCGTGGCCCAGGGCAAAAGCCATGTGGAGGTGGCCCTGTCACGTCAGCCTCCCCCGGCACTACTTCAACCAGATGGGCCCACAGGCCCCACCCAGACAGCCCGGCGGCCCAGAAGCCCTGTGCTCAGAGGACAGCACTTGAGCCCCCAGACCACTGTCCTCTGATGTCGCACACGTCCTCCACAGACACAGCTTCCACCCAACTGAGACACATGGTCTGCCCCCTATTAGTTTCAAAGGAAAGGAAAACAGAACAGGAAACAAAAAACTCCACCATTTAATGCCGCCATTTGCCGGGGCCCTTGTGAGTGCCAAACCTTTAAGAACTGGCTTCAAAACCAGTCTACTAGCAAGAAAGGCATGTGCCCGTGGGAACCAATTTCTGCCCCCAGAAGAAAACCAGAATATAAGCGTACACCATCAAGCAGGCCCCTACGGTACCCACTACCGGCATGTGTGCCGTTAAACCAGGTCAGCACTCTCCGCATCTCCCACTCACCACATCCAGGAGCTCATGTGCTTATGGACACAGTGAACCCCAAAAGGCGTTCTGGAAGTACATTTATTCAACAGTCCAAGAATGGCGAAGGGGAGGGGTGAGCGCTAAGCACGCAGTCTCAGGGCCGTTCCTGCCGGGAGCACAGCTGATCCCCGGAAGCTCCACGGCTTCTCCAGCCCTCCTTCTGTGGCGTCACAGCCAACATTTTTTCTAAAGCAGACATCCCACCTCTATGAAGACGCTCGGGCTGCCCTCGCCCCTTGATGAACCCAGGATGCCTCAGCGGCGTGGCCAGACCCCTCCGCCACAGGGCCGCTGGGAGGCCATGGGCCGCAGCCCCTCCACAAGCGCACACAGCATCTCCAGAAGCCCTTCCGCGATGTGTGGCCCTGAGCCACAGCTGTCACCGTGGACGACTCACAGCCCCAGCACGTGGGGGCCGCGGCCCACAGCCGCACGGTTCCCACCTCATCAGCCCCGTCCCCGTCCCCTGCTGACACTCACTCTGTGCCCCATGACAAAGGGCACATCGGGCATGCTCCTTACCACCTTCCTCGTGCCCATCTGATGCCCAAGCCTCTCTTACCAGCCCCTGCACTGCTTCCCTGTCCTCACTCCTCGCACATGGCAGTTTAGCAGCACCTACCCCATCTCGGAAGCACCAGGCGCCCAGGGGGACCGACGGCCTCGGGGTTCCCCGAAGGCGCAAATGCCGTCTGCTGGCAGGGTCCACGCGGACAGGCTTTTGTGCTGTGAGGCCAGCTCCATGCCCGTCACTGAGCAAGCAGACGTTGCAAGGCTTCTGTTTTCCGAAGCCTCCCACCCACACTGTGTGGGATTTTCTCTCCTGCAGCGGCTCTGTCAGAGACCAAAGTCGGGGGACGGGGTAAAAGCTCACTCACCACGTCAGGGCCAAGGACTGCAGGATGCAGAAGATGAGCGCCAGTCCCTTCTTGTGCCACTGAAAGGAAAACAATACGGTGGCAGGAGAGTGCGTGACAAGAGGCAGACACAAAGAGGGTCAGGCAAGTTAAAATGCACTTACCCAAAAGACAGAACACAGGGTGAGTGCAAAACACAGCTAGAGAGAGAAAGGAAAAAGTATTTACTTAATACAGCGACGACATGGAGGAAAAATCTGGGAACATTTATCATTCTTGGCAAATTTACAGCACCCATCAAGCTGCAGCGATCAGCCTGTGAGCACCCAGTGACCACACGTGTTCTTCACGTCGTAGCACTTACCCCGCCTCAGTGCCCATGTACAGCGAAAGAGTTAAAACCCCAGTGAAATTAAACTGGCCCATCAGACTTCACGTGGATGAGGAAGAGAGGGACCCTCTTCTACTTGCATATTTTTCCCAGAAAAATTCACCATCTTGTACACCCACTTGCCCATCCATCTCTTCCAACACACTAAAGTGGGTTTAACACACACACTTCTGTATTTTGGCTCCTGCCAAACTCTAGTCTCTGGAGCAGAAAGGGGCACAAAGGTGAACGTGAGATGTTAGATTAAGTCAGTGAGTCACTGTTTACACGTCGCCTAACAATTCTCCTAAGTCCTCCCTTGGAAAGTTCTCTCTCTGAGTCTTGTCCAGACCACCTATGTCCAGGGCTGGCCAGGAAGAGCTGGTGCTCAGCACGCATTGTGCCTGTCACCACCATCCTTCCCCCACAGTAACTACTCGGTAAGTGGGCCCTGAAGGGCCGTCTTTGTGTCCAGCTCTGCACCCAGTGCTCCAAAAGGACATAAACAGCAAACGGGACACAGCCTTAGAGAACTTGCCCATCCGAACAAATGAGACGCACACAGACGACACTGAACACAAGCAGCTGACCAGCCCAGACGCGGCAGCGCTGTCCTCAGAGCAGAAGGCCAGGGACTGTGGTCTGCAGGGATCCTGGGGGGTCCAGTGCAAGACAAGAGCCCAAAGAAGGAAGAGGCATCCTGGGTTAACTGGGCGGAAGGTATGACAAGGTGGAAGGTGCTGCTGTCACACCAGGGATGGGGGCCTGGGCCAGGAGGACCCCCGGACCCACTTCAGGGATGCCAATGAAAACAAGCCAGGTCCCAAGGCCTGGTGGTGGTAAGGGAAAGGGCTCACCCCAGGATGCTGGACCCCACTCTTCCGAGGAGCCCTGCCCACACCCAGCCTCACCATCCCCAGGCCGGTGTCCGCGCTCTTCCCACCATTCTGGTTTGGCTAATTTGATAAGCGATGCCCTCTGTTGGTGATTTACAGAACTGACAAAAATCTTAACCCCAAGGGACGCACGAGGGGAGGTCTTCATCACAGGACATGCGCCCTCCTGCCACCGTGGCCCCAGGCAGGGCAGGAAGTCAGGATGAAAGGAAACAGGTCTTTAGGTCAGGAGGGAAAGATTCCAGGTGACAGAAATACAAGCTCCCCCTTGAGAAGTGCAGCTAAAAGGCCTTACCAGCACCATGATGGTGGCGATCAAGCGCGTAGGTTCAAACATGCGCTTCAGCTGTCTCACTGGTCCCATGAGAAAGATGGTGCTAAGAGGCAAACACACGGCCATTCAGACCCAAACAGAACGCACCAGGGGCACCTGGCCTCCCCGGGACCCCAGGATGCCCATGGCAACAAGGGTAGTGACCTCAGCTGACGTGGAAGCCCGCGCCAGGCACCAGGCACCAGGCAACACACTTACAGGCCATTAACCACCAGCAGCTTATGGAGCTGACCACGGGGATAATTATCACCTTACGTCACAGATGGGGAACCAAAGCCCAGAAGGCCCCGAGTAAACGGTACCACCTGTCTACACACACATGTCAGTCTGACTCCAGAGTCACATTCGTGAGCACTTGGTCAGGGGACCCTCTCTGCCAGGTGTGACCTTAACCACAGAAACAAGCCCACCACCCAAGACTCCAATATTTTAAAAGATAAAAACCAGACCTTTCTGGTTCAGGTTGTGTGTTAGAAGCAGAGCATCTCATTTCTTTCATGATCCAGAGAATGATTCTAATGACGACGATGACAGCTATCTCATCTATTATTTGTTGAATGTTTGCTAAATGCCAAGTACATGACCTCACTTCACCCCCTCAACAACTCTGCAGGTTCACTGTTATTATACTTATTTAAGAGATGAGAAAACGAAGCTCAGAAGGGTTAACTTACTTTCCTAGGATCACACAGCAGGGAACTAAAGAGTTGGCATTCAAACCCTGACACACATCTGTTGGATCCCAAAGCTCGAAAAGATGTCCCCAGCATGCCTTCTGTAGGAACGGAGGCTGAGGCGCGCTGGCGAGAGGGCACACGGACTGAGCAGACCCGCACCTGACCAGCAAGTGCCGGGCGGGCTCCGTCAGCTTCCAGACTGGCGGTCCTCACACCCGGGGAGCCCCTGGCCAGCAGCCAACAGGCTTGTGACAAGTCAGTGCAATGAGGGGTAACTAAATAAAGCCTGCTAAGAGGTCCTGGTTCCTGGGCCGGCCCGTAGGGAGCCCCACGCAGACGTGGAGGTCATGATTCCAAGTTGGGGTGAGGAGAGGTGATAAGGTGAAGTTTCATGGGAGAGGTGACTTTTGAGCCAAATCTCCACAAATGAGCAAGTAGATATCCACAAAATTTGGTGTGGGGGGGCTTGAGTGGGAGGTACACCTGGGCAGCCCTGGGCCGAGAATACAGCCCAAGCAGAGACACAGCGACACTTGGGGACATGCAAGAAATTGGGCCCGGCCGGGTGGTGAGGGCCTCTCCTGCATGTGAGCTCGGGGTCTGGAGTCCCCTGTGGAGAAGCATCGGGAGACCAAGGGACAGGGTGCTAGGCCCAGTTCAGATCTCACCTGCTCTAGGAAGCCCCTCCACCCCAGTCCGGTCAGGCCCCGTCAGGTGTCCTCACAGAGCATGTCCCTCTGCACCCCTATTATGCTATCAGTTCATGTGTGGGCCTGGCTGGCCAGCGGGCCCCACCGCAGCAGGGTCCGAGCCATCCCTGTCTCCACACCCCCGGGGCCAGTGCAGGGTGACCAAGGCTCACTGAACAAGTGCATCAACCTGGGACCACAGCCACGGACACCGAGAGGAGGGGCCAACAGAGGTCAACACCAAGGCCAGGCATAATGGACGGGGGGACTTGGATCCCCAGGGCTCTGCGGCCAAGCGCTGAGCTCAGCGGAAGGAGGGGGAAGGTGGAGGAGAGAGGCCTGTGCTTGGGTCCCAGGGGCCGCCCAGGAGGGGGCAGGGCCCAGCTGGGGGCAAGCCTGGGGTCGGCAGCACAGGGGTGCACTTGTGGGTCAACAGCTTGGCAGCAGTGGAATGGGCTGCCCACCCGGGGAGCCCCTCAGACATGGCCTCACATGAATAATGACAAGTTCCGCCTGCAGCCAGGGCCAGATGGGCCGTTTCAACAGCGCCACCCCGGTGTCGGGGCAGGAAGCCCAGAGGGATGGGAGGGCCATCCTGTAAACCTTGACGGAGGCAGTGATGGCTCAGAGCTTCAGCTCCCTCCCGCACAAAATCCCAAAGGCAACGCCTCCCAGAGGCAATTCAAGGATAAAGTAGTTTGAAGTGACAGGATGTGGAGGTCATGTGCTTTACTACCTCTCTCCCCGACCCTGAAAGCTGCGGACCCCTCGCCTCCCCGCCCTCTTGCACAGTCCGTGGCCACAAACACACACACGTACATACATAATAAACCAGTGAAGGCACAGTTACCTCCCGATTGATGCGATGTTACCAAGGGTGTAAAACACCACGAAGAGGTAGAGCCCCTTCCTCGGCACCCAGAGCAGCAGGGTTCCCTGGAAGACAGAGCACGGCCTGCGCATGGCAGGAAGCCCTCCGCCGCGGCCACGCGCCGGGAGCCCTCGGGGACCGTCCCCTCCCGCCCCCTCAGCTCTCTCTCCTCTCACCCCTGCGCTTCGGTGGAGGAAGGACCGGGCAGGAGAGGAGGGAGGCCTTACCAGCAGAGAGCAGAGAACTCCGGTGGCGAAACATGCGATGAAGCCTTTTATCCTGGTGCCCCAGCTCAGCGACGCCGCCTCAGCAACCTGAAATCCAGACACATGAGTGCAAACACGTACATGCACAGTGATCACCAGATACAAGGGAGGCACATAACCCAATTTAGAGGCAGTACGCGAATGTGTATGAGGAAGGCAGGGGCGCTCTGTGCCACAGGCGCCTCCGTGTCCCAGGATCCGGCTGCCACCCACCGCACCTCCTACCCAGCAGCTGGTCAGAGCTGGCGCAGCGGCCCCAGGAGTCCCGCGGTGGGAACTCCACCTCAGGCACAGCCCACTTCACCAACAGGGAGGCGGCAGAGCCTGGAGTGACCGGGCCCCTCCTGGGAGGAGGGGCACCACCGGAAGGCAGCCCTGATATGCGGGAGGAAGCAGCACTTGGGGGGCTGGGCCTACCGGGCACCGTGCCCCCAGGAGCCAGGGTTCCCCAGCTCCGGCTGCTGCCAGGGCCTCTGGGACCCACCCCACTGGGACTCTCATCCCGGTCTCCTCGCTCCTGGGGCAGATGCCGGTCTTCGGGGGCCCGGCATCAGCCACATCACCCACGTGAGGCAGAGCCTCGTTAGGTAATACTGCCCGGCTCACCCTGACTCTACCCCACAACCAATCCTCCCAAGAGCAAGTCCAGAGGAGGCCAAGATTTCCAGAGAAACTCCCCTAAAATGGGGGAGTCTGAGGCTCCCAAGGGTTCTTTCCCATGTCACAGATGACAGCCAGGCGCCTGTACTGGGGACCGTCCCCACCTGCGACCTGGTGCGGGGACCACAGCCGCTCCATGCTGGGCACAGACAGGTGAGACCAGCCAGCCTGGGCGGCCAGGCCCGGCGTCCGTCTCTGCAGGGCTCACCTGCTGCGGCCCAGCCCATCCCCATCTGGCGATGTGGTGGGGCTCTGGACCACGTCTCCACTGGCTGATGGAGGGGGTCAGTGGCAGCGGAAATGCAAGCGTCCCTAGACTGGCAGCTCCCTCGGCCCTGACCGCTCCCAGCTCAGGGGCCTGTTTTCAAGCCTGTCTCCAAACTTCTGTCAAACCAGAAGCTTGGAGAGAAGGACCAGAGATGCGCCCAGGTGTGGCAGGCCTTGCAGGTGGGCGGCCTCATCTCTTTTCCTGAGACCGGCATCCAGGGCACAGCACCACAGGCGTTCCCCCCCTACCCCACGCACACACACATTGACAGTGGGCTCCTGATGTGCAACTCACCCACAGCTCCCTGCACAGAAAGGCTCTCAGGGATGGGAACGCGCAGCGGGAGCAGGGTGTTAGGACCTGACGAGGGGGGCCCCCAGGCTCCAGGCTGTGGAAAAGCTCTCCTCCAAAGCAGGCCACACATGCAGCGTTGTCAGGCTACATGGGCCCGGACGGCTGGCTTAGACGGCCTCTGACTAACCTGTTCAACCGCCCACCAAGGAGAAAATAAAATCAAAGCCACCACTCTTCCCACTCACACAGGAACCAAAGAACTTACCTGCCCGGGCGGAGCTGCACATGGGGAGAAAAGGGTGGCAGCCAGGCTGGGCTGGATTCATGGCCTGAGCACTGCTTGGTGTCAGCAGGGATGTTTTAAAATATTCCACCGCTTTTTAAGAGGATCAGCCACAGGGCGGGCTCAGATAGGAACCCGTCTTCGCATTCAGAGTGCCAGCCAGTCTCAACAAGACCGGGGTCTACAGCCCTTGTAAAAATCAAAGCGCTTGCGGCAGGGAGCAGTTCTGGTTTCTGCCTTTAGGAAGGAGGGTGGCGTGCTGGTCCTGCAAGTCACTCAGACTGACTTCCATCAGCACGTCACCCTATTGCAAAAATGGGGGGGAGGAGAGCTTTCACCCCGTTTTCCACTCTGCGTGGCTGCAATTTACACTCTCGCTTCCTACAGGCAGGAGGGAGATACTGTTCCACCTCTCTGGACGCAGTGACAGCGAAACACTTCTTTTTGCCAATTTAGGTATCAATTCAGCTGATATAAAATGCCTCTCTCAATTCCCAGTTACTGGAAACAGGGCTTGGGTAGTTTTTGGAAATCAGAGTAGCTAAACTAGTGCCTGGGTGGTACCTGGAGGCAACCTGCTCACTGGCTGTCAGACTGACTGGCACAAAGGCCCCTTCGACTCTGAGGTGTGAAGAGAAGAGGGACTCTTGCCAAAGAGAAGTGCAGCTAAGGACTGCTCGGGGCAACAGGGTTGGTAACCAGGGACAGGTGAGAGAGGAATATTGCATCATTCCTGTGCTTTTGCACCAGATACCTGCATACCTTCCTTGTCCCTGTGACGCTCTGGGGCAAACATAAAGCCTACACTTTTAGAGGGAAGCCCATTGGAAGCAAGGATGGAAGGTGCCCTCGTGGCCCTGAGGCATCATCACGACACTCCCTGTGACTGCATGTCACAAAGCAACGCTGATAATTACCTAGTTTTCCAGCTATACTAGTCATACTTTTGTTTGCACTACAAGAATAAAAATTGTAAAAAGCACTCTCCTGGGGGTGACCTCTGACAGCTCATATAATTGAATCTGGAAAGACTTCAAGGCCACCTACTCCAACTTAGCACACAAAACAGAAATTCTGCCCCCAAATCCCCCAGCTTGGCCAGCCTCAAAACCATGGGAACTGGGAGAAAACAGAGTGAGTACTGACATTTTAAGGTAGCCATGACCTCATAAGCAAGAGCTAGGCCAAAACAACTCTGAAAATCAATTCAGCTGGCTACAAAATGTTTCCCAAGGGTTTGGGACTTGGTGACGTACATAAACAGGAATCTCACACCCTGAAAGAGGGACCGGGCGACAGCATTTCAGAACCAGGAAGAAGCACCTGCTCCTTTTAGAAAAGACAGAACGCGTGCCAGAGCTACACCGCCCAAGAGCCCTTCACCGTGTCCGGAACAGGCCTGTCTAGTCACCGTTTCACATAAAAAAAAATTTTTTAAAACCCTCAGCACTTCTGTTTCAACCTGTACTATATGCATTCTTGGGTCTTCCCACTGCTTCATGATTATTTTCTAAATATGTAGTATCTGCATCATCCCACGGGTCACCCTCTCCCCCCAAGAATATCAAGAAGAGAAACTGCCTCCCACTGGAAACCCAGCCGCCCGTAAAAGCTTGCTGACGATCTACGGGGCATAAAGCTTTCCGTCAGCTACCGTTTTCTTAGGCCAGGTCTTTGGTTTGAGTTGAGAGCTCACAAGAGAAGCCAGAAACAAAAAACACAGAACTCATGAAATTACCCCTGGGCTTTGACCACTTAATAAGGGCAGCGAATTAGAAGGAACCCACGGAGCTGCTGAGATGTGGAAGAGGTGAACCCCGACTTCTACCACACTCAGTCCCTGTAGTGTCCCGACTTGGGGGTGAGCACTCGGAGGGCACGCGTCACTGTCTTCGGATTTCATTGGAAACTCAGAATATAATCAGCGGCAAAAGGGGTCGAGGAAGCGCGCTGAGGACGCGGGGAGACCCCGAGGAGAGTCAGAGGAGAAACTTGGACGGCTGCATCCCCGTCTGAAGAAGCCGAATCGTCTCACTCAACACCCTCGTTCTACAAACGGGGAAACTGAGGCCCAGGGAATCCGGCGCAAAGAGTAAAGGGACATGGAGCTGTGTCGTCCGGAAAGGGAAACGAACAGCGGCCCGAGGCGCCCTTAGTAGGAAACGCGCCTCTGCGCGGATCCCCGGCCCCGGGTCTGCGTGTCCGGGTTTGGGCCCCACCGGACGCTGACGAGCAACCGTGCAGGGCCCGGGCGCGGAGCCGCCGTGCAGGGGGCACATGGCGGGTGGCTGGGCGCCCCCGGCGGCTCGTGGTTTCGGGCCACGGCTCACAACACGGACCAGAGCTCCCGGCCAGGGCCGCAGGCCGCACCCGGCGGCCGCCCAGCCCCGCAGCTCCCCGAGTGTCGCTCCAGCGCCGCCCTCTGCCGGCCGGGCCGGGAAGGCTGAAGGGGCGCAGGACAAAAAAGTAAAGCGACGCCGACCGCCCGGTGCAGTCCTGCGCCCGTGGGAGGCGCGAGGGCCCCGCGGAGCCCGCACCTGAGCGGGGCGCGCGTAGGGGACGCGGGGACCCCGCACGGGCGCAGGAAGGAGGCGCGGCTGCCCATCTCCACGGAGCCCTGCAAGCCCCGCCCGCCTGGGCCCTCGCTGTCAACAGGCGTCACCGGCCCCGGGGCTCCGCGCTCCCGGGACCCCTGCGGAAGCCGCTCACCTCGGACAGGCCGCCCCGGTCCTCGGAGTCCTGCCCGCTCAGCACCGTCTTCAGCTTGTCCATCCTGGGCGCGCCCCGTGGCTCCGGCCCGTTCGCTCCCTCCGGTCGGCGACTCTGCGCAGCCTTCGCCGCGGCTCTTCCGGGCGCTGGGCCCGCCCCGCCCCGCCCCGCCCCGCCTCCCGGGCCGCCAATCACGGCGCACCCCGCCCGCACCTGCCACCTGGCCGGCCCAGGCCCGATGCCCTCCACGCCTCCCGCCACGCCAATCACGGCGCGCTCCGCCCCGCAGGTGTCACCTGGCGGGCCCAGGCCCGCATGCCCAGCCACGCCTCCCACCCCGCCAATCAGGCGCGCCCCGCCCCGCACCTGCCATCTGGCCGACGCAGGCCCCGCATGCCCCGCGCAAGGATGGGTCCCAGGAGGCGGGACGCTCGGGGACAGCTGGGCGGGCCTGGGGTTTGACACCCACGTGCGCGGGGCCCGCGCTCCCAGCCCGAGTCCACAGCGGCCCCTGCTGGTTCCCTCGGCCGACGCCGAGTGCCTGCCTCGTGCAGGGAACCATCGCGGCACCTGCCCGGAACATGGACGAGCCTGGACACTTCGCACCAAGCGCCGTCCTCGCAGCACAGTGTGCTCTAGTCCGTACGCGCCGCCCCCGCTCACAGAGGGCCCCTCCCGGCCCGGGCCCCACCAGGCACAGTGCCTGGGACACAGTAGGTCCTAAACGACCCACTCCCGTCTGTCCATACAGCTCCCCGTCCCCACTGTGCGGAGCAGAAGCAAACGCGCCCCCCAGGCTGAGCCATCCTCTCCTGCGCTCTTTCCGTATATGTCTTGCCCAGGTGGACGAGTAGGCAACTTAATAGGTGAAACGTGTGCCTTGCCAAATCTCACCCACGAAACAGCTTTCAGAGGGTCTCTAGGAGGTCTGTACTGCACGAGCTCCGGGGAACGGGAGACAAAAGAGGGCCAATGAGCGTTAGTGCAGGAAATCAACACGGAACTAATCAGAACTAAGTTATACATTCTTGGTCATTTTAAACAAAACGACCTAGAAGACCTTAAGATATCAACATTGCATGTCTTACTATACCTGGAGAAGAAAATGGGGAGGGAAGGGAGGAAAGTCGCTCAGTCTGGTTGATTCAGAGGCTAGAAATGGGAATCTAAGGCAAAGTGGGCACAGCCCTGTTGGGCACCAAGCAGGTAAGATTCGGCCCTGGGGCCTGGGTTCCCTCTGAAGCAGGTATATCCCTACCACTTTGTGAGGGCGGGCAGCCGCTGACTATGGAAATCCTGAACTTTCTGCTTTAGCTGATTTCTTGTTACCAAGGAGGCTTCTCCCTTGTCATCTGCTAACCCCCTGGGAAGACGTCAGCATTCTGAGCGGCACAAGTCAGCCCCTGCACCTGTGACATAGAGAGGCCTAACTACGAACAATCCCCACTGGGCCTCCAGACCTCCTCTCCATATCCCATTCATATTCTTGCCTTTTCTCAGATCTTCAGCATAAAGTATATAAATGAAGTGGAAGAGGGGCCCTTGCTGAATCAATCAGGATAGTGGTTTTTATTCTACTTTGGTGCCGTAGACCTTTCTGAGAATATGACTGTCATAGAGCCTCTCTCCGTGTCCATGTGCACAGCTGCCTACAGTTCCAGGGGCTTATGTAGACCTGTTCAGCCTACGGACTATGATCTCTGGTTGGGGAAAACAGACAGCCACCAGCTTTCTTTTTCTCAAGCACTAGATGGCCTTGTGTGTTCACTTGGTTTTAGTGGTGGTGTGAGAGTCTAGGTCGTTTTCCCCAAGCCCGTGTGGGGAGAGGCATGATCATTTACAGTAGGAAAGGGAGCTAAGAGTGATGGTCTGATGTCTAATTATGGCTCTTCAGGTGCTCTCACTGTCCCATAGTCCCAGTACAGGTTGCAGGTGAAGAAAAAGGTGCACACACAGGGGCCCAAAAACCACTGAAGTTCAGGAGTGCGCAGAATTGGGAATAATGAGCCAAGGCTCTTCTAGTCCCCACTGCACTGCATGGGAAGCACCTTGTAATACATGAGTCTCAGGGGCTGTAGCAGGGGCTACTGACATGACACCTATTGCCTTGCCCATTGGAACCCTCCTGCTACAGTGATAGCCACGCATGCCTACAGGTCTCTCTGCCAGCTCCTTCTCCTGTGGGTTGGGAGGGGGGTTACGGGAGCTACTCCCCTGGAGCCAAGCCTGGTGGGATGGAGCATAAATGGCCCAGCCTCCCCTCCTCCGGTGGACAATCTGAGGCCTGTTCCACAAAGCCTCTCAGAAGTCTCCCACAAGATTAAGTGCCAGGCGACTGCAGCAGTCACCTGCTCGGTCATTATCACGACTTCTTGCTTTTCCTCCCTTATCTCCTTTTTCCCCCACTTTCTCCCTTTTCTCCTGAGATCACCCCCTGCCTCCCTCCTACTGCTTGTCTCAGGGTATGCTTTGCGGGGAACCCGAACCAGGGCAGGTGGTACT
Source organism: Manis javanica (assembly GCF_040802235.1). Lineage (NCBI taxonomy): Eukaryota > Metazoa > Chordata > Mammalia > Pholidota > Manidae > Manis > Manis javanica. Next base: position 1,912,500 of record NC_133169.1, read on the forward strand.
TGTTGTAATGGGCTTTTAGTCCCGACAGATTCAGGGCTCTCACCTGTACAGAGGCCTGTCCCTGTAACACTAGTCTATCCTTCAAACCCACATGGCTGTTTTCTCTGCTAGTGCCCTAAATAGATCATAAATAAGAAAATCCAGACACCTAAAGATGTTTACTGGAGTCGGTACTAGTACAGGCACAAGGACTATATAACCCATGAGTTTTAATGCAACTCAGTAAAGCCCTAAAGCAAGAACAGGCCTCACTTACATGAGTACCACATTGCAGGGGAAAGAATTGGGTATTTTGTGAATCCCTGTGAGAAGCTATTTAAGCATGTAAGGAAAGTTTATTTCTAGTTTCTGGAACCAGTATTACCCGGAACCTTGCTTTGATAGATGCAGTAATTCTTTACAAAGTCACTGTGAGAAATGGCTGATGAGCAGCAATACTGCATGAGGCCTCCGCCTCATTCACAACGGTCCTGACCGCTCCGCTGATCACGCCCTCCTGACTCACCGGTCTGATCACTGGACCCACTCCAAGACATGGCTGTCTCCACAGCACCCCAGCTACCAGCCCATTTCTCTGAAAGCAGTTTTGTTGAAGAGATCTATCTCCATATTTGATTTTCACAGTCCACTCTGGCTTCTGCCATCACTGCTCCCCAAAAACTGTACCAAAATCAGCAGTACCCCCATACTGCCAATAGAAACTTCTCCCACTTACCTGCTTTCATCACAGCCTATCACACAGGTGACAACTCTTCTTGAAACTGCGTTGGCTCTCCTGGGCCTCCAGCTTGATGACTGCAGATCTTGGGACTTCTCAACACCATAATCACATGAACCAATTTTTTGTAATAAATAAAGATAGGTAGGTAGGTAAGTAGGTAGATGATCGATGGATGGATGGAGATACAGATCTCCTATTGGTTGTTTCTCTGGAGAACCCTAATACAGCTATATAATGAAATCATGCAGTATATAGTCTTTCCTATCTGGCTCCCTCCACTTAGCCTAATGGTTTTGAGATTCATCCATGTAGTTCCATGTATCAACAGTTAGTTCATTTACTGCTGAGTAGTAAGGATGTACTACAATTTATGTGGATATTTGGATTGTTTCTGGTTTTTAGCGATTATGAATAAAGTTGTTATAAACATTCATATACAGGCCTTGGTGTGGACGTGATTTATTTTATCTAGGAGGATTGCTGAGTTGAATAAAGTTATCTTTACAAGATACTGCCAAACTGCTTTCCAAAGTGGTTGAACCATTTCACATTCTCACTAGCGATGTATGAGATTCTGGTTGTTTTACATCTTACTGTTATCAGGTTTTTAAATTTTAGCTATAATGCATGTAGTAGTATCGCATTGAAGCTTGAGTTTGCATTTGTTTAATTGATGATTTTGAGCATCATTTCATATTATTTATCTACCATCCACAATTTCTGCCAAGTTTTTCATTGGGTTGTCTTAGTACTGAGTTACAGGAGTTCTTTAGATATTCTAGATACAACTCCTTAAACATGTCTTACAAATGTTTTCTCCCAGTCTGTGGCTAATCTCTTGATATTCTTAACCATCTCTTTCAAAGAATAGAGGTTTTTCATTTCAATGAAGGCCATTTTTATCGATTTCTTTTCTGTTTAGTGCTTTTTGTATTGAAGAAATCCTTGCCTACAGTCACTGAGATTTTATTTACTTACCTCTATGACTTTTATAATTTTAGGTCTGTAATTTTTAAGTCTCCGATTCATTTTGAGTTAATTTTTATACACGGTGTAAGGGTAAGGCTCGATTGATTTTTTTTTTGTTTGTGGATGCCTCATTGTCCCAGTACCGTTTATCGAAAAGGCTGTTACTTCTCCACTGAGCCACCTTAATGCGTTTGTTCAGAATCAATCAGCCATGTATAGGTAGGTGTTTCTTGACTCACCTTCTGGTCCATTGATCCATATCGCTACCCTGCTGCACCTGCCGCACAGCCCTGATGACTGCCATCCGGTATGTAGTGAGATCAGGTCATACTGAGTCCTGTATTTCTGCCTTCAAAATTGTTTTGGCTATTCCAGATGCTACGGATTTCCATGTACATTTTAGAATTACAGATTTCTCATGAAAAAGCCTGCAGGATTTAAAATGGGATTTAAAGATCGATCTGGAGAGAATTGGCATATTAACATCTTGGGTCTTTCCTCCTATGAACATGGTTTGTTTCCACTTACTCAGGAATTAATTTCTCTTATCAGAGGTAAATTTCTTACTTGGGTATTCCCTCTTTTTATTTTCCTCTCCTCACTGGTAAGTTAAATTATTTGGGTATTCCCGATATGTTACTGATTTTTACCAGTTCTGTGAAGGTCAGAGAATATACTTTGTATGATTCAAATGTTCTACATCCACTGAAGTTTGTTCTATAGCCCAGAGTATCTTGCTGAAGGGTCTCTATGCACTTGAGAATAACGGGCACTCTCCCGTCATGTGACTTTCACGCCCATCCCCCGTGGTAGGAGCTGCCTTACCCATGCAGGATCCTAGGCCCAGGTTTTCCTGTCCCTCCTCCAAGTCTGAGGATATCTGCTCTTACGCCTCTAGCAGTAATGGCTCTTTGTGACCAGAGGTGAGGTATTTCCTACTCTTCCTGCAGAGGCAGATGGGTTTTGCTCTCCTTCCCCCGGCATTGTGGGTTTTTGCCGGAGCCCTGGGGGTGATAGGATTTGCTGCTGCTCCTCTCAGCAGCCTGAGGTCTTCACACCCTTCGGGAGGAAGCTCTGGGGAAAGTGGGCGAAGTTTCCTACCTACCCCTCAGCAGCAGCCCACACTTGGACTAGAATGTATTAAAATTTTAGCTTATTTTTTTCTTACCTGCTTGTATAGTAGCTGCTTTTTTCTCATGTTGTTTCTCAGATGAAGCAATTAGTTCCGTCTCTCATTGGAGGGCTTATCCCTCTTCGGGGTCATTTTCTTTTGCCTACTTAAGCTCTCTGATATGCTCAGGGGAAGTGTAATTACCCAGCCTTTTCTCCTTAGGTTTTAGAACTGACATTCTCTTGAGGCCTCCTGCCCCCTCTTCAGAAGCAGGACTCTACCTCTATCAAGGGTGACTTTGTTATTCTCTCACAGCAGTATTATTCCCATCACTGCACCTATTACTAGTTTCTAGTTTTCTATTACTAAATTTCTAGTTTTACCCTGTCTCCTCCATCAAACTTCCAGTCCACGGATATGCACTCGATCTCTGCATTCCTGGGATCTCTTCCTTGCACCCAGCCCTGTATTGGATACATGGAACCTCAAGAGTGATACATGACAGATCCTTATAATTCCAAAAACACAAAAAATTAACACTTCATGGAGAAAACACTAACTTAAACTCCATAGGAGGACTGGGGGGCAGAGGGAGAGGAGGAAAAATTATGAGCCCAAAAGCTAAACTGGGGGATCATATTCTGCACGATCTGTTAGATGTTCATTTTATAATCTGTCTGTTTGGAGAATCTAGCTATAATATTGCCCAAGTTCAAAACATAAAGCACAAAGCACAAACAAGAAAGGTATGCCAGAACATTTTTTAATTAAGCTTCAAGAAAAATTGAAATAAATGAAATAGCAAAACAGATCAGTAATTCCTTATTATTTAACCTTTTACAAAAAGACAGTCGGAACAAATAAATATAAAATGGTATGTGTCTTACTTAGCAATGGACAAATACAGGTTTTCTTGGTATTCTCCACAAAAATAAGCTAATGAAGCTTCCAGAAGTTGACTCATCCTATCTATTGCCTGCTCTCTATAGAAAGGTCAATTATTTAATTCCCTACAATTTTTAACAATGGATTCTTGAAATAAGTAATCGAAAACTGACTCAGGGACTAAGACACCTGAACCAAGTTAAAAATATACATATGATGTTGCCCAGAAACTTCAACTAACGAATATTCTTACAAGTTTTTCACTTCTTACCATTTGTGTGAATAAAGAGTCTATTCTGTTAAAATCTGCACGGCAAATAAAATGAGAGCTAGGTACAATATGTACACTTTTATGTCCTAAGAGAAAACATTAAATACAGATATATTTAACATACAGTGAACATGCCATGTATTTTCTTAAAGCCAACAAAATCCTGATTTCCTGTGCCTTACAGGGGACGCAGTAGAAGACAAATACCAAATCATTTGGGACCAAATCAAGTCATAAAATTAGCTGTACAACGATAAAATTAGCTGTACAACGAAACAAATTCGATATTCAATGGATATCAATGGATGTATCCATTTGGAGGTCGCGTGGACAAAGGACGTAAACAATGTCAGTACAAGTAGAAGCGCACATAAGAAACAGCACCTGGAGGTGGGGGGGTGCGGGGGGACAGACAGCTCTGCGTCCCACCGGGCATGGGCAAATCCCACTCAAGTGTTGCCATGGACACAACACTCTAGGTTCTCCCAAACCCCAGTCATTCAGTTCTAGTCTGAAACTTTCTTTAAACTTCAAAAGCCAATTTAAATTTAGGGGGGAAACCTTTTTTTAATTTGTGGCTAAAGATCATTAAAGTTTGAGATCAATTTCCTAGAAGGCAAGTCGTGACTCTCCCGAAGTGTGAACAAACGTCACAGAGCCCGAGGTAAAGAGCCAGTTGGCCGATGTGCTCAGTCAGGACTCCTACAGGGTCCCAAGGTGCTGCCACTCAGCGATTTAATCAGCCACCTCATGCCAGAAGGCAGTGCTCCATGATGGATGCGGGTCGTACCCGCTGCTCATGAGACTGATGAGACCCCACCAACTCAGGAGTTTACAAATCCAAATTTCACTCCAGAAAGTACCAATCTGGAATATGGATTTGCAGACAGACAGTACAGATAACAGTTGAGTGGAAGCTGCTTGCAATCACCTTTTATTTTTTCTCCTTTAGGGCTACAGAAAATCTGCACATAGACAAGGCCATTAACTCTCACAATAAAAATACACCTCAAGTAGCCAAGGCCTCCAGTCAGATTCCAGGCGAGGAGGCGCCGGACCTCATCCTATTCCACAGGACTGCTTCCCTGCAAGCCTGCAGGGTTGGCATCCATTCTCTCTGGGAAGATCAGCTTCTCACAAACTGCCTCCTTTATCGGTAAATACTGGGAAACCTCATTAGGTTCCGTGAAGAGGGAAGGTGGAACGTGCTAGGAAATACACAAATCGTATCAGCATTACTGTTCCTGCACCGACACATCTGAGAAATGTGCTGGTTCAGCATCCATGAAGCATGCCCATTTTAAAATGAGGTGCCGTGGCTACAGACGAGGGGCATCTCCAGGTGCTCCCGGCAATAGGCATCTCATTACCGAATCACTGAGCTCGGTTACTGAATCATTTCCACATAGGTCATAGGATACGTTATTTATAATGTTCCATAAACATCCTTATAATGCTTCCATAAACGTCCTAAGAATTTAACATCTTGATCCAATTTCCCTTCCCCGTTGCTTTTGTCCCTTGGAAGCACAAGCCTTCAGTGAGAGCCCAGTATGTGGTCGACAACAGTCTTCATGTAACTTTTCTAACCCACGTGTACTCTACACTGACAGAAATAAGGTCTAAGGGTGAAAAAGAAATACATCAAGTTTGCAGGAAGATAATCACTTTTTAATCAACCCATTACAGTGTCCTACAGACTTGGAGAAGCCCTTTACAAGACCCAGGGGAGCAAAAAATAACAAAAAAGTATGCCAAAACAAACAAGCCATGGTGCAGAATTACCACATTTTAGGAAGAAAAAAGGAGACTGGGTGAAAAGAAATTATAGAGTGATGATAAGTGGAAAGAACATCCAGTCGGTACCAGTTACAGCTCCACCACCAACCGGCTGGGACTTGGGGTAAGCCATTTCTGGGTTTCAGCTTGTCCAGAAAAAAATGTGGAAATAACCCTGGCTGATGGCTAAGGTACCTAGCAACTCTAACTGTTCTTGTATTTGAGTAAGTGCAAAAAAGTTATGCACCAGTAGGATTTATGCTATAGCCCTGCTGAGTGAATGAGTGGTTTTAGGGTTACAGATTAGGGGGGACAGGAGGGGCCCAGGGGGGATTCCATACTTAACATGAAACATCAAAACTCAACTTCTAAAAAGTGATACTTAAATACTGTACCAGTAAATTAGCAATTGTGCTCTCTCGTGATGTATATTCTCGTAACATGTAGGTCTTGCCGGCCTGTTTGAAAATAAGAAAAGGTTGCAATATTACAAATTCTTCCTATTATATAGAGCTGCCCACATTTTAGAGCAGGTTGTGAAAGTAGCACATAGTCCATCGAGAGATCTTATTCTACAATGAGATAAATAATTTTCCACTAAGAATTGGGAATTATTAATTATAATCTCAATAGATAAGAGTAGTATCAGATATACCTATGTAAACAGATTTAATAATCACCATGTAAGAGAAGCAAAAATTTCATTTTGGAAGAAAATACATATGTTTATAAATGAGATACTCAAGAAATGCCAAACTTCATGTATGGAAATACATTTTTTCCCTTAAACTACATTACCATCTACCTGCATAACCATGGCTACTTCTATGCTCCAAAAAAAAGTTTGAACAAATTTTATTCTCTCCCATTTCCACAAAGTTCCTGTCAAATTGCTTATTTAAAATCACTTTCTTGGTACTTCAACTTTTCCCTTAAGACTTTTTAAAGTTACGTTTTAGAAAGCAATTTATTGCAAATTGTTTATTGGAATAAATATTATTCAATAAAAGAAAAATCACAAGGTTATATTCCATTAAAGTTTCAGTATTTTATTTCAATAAGAATACATTAATGCTTATTGTAAAAAAGTGAAATAATATAAAAGTATAGAGCATAAATCAGCAGCAATCACAGCCTCTATAGATACCACGGTCCTTTACCATTTAGAAGTCACTACGTAAAACCTTATATACACAGATGCCAACTCGTTTTTTTTAAGATTTGCTGTTAATGTTAATGGTTGTATATTTTTTACTATATGGATATATGGATATAAAATAAACAACTCAATACTATTCAATGGGCATTATGCTCCTTCCTTCTGTCTTTTTTGCTATTAAAAACAGTAGCATCACCACAGTGTTTTAGGCGAACAGAAATCCAACCCCACCCCCTGGGTACCGCCTAGTAACTGTGCGCTTGGCCCAGGGACTCGATCTCTGGCTTAGTCGCTGCAGCTGTAAACCAGCGCTAGTGACAGCACGTGTTTCACAGGGATATTTTGAGAGCAAACGAACCACTGCAATGACTACCTCTGGTGCTGGCGGCCTCGTCTCTAATTCATCATTCTATGTGACCACAAATTTAAAGTTAAAAATTAATTCAAAAGGATGGGCTGCTATTAAGCTCTTAGAAAAATTTTCATGACCCAATTCCAGATCCCCCTCCCCTGACTTTCTAACACTTATTTCTTTAAAACCTTTATATTAGTAACAGTTCCTTCAGATGGAGCACAGAGATTTTGTACTTCAGATCAGTTATCAAAATAATTATGAAATACAAATTTCAGGGCATGTGATTGGTATTTTTAATATCAGGACATTATATAATCAATACATATTATAAACAAAAGTAAGAGTTAATGACAGTTTTCTTAAACACAGATGAAGTATACATGAGGTTTTTTAAACAGCATCAGACCCCCTGCTAGGGAATGTCTTTTAGAAAACATTTTTCAGCTGCCAGAACTTTTGAAACAGATGGAATGTTCGGTGACCAGGCAGCCAGCAGTGAGTGAGAAATACCCCGTCATGAAGGCTAGAAGGTCCCACAGAACACAAAGCATTATCTGACTGCACATTCTCAGACTGACGATGGAAAAAGGACACTGTCAATTGTAGATTTGCTAAGTGAGAACAGGTACCTCATGGTAAAGTCTTGTGTCATTCATCCTGATAAGCACCCCATCGATTCTCAAGAAAAACCGCAACAGCAGGAAAAAGCTAGAAGGCATTACTCTCTGGGAAAACAAAAAGTACATTAATATTTAAAGAATGTTAAATATTTCATTATTCCGCTAAAAGAAAAAATATCATACAGATGTTAGAGGGCGGCTGAATCAGCAGCAAACAGAAACCTCTGAACTAGAGGTGTTTCTGTCCCAGCTTCACTGAACGCTCAAACCTGTTTCTATTAGATTATTTTGCATCCTGGTTTCAGTTTCCTGCAATAGGAAAATGTTTTTTCTAGGTCAGAAGACACTGAGGTTAAAAAGTCTCAAACATACCTAAGTCATGTCAAAATCATAATGTTCACTTCAAAAAATGACAGTGACATAGTCAATGTCAGAACCAGCAATGCTAAAGTGCAAGAACCACTTAGTTCTTTGTTGCTACTTAACTTTTATTCACTTCACATAAAATAAAGATGAGAGACCTAAATGGTTCATTCAGGGCAACCACGGGTTCACACTGCCCACGATGGCTTAGCAAACCACTGTGCCATGTCCTCAGCATCCTTCATCTGTGTCACATCCACTCACTACTGTTTCCCAAGTGTAACCACTGAGGAAAGCCAGCTTGCCGGGAGAGTAAGAGGTGGGTCCTGGTGGCAGCAACGGAGGGTTTGGATGGGGTGTGAGGTCTTCAGGTCTTTAAAAAGAATATGCTCAACCATTTACTAAACTAGCACCTACTGTCTAGTAAGTGTCGAGTTCTGAAGACAGTAGGTCATGGATTTACATATATGAAAAGATATGATCCCAATGGTCAAGAAGTTTATCAAAGAGGGAAATAGATAAAATGATGTGGTAGCTGTAGTAATACAGGTATGCTTAAGGTTCAATAAGCATTCAGAGAAAGAAGGACCTAAGCCTACTGAAGAAAATCAGAGAAGGCAAGGGAAAGCTGCCCATGGAAATGGGACCTGGGGCTGGGAAGAATCCCAGAAAGAGGAAAGAGCGTGTACGAAAGTCCTGAGCATGTAGGAGGGAGGTGTGTTCAGGACACTATGCCCCTCACCCAACTCTGAGAACACTGTGTGAGTGAGACGACGCTGTGTACCTCATACCCAGTCAAGTAAGTGTCTATGTGCCTCATACCACCAGGCAAACTCCGAGCAAAAGATACAAAGTAGTCCTTAAAATATATATATATATATATATATATATATATTAGACGTTCCTTGGAGAGCTTTGTTAAATTAAAAATAATCTGTGATGATTCACATTTTATTTGAAAGCAATTGAGAAAATGCATTTTTAAGTCAGTAAAAGCTCTATGTTAAAGGCCAATTAACCCCCAAGTGACCTTTAAGTGGAAGGACCCAGCAAGGGCTTTGGGAATGGCTACCATACTTCATTCTCCAGCAGCGGCACTAACATGACAGCCTGAAGCAGTCACCAACTCTGACAACCGACCAGCTCAGAAAACACATCAATCTCCCTGTGCCCCACTGCCAGGCCCCTCCCTGGTCTGGCCCAACAAACTTACATGCCTGATGCTCACCAGGGACCGCCTCCTCTAAGAAGCCTTTCCTGACCTCTCCCTCCATTCCGTTTGTCTACCCATCCTCCATCTCATCACACACACAGCAAGCGCACTATGGATGGACCTCAGAATAATGATGGATAAGAAATCAGAATAATTCTTTGTCTTAGAGGGTTTCTAATCTGCCTAGGTAATTGTGGGGAGACTCCAGGTTTGGGGTCCCTGAAACAGAAGCAGACTTATCTCCATCCTATTTCCCTTTCCGCCTATCACCAAGCAGGAAGCATCTCTCTCTCCTGTCTAGACTAATCCTTCTATCGAACTAGATCTAAGAAAAGATTACAAACAAGGGCAGAGAATCAAACTGACACTCTGTGACTGACCTTGGACAAGCTATTTAATATCTCTGACCCCCATTTCCTCATCTGTAAAATAAGGATATGAAAGAATTCACTGCATGGAATTTTCCTGAGGGCTAAATGAGAGAACACAGGTAAGAATCCAGAAGGGCGTCTATAGGTGACAGAAATGCTCAGTGGCCTCTGCTCCCAGCTCCCGGCACAGAGCTCCTGACACCCTTGTCAGCTTCTAAGTGGTAAGAGCACCAGGAGGATCTTTTGTTCTAATGAGGCGCCCCTGTGGGGGCTCCTGGTTGGAGGCCAGCCCCCAGAAAGACCAGCCATGATTAGCACTTGGGATTTTCAGCCCCACCTTCCCTCCTCCAGAAGGGAAGAGGCGTTGGAAATGGAATTAATAACTGACCATGCCTACTGGAAGAAGCCTCCAAAAAGCCCAGCAGTAGGGGATTCATGCTGGTAAGTGTGAAGAAAGCATCTTGCAGAGTCTGTGAGCGGTTCTAGCAAATGACCAAACCCAGAGGAAGGAGGTCAGGGGAGGTCCTAAGGGACAGGCATTTAATAAGAAGTTCCCCACCTGAAGGTTTTCTGGAAAGTGTTAGAAACCAATGACACCGTAACAGTAAACCAATATGAGTAAGTGCCAGTTATTCATATGCTCATTAAGCACGTTCCGCCTCCAGCACTAATGGATGCGGTCTGTCCTCCACTGATAGAAGAGAATATGAAAAGAAAAGGAACTTTATACTTGTCATTTCTGTTTTCTACTTCTATACTCAAGGCTGAAGTGCAATTTAATGGTGCACTGAAATTAGGACACGTGGGGCACTTTTTAGAGTGGCATCCACTGGGCTGTCTGGAGAGTCCCACAGTATCTATACTGTGGAAATTAATCTATAATTTTCCACTCAAGTTAAATAATAAGCAAAGGAACTATAAAGTGGCCTATTTTAAAACTGCCTTGCTAAACATAAGTCTTAGCAATACACTAAGGTCCTGTGAATCTTATAATGGATATTAGTAAGATGTACTCTGAACCCAAGTGAAAATTTACCTTCTATCATGTTACAACAGTGTGATTTGAAGTAAGTCTCATATTTCTGAATATTCCATTCTGGAAGAATGGAAGTAAGTTAATATTCAATAAAAATGATAATACTTACAATTTTTACACTCAAGCTTGAAACTCCATGATCATGAAGTTCATCCTCAAACAGGAGAACTTCTTCAAAAAACTTAATCGGTTCTCTGGCTTTCAGTTTCTCTGTGTCTATATGATCTGTTGTAGGCACAACCTGAAAGAAAAGGGTTTAAGAAGGACCACATAAAAATCTGAGAAACCTGGGATGAAAGAGAGCAGCCCGCCGACACGCTGTGCAGAGCCGGGGCGCACCGTTCCCTGGGCGCCACCCGCACACGTCCGGGACGAGACCCGTGCCTAGGGCCTGAAAGACTCAAGACGCTGCAGACGGTGGACACTACAGCTTTGCAGAAACTGGAGCCAGAAGCCCCTGCCTCCCACGTGAGGCAACTGAACTCAGGGCTCTACTGCCCGTGAGAAGGCTGATCGCTGACCAGAGTGTGACGACGGCAGAGGACAGCAGTGACTGTCGCAGAAGCTCAAAGCAGTTTTGTGCTGTGAGTTTGTGCAGGATTCCCAGGAGGTGAAAGCTCAGCCCTCTGTGGTTTCCTGTCAAACTCCGTGCAGCTGGCGTGAGCCCCCACCTGAAGGTGAAATCGGGGAGCAGGGAAGGGAGGTGAGGGGTGGGGATACAGCAGCACATTACAGCCCCTTGCGTCTCCTCAATGTGTGCGATCAATTTAAGACCAAAGCTGGTGCCTCTAGGACTGCCTAAGTGCTAGCATAAAGCTTTGGTTAGTATTAAAGAAACACAACTTCTAAATTCCTTACTTTTTAAACAGTTTTAGTTCAAAAGAGCACATTTGAAAGATCTTCCTCATAGGCACACCTGACTTCAAAAATCAATTAAATCCAACAGGATTCAAAATGGTAGCATGAGAGGTGAGACAGAGAACTCCTCCCAAAACCACAAATAGTATGAAAATGTAGTTAATTGATACAACTAACCCTAAAACAGCAACAGGAAAGAAGGCTGCACAAGACTGCACACAGACCTCAGGAACAGAGCAGACCTCATGGAACAGGGTAACGTACCAAAGCCTGGGTCCGGCGGGACCCAGGCCCGTCCCCCACCCCAGCTCACCGGCGGGAGGAGGAGGGGGTGGAAGCCCAGGACTGCTGAACACCCAGCTCTGGAGCTCTGCTTTGGGAGCAGAGACCTACACTGTGTGGTGCTCTGGGGTTGGGGAGCTGGGACAGGCGGAGTGCCTGAGAGACGGATTCCGGCCGTTTGAGGAGGACGGGATCCACACCCGGCCGCTCTGAGAGGCTTCCCAGCAGCGAGAGGGCTGCTGAAGGAGTGGGCTTTGCGCGGAGCTTGCTACACGGGAGAAGGGACAGGGGGACGAGGTTGTCTGGGCGCGCTCTGCCCAGCAGGATGGGAACTTTGAGGATCTCAGGTGCCCCATCCCCCTGGCTGGCTGCTCAGCTCCGAGGCCCCCACTGTGACACACAGCCTGCCGAGCCTCCCTCCTGGCCTGACAGCACCGGCTGGCAAAGTGGCAGTCACAGCGCTGCCGTCAGGCCAGCCAGAGGGAGGCCCCACCCACAACAGCTAGAGATGCCAATCACAGAGGCTTACACCTGGGTGCTCCACCCACTGGCTCTGACACCCGAGACAGGCACCACAGACGGGAATCAGGAAACAGCTCTTTCCTCCCCCCAGGCACCAGCTCTGCTCCCCTACGACCCCCAACCTCACTCTAGGGGCTGAGCAGCTCCAGAGACTGGAGCTTCTGGGCACTAGTGGGCACCACACAGAAATATGAAACATCAAAAGAACATGGTTTAGACCAAAATCTCACAAACCCCAGAAAAAGGACCAAATGAAACTGAACTCACCAATCTTCCTGAAAGAGAGTTCAAAATAAAATCATAAACATGCTTATGGAGGTACAGAAAAATATTCAAGAACTCAGGAACAAATTTAAGTCAGAGATTCAATCATTAAGAAATTCCATATCTGAAATGAAACATACAATGGAGGGATTTAAAAGCAGATTAGACGCTAGCAGAAGAGACAGTAAATGGATAGAAATTAGAGAAGATGAATACAAAGAAGCTGAGGCACAGAGAGAAAAAAGAATCTCTAAGAATGAAAGAATATTGAGAGAACTGTGTGACCAATCCAAATGGAACAATATTCACATTATAGGGGTCCCAGAAGAAGAAGAGAGAGAAAAAGGGATAAAAAGTGTTATTGAGGAGGTAATTGCTGAAAACTTCCCCAATCTGGGGAAGGAGATAGTCTCTCAGGCCATGGAGGTACATAGATATCCCACCACAAGGGACCCAAGGAAGACAACATCAAGACATATAATAATTAAAATGGCAAAGATCAAGGATAAAGACAGACTTTTAAAAGCAGCTAGAGAGAGAAAAAAGATCACCTACAAAGGAAAACCCATCAGGCTATCATTAGACCTCTCAACAGAAACCTTACAGGCCAGAAGGGAGTAGCAAGATATATTTAATGCAATGAAGCAGAAGGGCCTGGAACCAAGAATACTCTACTTGGCAAGGTTATCATTTAAATTTGAAAGAGGGATTAAACAATTTTCAGATAAGCAAAAGTTGAGAGAATTTACCTCCCACAAACCACTTCTACAGTGCATTTTGGAGGGACTCCTATAGATGGAAGTATTCCTAAGGCTAAATAGATGTCACCCAAGGGATAGACAAAGAGCACAGAATATGATTCATAACATACAAAGAATGGAGGAGGAAGAAAAAGGAGGAAAAAATAAAGAACCTTTAGGTTATGTTTGTAATAGCACATGAAGCAAGTTAAACTAGGCTGTTAGATAGTAAGGGAAGCACCCTTGAACCTTTGGTAACCACGAATCTAAAGTCTGCAGTGCAATGGCAATAAGTACATACCTATCAATAATCACCCTAAATGTAAATGGTCTGAATGCACCAATGAAAAGACATAGAATCACTGAATAGATAAAAAAACAAGACCCATCTATATGTTGCCTACAAGAGACTCACTTCAAACCCAAAGACATACACAGTCTGAAAGTAAAGGGATGGAAAAAGATATTTCATACAACAGGGAGAAAAAAGCAGGAGTTGCAGTACTTGTATCATACAAAATAGACTTCAAAACGAAGTAACAAGAGACAAAAAAGGACATAACATAATGATAAAGAGGTCAGTCCAACAAGAGGATATAACTATTATAAATATCTATGCACGCAACACAGGATCACCTACATATGTGAAACAAATACTAACAGAATTAAAGGGGGAAACAGAATGCAATGCATTCATTTTAGGAGACTTCAACACTCCACTCACTCTGAAGGACAGATCAACCAGACAGAAAATAAGTAAAGAGACAGAGGCACTGAACAACCTATTAGAACAGATGGACCTAATGGACGTCTACAGAACAGTACACCCAAAAGCAGCAGAATACACATTCTTCTCAAGTGCACATGGAACATTTTTAAGAATAGATCATTTACTAGGCCACAAAAAGAACCTCAGCAATTTCAAAAAGATCGAAATTGTACCAACCAGCTTCTCAGATCACAAAGTTATGAAACTAGAAATAAATTCCTCAAAGAAAATGAAAAAGCCCACAAACACATGGAGGCTTAATAACATGCTCCTAAATAATCAATAGATCAATGACCAAATAAAAACAGAGATCAAGCAATATATGGAGACAAATGACAACAATAATTCAACACTGCAAAAATCTGTGGGATGCAGCCAAGGATGTGCTAGGAGGGAAATATATTGCAATACCGGCCTACCTCAGGAAAGAAGAACAATCTCAAATGAACAGTCTAAATTCACAATTAATGAAACTAGAAAAGGAAGAACAAATGAGGCCCAAAGTGAGTAGAAGGAGGGCCATAATAAAGATTAAAGCAGAAATAAATAAAATTGAGTAGAATAAAACAACAGAAAGAATCAATGAAAGCAGGAGCTGGTTCTTCGAGAAAATAAACAAAATAGATAAACCCCTAGCCAGACTTATCAAGAAAAAAAGAGAGTCTACACACATAAACAGAATCAGAAATGAGAAAAGAAAAATCACTACAGACAGCACAGAAATACAAAGAATTATGAGAGAATACTATGAAAAATTATATGGTAACAAACTGGATAACCTAGAAGAAATGAGCAACTTTCTAGAAAAATACAACCTTCCAAGGCTGACCCAGGAAGAAACAGAAAATCTGAATAGACCAATTACAAGCAAAGAAATTGAATTGGCATCAAAAAACTACCGAGGCAAAACATCCTACAGTGTGGGAGGATATATTCATAAATGACGTATCCGACAAGGGGCTGACATCCAAATTAAGTTATATAAAGAGCTCACACACCTCAACAAACAAAAAGCAAATAAGCCAATTAAAAAACGGGCAGAGGAGCTGAAGAGAGACACTTCTCCAGAAATTCAGATGGCCAATAGACACATGAAAAGATGCTCCACTTCGCTAGTCATCAGAGAAATGCAAATTAAAACCACACTGAGGTATCACCTCACACCAGGAAGGATGGCCACCATCCATAAGACAAACAACAAATGCTGGCGAGGCTGTGGAGAAAGGGGAACCCTCCTACACTGCTGGTGGGAATGCAAATTAGTTCAACCATTGTGGAAAGCAGTATGGAGGTTCCTCAAAAACCTCAAAATAGAAATACCATTTGACCCTGGAATTCCACTCCTAGGAATTTACCCTAAGAATGCAGGAGCCCAGTTTGAAAAAGACAGGTGCATCCCTATGTTTATGGCATCACTATTTACAATAGCCAAGAAATGGAAGCAACCTAAGTGTCCATCAGTAGATGAACAGATAAAGAAGATGTGGTACATATACACAATGGAATATTATTCAGCCATAAGAAAACAAATCCTCCCATTTGCAACAACATGGATGGAGCTGGAGGGTGTGATGCTCAGTGAAATAAGCCAGGCAGAGAAAGACAAGTACCAAATGATTTCCCTCATCTGTGGAGAAGGAGAACCAAGAGAAAACTGAAGGAGCAAAAGAGCAGCAGAAGCACAGAACCCACGAATGGACGAACAGTTACCAAAGGGAAAGGGACTGGGGAGGACGGGTGGGAAGGGAGGAGGGGAATAAGGGGCATCATGATTAGCACACATAATATAGGGTGGTGGGGGTGCAAAGGGAAGGCAGTGTATACAGAGAAGACAAGTAGTGACTCTACAGCATCTTACTACGCTGATGGACGGTGACTGTAATGGGGTATGGGGGGGGACTTGATAATGGGGGGAGTCTAGTAACCATAATACACTTCAAGTAATTGTACATTAATGATATCAAAATAAAAAATCAAAAAGGGATAAAAACTCAAATTTCAGTTAAATAAACTCAAATTATTCAACTAAATAAAAAAACAAATAACCCCTTTTTTAAATGGGCAAAGGATCTGAAAAAAGAAGAAAAAAAAATTTAATTAAACCCTTATATGAACTTTCTCATTAGTAAATTGGCTACTTCACTGTTTCATATATGTCTTCACTAAGTGATGGGTAAAAATGAATCTGTCAGTTTTGCCATTTACTTGTTCTTATAAAATATTTGAAAGAAAAAGACAGAAAATAATTATATAAAACATGGGTTAGGGACATTCATCCTATCTGACTTATCTATGCTCTTCATTTGCAAGGACATGTATGTTTAAAAATTTATATATCTCAGCCCTGTCTCTTTCTCAACTCAAGAATGAATGAATGAATGAACAAATACAAGTTCTCTCAAAACCTGGTGTGTGTCTTGGGAGCAGCACAGATAAATACCACTGGAATGCAGGAGTGGCAGAAAACTCCTACGAAATTCCACCTTCCCAACACTCCAGTGTAACCTCTCAGGGACAAGGAGCCCTTACACAGCCCTCACTCCTTAACATTCCTGCCTGAGCACCTGCATACGGAACAGGGCCTCCAGTCCTTAACGATTAATGCAAACAGTTTACACTGAAATAAATCTCATTCTCCATAACAGAATGTGATATTTAATATTCATAAACATGCAGCCTAAGTTAAATTTCTTTATTTCAGTCATACTGCAGAATTTCAAAATAACAGCTAAGCTCCCGCCAATTAGGAGACCTATCAATTCCACGTTCCTACTGTCATTTACCATGAAGTGAACCTCTGTTCAAGGGCTTAAACAGATGTAACTTACCATTCACACAGAGCTTTAGAATTTATTAAGAGCCTTCCCACAGATCTCATCAGAACTCTGCTGTGAGGTAGACATTTCAGTTTACGCAATTTGCTGGGAAAGCTGCGGCTCGAGAAGACTGTAGTTTGCCTGAAGTCACGCCAGGCTCACACACAGAACAGGGAGGACAAAAATCCAAGTCTGACCGAACATCCGATTTGCCCACCTACCTGTTCATCTGCAGAACTGCAGGTTACCCAGCAGGCTCTGTGGAAATCACCTAACGCACTTTACCAAGGACAGATACACATTTCAATGCTTCTTGGAGGCAAGCTGCCACTGCTACCAACCACACTTTTAAGAATGAAAACTGTGTCACAGGGAAGGCAGTACAGCACAGAGAAGACAAATCTACAGCATCATACTACTCGGACAGACAGCGACTGCAAAGAGCGGGTGAGGACTTGATAATATGGGTGAATGTTGAAACCACACTGCTGTTCATGTGAAACCTTCATAAAATTATATCAATGATACTTCAGTAAAAAAAAAAAGGATTCATATTCAAAATATTTAAGGTATACCCACAGATCAATAAATAAAGGGTAAATAAAATGAGACATAATTCTAAGAAAGAAAAAAATAGTAATAAAAATTATGGCATTATGGCCTTTTGTTTTCTGCTGATAACCAGTAAGCAAAATCCCCTCACATTAGGTTCTGGGAGCTCCCACAATACAAAGTAAACAGGATGAAATTAGTAGCAAAACAACCCCCATGACTAGAAAGTTTTAATGGTCCCAGACAATGTAAAAATATAAAATCAAAATAAAAAATGTACCTTTAACTTAAGTGACTCTCCCAGCAACGTTCCCTTATAGTCAGTCGTGTAGGTCCAGTCGTGTGGTTTGATGACCTCCTTGGGGTGCTCACCCTCCACCCTCAAACAGCAGAATGAGAAGGATCAGACCCAGGGGTGCAGAACACCAAATGACATTCTACAAATAACGTAAAGTCTTGCACTAGACACACATACTTGTCATAGCTCATAATTCACCAGTACAAGACCTTTCTTAGCTTCTCTGCACAGTACTGTCATTTAGCTTGTCACACGCTCATGTTGTGTCTCTGGTTCGTCTGCCCACTGCCCAAGAACATGATTCAAAGGCTTACACTTCTTTCTACTTCCAAGGTACTTAGTACACAACACAACAGGCACAAAGTAAATAACTGCTGGTTTAATTATCAAAGAAAACATACTTTTATTTCAATCCTCCTCAAATTTTCAATGCAAATTTTAAGGAAACATTTTTCTTCAAAAATAGGAACATTGAAGGACAGAGAGCACTGCCTCTTCACTGAAGAACACTGACAGCGCAAAGGAAACCAACCACACAGTTGGGCTCAACTGTCATTTGATTTAATTCAACAGGTACTCAAGAGGTGGGGTAGCTCATCTCCATTTTGTGAATTCTAGAATGACCCAACTATCAAGTTTAATAATCCTACTAGCTCCTCACTGTAATAAAAATGCACATGACTATTTCTTCAACTCTTTTCTGTCTGCTTAGCCCCTAACTGCCCATATTCTCACCTGCCTTCCTGCCACTCTTCAGCACAGGCTACTTTGAGCATTCCTTGGTAGTTGTTCACACATCTTAATGCGTCTGTAGCATTGAATTCAATCCCAAAGCCAGAGCAATGCTGGATCCTTAAAACGTTGTCTCCAAACATCATTTCAGGGAGAGATGGCATATGCAATTCATCAGCTAACCTAGGTGTGACCAAAAGTCGGGTAAAATTTCCAATATGGTTATAATTATAAAGTGTCTGAGAGTCAAAAGTTTTAACATGATCTGAGTGAAGTTCTAAGGGACCCTGAATAAAACACAAATGCTTAGTGCAAGTGTTCTATTGATAAAAAAGCAGGGAAATGGGACAAGGGTCATGCCACTGTAAAATCTACTTAGCCTGCAAAAAAGACCCAGAGCTTATTATTCTTTAACTTAATCTATGTGCTGTTTTCCCTCTTCTTCCAATACCTTAATCAATTAAGTAACTTTGTATCCAGGACAAGAAAGAGACAGACCTCCGAAGTGTAAGTGAACCTCTATGGGTAAAGAATGCTGAGAGCTGGACCGACAGTCACCTAAATATCCCCATTCTTAAGACAAAAATTCAAAGGAATCATGAATCACCTGTATACATCGTGCCTTACGGTGACGTCTACCCAAAAGGCCCAAACCCTGAACCCTTCAGTGCACCTCTTCTCTGAGGTGGCCCCAGTCCCATCCGAGTGTGTACTCTGTTATCAAATGAACTTTTCTTATTGCATTAGCCTGTCGCACTTCGTCTCTGAACTCTTCTCCTTGATAAAGACAGGAACTCCCCGACCTCCACCTCCGGTGCTAAAAGTCTTTGTCACTTTGCTATTTCATTCAGCTTTCTATTCTCAATGCAATGTTTTCTCTCTCTCCGTTTCACTTCAGACCAATAGGGAAGTAGAAATTCTCAGAATATAATCTCGCTTCATCCATTGCTCCGTAGGTCCCCCACATTCTGGAGTGGCAGGATGTAATGCCCGCGCTGTGCAGATCAAGTGGACACTGGACACCAGGTGACCCTGGCTTTAGGAGTGGGCAGGGGCTGCGCCCCAGGCGGAGTAGGAGTTCAATGAGCTTCCCTTTCCTCCCGCCGTTTTTCCTTCCTCTCTTCTCTATTCAAGCAAACCTGCCTGCGCCCACCTTGCCTCCGACCTGCTCCTCCTTGGAGTGCATTCAAATAAAGCCTTAACTCTGCTCTGCTGGGTCTCTGCCCTCCCGTTCTTGGTCGTCGCGGGGACAACCCCCGGCACAAGTGCCTAACTACATCTTCACGCCATGACCCACACACATCTCACCCAACAAACCCGACTCCTCCTCTCCGACAGCCGCCGGGGATCTGCCCCTTCCCCCGCGTTTCTCACCCTGGTCAAGGGCAATGCCTCCCACCCGGCAGCCGGGGCCCGAAATCCCGCGGGCAGCCCAGGTTCCTCTCTCTCCCTCCTCCTCGCGTCACCTGGCCATCAAATGCAGGGCAGTCCTCCGAAACCCCGCGTCTCCGGTCTCCGAGCCCAGCCCCGCAGCCCCCGGCCCACCCTGCACCTCACCGTCAGGGCGCACAGCTGGGAACCTCACCGCTTTGTACACAGCCACACCGGCCGCAGTCCCACCGGGGACAAGACTCCCTCGCCTGGCGCAGACCTCCCGGTGCCTCCACCCCGGGGCCTACGTCTCGCTTCCCCTCACGCTCCAATCACACACAACAGGTCTGCGCACAAAGCAGGGCTCCCTCTCCCCGACGCCCGGCTCCTCGCGTCACCCCGACCCCCCCCCACTTGGTCACGACTCAGTCCTAGCGCCACAGCTCCCGCGCGGCCGGCCTCCCACGCCCCCCGCCTTCCCGGAGACGCAGTTCGGGCCCCCCGATGTCTGCTGTGACCCGCGCAGGCGCCTCTCCCAGTTACGCTCGCGGCGCCGTAACTGTCTGCAGCTCCCTGCTCTGCGGGTCCCCGAGGCAGGAGCTCATTTACCCCCCGCGTCTCGGGCGCCCGCCCAGCCCCCGACGCGCTCAAAACCGAGCCTAGGCGCCACCCCCGTGACCGACGCCAGGCAGACGGTCACAGCCCCCAGAAAAAGCCGCGTGCGGGGGCGAAGGCAGGGCGGGTAGGCCCCGGGGGGCCGCGCCCGCAGCAGGCGAACAGCCCACCGCGGGGAGGCGGCGGGGGGCTCGCCGCGGCCGCTCGGAGGCCGCGCCCCGAGGCCCGAGCCCCGCCCGCCCGCGCCGCTGCCTCACTTCTCCACGTCCGCCGACTTCATGATGTGCGTCTTGGCGGCCGTCAGCCTCCACGGCCCGAAGGAGAAGTCCTGGCGGCAGCTCTGGAAGCCGTGGATCATCATGGCCGCGGCGGGGCCTGCGCGCGCCTCACGGCACAGCCCGACGCGGCGGCGATAGCGGCGGCCGACCCGTGAGCCTCCGCCTCCCACGGCCCGGCGCCGTTACCATGCCCGCCCCCGCTTTCGCTTCCGGGCCGGGCTGCCACTGTTCGTAACCCACGTCCTACGCCGTGACGCACGCGGAAGGCCTGCGAGCCTCCGGGGGCGGGGCTTCACCTCGGGGCGGGGCCCCGGATGACGTCATCCCGGGAGTTTGCGGCCGGCGGGGCGGAGAAGGCGAGTCCGGCCTGAGCGCTCAGGCTCTGCCCACACCGCAGCCGCCTCGCGTGCGGACCGCGCGGCGTGGAGAGGAAGTGCCCTGCACTTTTGTTGAAGCCAGAAAAAAAAAGATCCTTATTGTTTAGGAGGTCCAACACTTACGTGATTTAGAAGTGGACATCCCGCCCCTTGCCTGACACACTCCTAACATCCTTAGGGCATTTCAAGCCTTTCTGATCTGGCTGCTGCCGAGGCACCTGGCATGGGGGAAACGCTGCAGACCGGGTGCCAAATCCGCTTTTGAACCCTGTTTTGTGTATCCTTGGGCAAACCATTTAACCAACGGTTTTGGCTTCAATTGCTTCAAAATGAGATGGATGGTTTGATGTTAGGGCATCTCCCAAGTCTGTCTGTACGGCCCCATTTCCAGGGACTCCGTTAGCCCTCCCACCTGCACTCAACCCTACCTCTGAGCTTTTACTCCTGCTGTTCTACCTGCTTGGAACAGTCATACTCAAACCTGAGTTCTTTCAGGCTCAACCTGGCACCTTCGGAAAATACAGATGTTCCAGGCCCAGCCTCCACCCCTTGCCTTGCCCTAGCCTGGTAAGATCTGCCTTGGACTGATAGGTGTCTTTCAAAAGGCTTTTCCTGAACCCTGGAGGCTAGACTTAATCTCTTCTTTCTCTGAGCCAACATGATGATTTAAGTCAACTTCCCTTATTCCAGTTATCACTGTCCATGCATTCATCCAAATGAATGTCAAGTAATAAACAAGTAAACAAACAAAATTTATGATTTCAGACATAGATAAATTCTGTGCAGAACATTAAGCAACTTAATTGGAAATGTGTGTGTGTGTGTGTGTGTGTGTGTGTGTGTGTGTGTGTGTGTGTGTGTGGAACAGACTGGGGTACAGATGCAGTGATCAGAAGAGCCGTTTGTGTGGAGGTGACACTCAGCAGTGACCTGCCAAAGGAAAGAAGACCCAAGAAAAATCTGGAAGAAGAACATTCCAGTCATTAGATATTAAGGCCCAAAAGAGGTAGTGGGCTTGTCACGTTTTAGGAAGGCCGCTGTGGCTGGAGTGGAGGGAACTGGGAAGAGTTGAGAGGGACAGTGAGAGACTCCATCCTGTAGGTGTGAATATTGTAAGCCATACCATATTTTTTCTCGACAACCTTATTAAATGAACGTACAATTCCTCAAAAAAAAATCTTCATTCATCAGACTTTACCATCTCTAAACAGCCTGTGTCATTTATGAGGCCCTAATGATTAGAATGTTCTTTCTCCCTTAGATTAAGCTAAAATCTGCTTCCTTGTTACTTACATTATTTGAACCTGGTTTTGCCCTCTGGAGTACCATGGGGCAAACATACTCCTTCCACATGACCGTTCTGACTTTAAAACAATGTTCATGCTTTCCCCTTGTCTCTCTGTTCATCCACTTACTTATCCATCTGTCTAACCATCCACCCATCTACCTGCCTGTTTCTTCAATGAATATCTACATTTCTAAGATATGAGGCACTGTACTTCAAGAAAGATATTACAATGAAGAATATGAATAAGCTATGATATTCCCCAGCCTCAAGCAACTTTGTTCAACATGCCAAGGATATATAGATACACAAGACATTGTCTGTAATCTCAAGTATAAGATCAACTGCACTCAAGTATAAGAAATGAAGTAAATAGATAAACTCCACCACATGACATCTGTGGGACTAAAATGGTGTGTGTTTACATGAGCATGATACCAGGGCTGGAGGGAGGGAGAGGAATTAATCATCTCTGCATAGGTGAGGAATGATTCCCAAAGGAGCTGATGCAAGGCTTAAAGACAAAAGACTTCACGGTAAGGAGACACGCGACTTCCAGAACAAGGACCAGCAGGTGTGGGCCAGGAGCAGGAAGCAGCTGAGGGCTGCTGGGACATCAGCTTGTCGGGCGGGGATAGGACAGTAATTGAGATGGGCAGGCATGGGCCAAATCACGATGGGATTTGATGCTGTGCTAAAGAACTTGGGACTTTTTCCACACCAGGATACATACAAACGCACTAGAATGGAGGAAGAAACTATTAGTGCTTCTCACTCTGTTTATCTCATCTTTCTTTTAGTCCTATTTCTGTGTATGTTTTGTAATGTACATGATATATCACATATTCACGTGCATTTTATTTGTAAGCAAATTAAGGATGCATGCTCACACCTATTAGTGGCGAATGATCAAAAGACTTTGTGGACTGTTGGCTTCACTGGAGGCGGTAGGACAGTGTTTAGAGAGAAGAGGAAATATGGGAGAGGACCAGCAAAGGGAGAAACGTCCGATCCATGGCCTAGAGATCACAAAGCCATAATCAGGATACTGGTCCTCTGACCTGTGTATTCTGTGATGACAAAGAAGGACAGCGGCCACCAAGAGAGAAGACATGGCATGTAAAAAAAAAAAGAAAACTAGATTTTCAGAGGAAGAGCCTGTGGAAACAAGATGTCAGATATGACTGGCTTCCCTTTGTACCCCATGAGTGAAATCCCATACTAATGCTAATATCTGCACGGTGTGCAGGCACTTCTGCATGAACGCTCATGGGCATTAAAATACTGCTCACATTTGTACACTGTATCCATTATCACTCGATTTAACTGTCTCTTCTATCTCAGAACAATTCCTCTCTGTACTATGGTCTATGATACAGAAAGACTGATGTTGCTAATAATTTGGCCAAATTCCCCATCCGTAGGTGCCCCAGCTTCTCTTTCACTCGAGGGGTTCAGAATCTGTGAACTGACTCAGGTCTGGGAACTAGTAGCGAGGCCGTGGCTCCCACGGTGATGTGATCCGAGAGTTTTTACTAGACTCAGGGTTGTGCGGGTAACATAGATCGAGCAGAAAGTTCTCCCATTTGTTTACGCTGCCAAGGTTTCTGTGGGCAAACCCTCTACCCTGGCTGCCTTTTATAGTCACATACTCGTTGCTTTTGGTCCCTGAAGTGTTCCTGCTTGGCCTTTACCAGCTTGGACACCCCTGCAGCCCCATGGACATCAAGGCGTCTCCTCCAGTGGCTCATCACCCACCATCATCCCTGCCCTGCAGAGGCCGATGGTGCACTTCAGGGATGGCAGTGGCCCTTTCTGCAGCACATTTCTTGGTAAAGGGACTGGCATGTCCTCTAGTCCCAGGGAGCACAAGTAGGAGGTGGGTGCACACAGTGCATGTGGGACCCACTCCAACATTCTTGTCACCCTATGAGTTTCATTATTTCTACATCAAACCAAGGAAAACCTGTACCTCTAGTCCTGGCATCAAGGGTCATGGTTGAGTTCAGATTTCAGTAAACCTTCTGAGTAAACAAGTCCCAGCTGTTGGCACCATCATCCACGCATCAATGCCTTCAGCTCACCTGACAAGCACATTCCTCCCTCCCTGGACAGCATCCTCAGATTTTACCCCCACACCTGTTTCCTGGGACTTAGCAGGACATGGCTTTGCTTGCTGTTCACGAGCTCTGGATTCGATTTTGCAGCTGGTCCCCTGGGTATCCTGACACTGAGTAAGCATCTGAAGGCACTGAGAAGGGGTAGGTGTGGGGCACAGAGAACGCTGGCACCCCCTTGCAATTATCTGAGTCAGATGAAGCCATCCTGGGTCTTCAAACAAGTCAGGACCATCTCATTGAGACAGGAAGAGGGGCTGGGGATTGCCGGATCAGGGTACTTGAAGTTTTCCCAAATCTTAGTATCCAAATCGAAATTTCCCACCGTTGGTCTAATCAATGCCCTAAAGTCACGTAAGAGACCTGCAAACCTGCAAGCTGAGCCTCTGTTGAAAGCCAGCCTCCTGCTGGGCTGTAACCGCTTCTTGTTTCCTGCAGTTACAGCCCCGCAGCTCTAAGAAGCCAGAGATACTTACAATAGGCAGCCATAGAAATTACCCAGTTTTCTGGCTTACAATGCACTAAGCCAAGCCTCTAAGTTATATATTCTGTTCCCGCTTAGTGGCTCCCCTGACATCCTTAACATGCATACTTTACAAAGTCTATTAATCTGTATTACCTTCCTCTCAAACATCAGGGCCTCGAAATGTTTTTTCCGACCGCTCACCTCACTGCATGTGATATTTTTCTCCTGCGTCTTTGTAAATATCCATTCTGGCTCTGTTTTTACTAGCTGTCAAAACTGATTTGTTTTTTTTAACTCCTCAAAAGGAATTGTGCTTATATATCAAAACCAAACAGACAAGGCAGCCGTTGGGCGCCCCTGGTGAAGGGGGCTGGGGTGGCAGGCTCTGTGCCCTGTCGGCCTCGGAAGCCTTGATCTCTTCCACCTCATGTCTTGCCCGTATCTGATCAGATTCTCAGTCTCTCTTCGTGGAGTCAAGACCACCAACAAGCCTGGCACTGAGTCAGGATCAGAACCCAGGTCTTTTGACTCAAAATGTGGACAGCCATGGACACCACCAGCTCTCCTTCAAAGGGCCGTGCATGCGCTGGTCTACATTTTAAAAAATTAAGATGACAGCGGCAATAAGAACAGAAAGGGGTGCACGAAAGACCTGGAGTTCTGAAGCAGAACAAAGTAAGTGTGCAGGAGAGATACCTCCGCGCCTCCTCAGCTGGTCCAGACGCTCCTGGCAAACCAGTCATTTCCCCACCTGCAGTGTAGTGGCTTTCCGGGACTGACGCTGTCATCTGGTTTCAGGTTCTCTGGACCCCGCTCCCATCGCCGGCCCAAGCCCAGAGCCGAGGCAACTCAAAATAAGCACCGCAGCAAACGGCAACACACGGCGGAGAGAAAACCCCGCCAGGACGGGCGGTGGGGCAGTGCAACACCTGATGTTTCTTAGTCCACTGGTGCACATCCAGCGTACGAGGCAATCTTATTACCTCTACTTATAAAGCACTGCCAGAATGAAACTCTTGTGTCACCTCCACTGAGAGAACCAGTATTCTCCACCCCAAATCCCCCCAGTTCTACTCCTAGTAAAAGCCCAAGGCCCACTGTGGCCTGTGAGAGCCCCCCGCCCCCCTTCCCTGCCTGACCACCTTCTCCCACTCCCTTCGTGTGCCCCAGCCACCCAGCCTACCCGCTGCTCTCTTAGGACACGGGACACACTCCCGCCTTAGATGCTTTGTAGTAGCCGGTCATCTGTGCAGGACACCCTTTCTCGGACATCCTAAGGATGAGCCCCAGGTATTGGCCTAAATGTCAGATGCTGCAAAAGCCCTAACCTGACATTTATCATTGAAAACTACCGTCTCCTCTGCGTCCAGATGCTCCTTCTTCCGCTCAAATTTTGGTTAAAATGGAGGCTCCTTAAGCGCAGGGGCCTTTGTTTTGCTAAATATCTCAAGAGCACATGATATGTGCTTAACTATTTTTATAACTGATCCCATTCACCTATTTTGTCCAGCCACCCCAGTCCCTTCGGGCAACCCAGTCTGTTCTGTGTTTATGAGTCCATTTCAGGTTTTTTTTTTTCATTTCTTTTGTTTTTTAGATGCCTCACATAAGTGAACTCATGGTATTTGTCTTTCTGACTTATCTTACTCAGCATAATACCCTCTAGACCCATCCATGTTGTTGCAAATAGCAGGATTAATTCTTTTTGATGGCTGAGGAATATTCCATTGTATATAAGCACCACATCTTTTATACCCACTCATCTATCAAAGGACATTTAGGTTGTCTTCATATTTTGACTATTGTAAATAATGCTGCAATAAACATAGGAGTGCATATATCTTTTCAGATTAGTGATTTTATTTTCTTAGGGTAAATTCCCAGGAGTGGAATTGCTGCATCATTTGGTATTTCTATGTTTAGTTTTCTGAGAAACCTCCATAGTGCTTTCCAAAGTGGCTGCACCAATTTACATCCCCACCACGTGTAGAAGGGTTCCTTTCTCCACATCCTCACTGACACTTTATTATCTTGCTATTAATAATTCTGACTGGTAGGAGACAGTATCTCGTGGTTTTGATTTGCATTTCCCTGGTGATTAGTGATATTCAGCATCTTGTCACGTGCCTGTTGGCCATCTGTATGTTTCCTTTAGAAAAGTGTCTCCTCAGGTCCTCTGCCCACTTTGTAATTAGACTCTTTGTGTGTGGGGGGGGTTCTTTTGTATGTGTTCTTTATATATTTGGATATTAGCCCCTTATCAGATATATCACTTGCAAACATTTTCTCCTATTCAGTAGGTTGCATTTTCATTTTGTTGATGGTTTCTTTTGCTTTTTAGTTTGATGTCGTCCCACTTATTTATTTTTGCTTTTGTTTCCCTTGCCTGGGGAGACATATCCAGAAAAAATTTACTGATGCTAATGTTTAAGAGCATATTGCCTATGTTTTCTTTAAAGCGTTATATGGTTTCAGGTCTTACATTTAACCAGCAAAGCCAGTTGGCTGAAGGAACTTAAAAGCAGTCTGTTTACCGGAGTATTTAAAATGTTTTTTTTTAATCCCTGTTTTTGTTTCTTGAATTCGCAACTGGCTTGCTGGTGACCTAGACTGAGTTTCAGCATCCAGTTTTGACTAAATAAAGCGTCTTTCCCATAGGGAAATTAAGGCATCCGTTTACTTTTTTTCCTCCCCATTATCCCATTTGTCCCTGAAGACAAGCTGGGTGTTTGGCAGGTGCTAGACAGGAAATTATTGTTCTAGAAGGTGCGTCAGGGCCTAATAATAAAGAAGAAAGCGGCTCCCACAGTCCCGATCTGTAAACAGGGGAATAATTAATGCAGTTACTGAATCGGATGGCTTTCAAAGGAATGCGGTCCCGCTCTGGGCGCGGCATGTTTTTGCCGGAGTTTGGTGAACTGGGACGTAACCGCTTACCTGATACTTGTCCTGTTCTCGCTCCTTCTTTCGTTTTTAAAGAAGGTTTACTGTTTGCTTCAACTTTTCTTCCGCTTATTAAGCCTGCCGCATAGAAACCGCAGGCGGCCCGGGCGGATGGCGAGCGCGGCGGCGAGCAGGGGGCAGAGGCCGGTGCGGGGGTGCCGTGCGGCCGCGCCGGGCTGGGTGGTGGGGCTGCTCCTTGGCCTCCACTCCCGGGCTCCGGGCTCCTGCCCGGGCTGGCTCCGCGGCGGGGTCCCCGCGCCGGGCCCCGGGCGCGCCGGCGGGAGGAGGGCGCGCGGGGCCCGCGGGGAACCTCAAAGTCCGAGCGCGATGCCGCGGGAGGGAGGGGACGTCCCCGCGGCCGGAACCGCGACGGAGGAGCGGGAGCGGGAGGCCCGGTGCGGACCACGGAGCTGTGCGGGAGAGAAGTGCGGCGAGAGGAGGGGTGAGGGCGGACAAAGCGCAGCCGCGGGCGGGGGCCAGCGGGAGGGGATGGGGCGCGGGGGGGCGGGGCCAGCGGCAGGGGATGGGGCGCGGGGGGGCGGGGCGCAAAGTTCCCGGCTGCGGCGGCCGGGGCCGCGGGCCGGCTGTTGGGCGGCGGGAGGGGCGAGGCGGGCCCTGGGCTGAAACCCGAAACCCGTCCCGCGCGGCCGGGAGGCAGGAAGCGGCCCGCGCGGGCCTGGAGCCGCGGCGGCGCCCCTCGGGGAGCAGGCGGGCCGGGGTCCCCGCGCCCCTCCGCAGGCCTCGCCTGGCCGGCTCCCTCCCTGCGCGCCCCCGAGGCAGGGCCGGGCTCCGCCGCAGCCCTTTGTGGGGAGACCTCGGGGGCGCGTCCCCGCCCGCAGCCCCTCCAGGCCCCCGAACCGAGGAGCCGGCCCCGCTCGGGGGAGGTGTGCGGGCGCCGCGGCCGAGGCGGGGCGCGATCGGCAGGACCAGGTGAGCGACCCCCTCCGGGGGCGGCGCCCCTGCCCCTCGGGCGCGCCAGAGGCCGAAGCTGCGAGCCTGGGGACCGGCCCGCCGCGGGGCGGCCACGCCTGCTGGCGAGCTGGGAGGCCCGGCGCGCCGCGCGGTTCTGGCTGCTGTCCGGGCCCGGGGCCGCACGCGGGGTCGCGTTCGAGCCCCGCTGCGAGGCTGGCGTTGCCCGCGGCTGTACCTGCGCCGCGCGGTGCGGAGCTCCGTCCGGAGCCTCGGAAGCGGGAAGGGCGTGGTTGTGGAGGGAGAGGACCCTAGTCCCCCGATGTGTCCAGGGTCGGTGATGGCGGCGGGCGAGCCCCTCTGCGTGCCCGGCAGGGGACGGTGCGCACCGCGTGCCTCCCCCTCCGCCCAGCCTCCTCTCCCCCCGCGCCTGGACCTGGACGGAGCTCGGGCGAGCTGCTGCGTCGGGAAATCGCGGCTTTCCCCGATGCCCCACCTCCCTGCAGCCGCCCGGACAGGTGGGGAGAGACATTCCCAGGCCCCGACCGCCGAGAGAGGTGGGAGAGGCCTCCGATCGCACCCACGGGCCCTTCACCAGCTCTCTGAGCGGGATTCATGCCACCCGGGTGGGGCATTTCTACCCCAGCGCCCCGCTACCTGTCCACTCATCTTATTTTTTATTTGTAAGATGCTCACAGGCACTTTCATGTACGGTTTTTATTTCATTCACATAACAGTCCTGTGAAGCGCTATTAGCCCCTTTCATAGGTGAAAAATTTGAGACTCGGGGTGAGGTTCTCTGCCCAGCAAGTTAGCAGCCAGGCCTGAGCCGGGGTCTTTGGACAGTGGGCTTCGCAGCCCAGGCACTCCTTGAACTCAGGATTTCTCCCTCGCCGGACGGCTCCAGCGGTGGCAGGGAAATTAGGAGCCCCTCAAAAAAGAGGCCTGCTTGGCATTTTAGAAGCCAGATCCAAACCCTTAGAGATCCAAGTCTTTCTCTCTGTGTTGCAGCCCCGTGCAGGGAGACTCTGAGAACCGACGGGCGGTGGTCAGAGGGGCTGAGCTCTTTGGGTGCCACGGAAGGCAGAATGGTCTGAACTGGAGCTGACTTAGATGTCAGTCGGAGGAGGTACACTTGTGTGGTGTGAACTGCTGCGGGAATGGGCGGGGGAGCTGGGGAGGGTCTGGGGTGGGGGCTGCGCAGAGAGCATGCCTTCCTGTAAAGAGGCAGATGCAGGTGTAACAAGGCTCCAGCACGTTGTCCCGTCTGAATTTGGGCGGAAACTGTACACGTTTGTGGAAAAAAGCTCCCAGTTTTTAAAGTTGGCAAAGAATGCAAAACATTTGTTCAGAATGTGCAGGGCAATGAAATTGTATGAGCAGGCCAGTGGTGGCATGCCTCGGACCTCAGGAGGCACTTGCTGGCATTCTGAGATACAGTGTGACTGGCCAGAAGTGGGGTCCTCCTGCCGTTGCCCTCTGAGAACAGCACAGCTGGAGCTGACCATCCACGCTACGGGAGGTTGTAGCAGGGACTGGCTTTGTGGCTTCATTCGTTCAGCTGGGATTTCTACTCCTTTGCGGAGAGAGTGGTGACCTTTTATCTGTTTCCTTGGCCGGCGTTTGTGCCCAACGGGGAGAGGATGGCATTCACGGCAGGTCTGTTTATCAGGGAGCATCAAGGAAGACGTCTTCAGTGTGGCCCCGGGAAAACCCGAGGAGGCACACTTGACTGCGTGCGGGCTTGTTTTGTATTCAGGTAACAGTCTAGATGCTCTGCATTCAGAGCACAGCCTGGAGTCGGCCTGCATCCAGTGGTGCCACTTAGAAACCTGTGACCTTGGGTAAATAGTGGAAAGCTAGCAGGGAATGTAGTGATTTTTTCACAAATACAAGTTATTATAAGAGCTTTTTTTAACATAGAAATATATAGGGAAATCAGTTTAAGTCGCCTACAGGTCTCCTCCACTCCTTCTCCCCATCTCAGAGATAAGAAGAGATGGAAACATCTGGTGGGCGTCCAGGGGAAAGACGGTGAGGCTCTGAGCTGAGGGGAAAGCAGTGAGGATGAAGTTTTGATTCAGACTTAGTGATGCACTGGCTGTTGGGACCGACAAACATCTACTGCTTTACATACATTTTCTCACTGAATCCAAGCAAGTCAGTATGGAAACCCAAGGGTCAGATAAATTCATTAATCTACCTGGGTCGCACAGTCAGAAAGAGCCAGTCAGGATCTCAGCGCCATCAGGATTTCCTGGCAGACGACTAGGATGTCCTAAATTTCTGTCTTGAGTGTTGTTTTGGGTGGAGTGACATTTTTTCCAGGGTAGAGAAAAACATGAAGAGTAGCACGCTGAGATGGTCGAAGCAGAGATGACGGATTCCATTTTGCACATGTTCCATCCGAGGTGCCTGCGTGTGACATATGGGAGAAAAGATCTCCTAGATGGGTGGATATGAATCTGGAGCTGCAAAGGGTTGTCTAGGTTGCAGATGAAGACTTTGGAGTCCTTGTTTAAGAGGGTCCAGAGAAGGAGCATACAGAGAGATAAGGTATCAGTTAGGACTCTTTCTTTTACACAAGTGGTAGAGAACCCAGTTCAAATCAGCTTAAGCTAAAAGGAATGTCATTGGCTCATGTCACTGAAAAGCTCAGGAGTGTACCTGGCTTCAGGCATGGGCTCAGGGCTCAAACGATTTCATCAGGACTCATTTTCTCGCCTCCTCTTGTCTCAGGCTCTCTGCTTGTGACGGCGAGGGGAAGTTGCAGGTTCAGATCTAACAGGAGAGGGGGGACTGTCAATATCCCTGGTACCCCACCAGCTACCCCATGATCTTATAAACTGGTTGGGTCTCAGGGAGTTGGAATATGCTGATTGGTGAGGTGTAAGTCATGTGTCGCCTCTGTAAAGGCACATCTTTACGGGAGGAACTCAAGAGTATGAAAGGGTGACGGCAGAGGACACTCAGGTCAACTACCAGAGCGAGGGAAGGAGACGTGGAGGAGGCAAACAGTTACTGTCCTCTGAGATGACAGTTGAAGAAGTCGTGCGCCAGACCGCATCCTGGGAAGCAGTAACTCTTAGAGGGCAGGATGGTTACAGGTAAACACGACTGGTCAGGGACCAAGGAAGGGAGAGGCTGCAGAGAGCAGGATCAGGGGAAGCCAGGGAGAAGGGAGTCTCAGAAAGAAATGAAAGCAGTCAAAGGTGGAGGCCGCAGAGGGCTCAAGGGAGGGCCCGCTGGGTTTGGCCAGGAGGGCATTGCCCAAAGCAGGCCGTCATCTATTTTAAACTCGACTGGGATTACCTTCTAGAGGCTCCATATTCCTGTCTCCTGCATTCCCCACCCACCCCTGGGATGGCCAGGTAGGACAGAGGTGTAGTGATGGCAATTAGGAAATTTGGGTTTTGCCAATAATTATGTGTATGGCTATGAGTAACTCAGTTGACATCTTTGGGCTTCAGTCCCATCTTCTGTAAAATAACAACTGGAATGAGTTACTTCCATGACCTCTTTTAGCTCTAAAATGTTGGGTATTAATGAGCTTGATCACTTCTCACTGCCTCTGTTAGCACAGCCCTGCTCTGAGCCTTCCCCTCTCACCTGGGCCAGATGAAAGCGAAGCCTCAAGTTGTCAAATGAGTTTTTGAACTAGTGTTTTCATTTTCTCCAGATAAATAGCCAGAAATGGAATTACTGGGTCATATGGCATGACTATTTTTAATTTTTTGAGGAACCTCCATACCATTTTCCATAGTGGCTGCACCATTCTACATTCCCATCAGAGGTGCATGAGGGCTCCCTCTTCCCCACGTCCTCGCCAACACTTGTTATTTCTTGTCTTTTGGATGGTGGCCGTTCTGATGGTGTGAGGTGTTAAGTGGTTTTATTTGCAATTCCCTGATGGTGAGTGATGTGGAGCATTTTGTCACGATGGCCATCTGTATGTCTGCGGAAAAATGTTTATTCATTTCCTCTGCCCATTTTTTTTGGTGTGGAGTTAGCTGAGTTGTCTATACATTTTGGATATTAACCCCTTATTGGATATATCATTTACAGTATCTTCTCCCATTCAGTAGGTTGCCTTTTCATTTTATTGAGGGTTTTCTGTGCCCTGCAGAAGCTTTTTAGTTTGACGCAACCCCACTTGTTCACTTCCAGTTTCTATTGTGCTTGCCTGGGGTGAGGACCAGTGGTCCAAAAAATATTACTGAGACAGACATCAAAGAGCTTTCTGCCTCTGCTTTCTTCTAGAAGTTTTATCGTTTCAAGTTTTACATTCAGAAGTCTTTAATCCTTGTTGAATTATTTTTGTATATGGTGTAAGATAGTGATCCAGTTTCATTCTTTTGGGTGTACTGTCCAGTTTTCCCAACACCTTTAGTAGAAGACTGTCTCTTCAAAATTGTATGCTTCATTTGTCTTAGATTAATTGACCATATAAGCATCAGTTTATTTCTTGGCCCTCTGCTCTGTTCCATTGAACTACATACATGTTTTCATGTCAGTACTATGCTGTGTTGATTACCATTGCTTTGTAATATAGTTTGATATTAGGAAGTGTGACACCCCCAGTTTTGTTCTTTCTCAAGATTACTTTGGTCAGTCAGGGTCGACAGTGGTTCCATACAAATTTTAGGATTATTTGCTCTAGTTCTCTGAAAAATGCTATTGGTATTTTGACGGGGATTGCACTGAATCTGTAGCTTGCTTTGGTGGTATAGATATTTTAATAATATTAATTGTTCCAATCCACAGGTATGGAATTTGTGTTGTCTTCAGTTTTTGTCATCAAAATCTTATAGTTTTCAGAGTATAAATCTTTCACCTCCTTGGTTAAATTTATTCCTAGATATTTTATTGTATTTGATACAATCATCAATGGGATTGTTTTCTTAATTTTTGTTTCCAATGGCTCATTATTAGTGTGTGGAAACGTAACCAATTTCTGTATTTTAATTTTGTATCCAGTAATTTACAAATACATGTATTAGTACTAATAGTCTTAGAGTGACATTTTGTAAGGTGTTCTGTATATAGTATCATATCATCTGCAAATAGTGATAGTTTTACTTCTTCCTTCCCAATTTGGATGCCTTTCATTGCTTTTTCTTGCCTAAATGCTGTGGGCAGGTCATATATTCCTCCTGAAAATCATTTGGTCCAGTTGCCGTGACTGTCCACAGCCACTTCTGGCAGCATGTCGGGTAGACTCGGAACTGCCTTGGACTGTTCTGACCCAGTCTGACCCAGCTTTCCTTTGGAATTTGCGAGGCTCCCGGTTCCAGGCAGGATGGCCGAGGGCCGGTGTCGGGAAGGCTTTCCTGAGCCTGGCCCGGGAGAGGCAGCCCTCCTGCCCTTTCCCCCCAGGGGGTGGTGTGGTCAGGCTGGGGTGTCCGTGGCCTGGCGAAGGACAGATGGCTGCCTGGGTGGGGCTGGAAGGCTTACTTCTGCAGGAAGGTACTGCTGGCCTTTGGGCTGCTAGAGCCTCCCCAGGGAGCTGGTCAAACCACCGCTTTCTCTCCTTTCCTAAAGCACTTTTTTCTTGGGTTCACGACTCTCCTGAGTGAGGCATCATCCCCAAGACGTGTGCTGGTTGTCTGTGGGGTTTCTGGGAGGCTGCAGTGGACCCTCCTGTCTGTGCTGCCCGGGAGACATGTCAGCAGCCTCCGTGGTGCTGGTGGGGGCCTGGGAGCGAGGCCAGTGGCCCTTTGAAAAAACTCAGCTGATAGTTTGTGGGCTACCCCCATCTGCAGGTTTCTGTGGTTCTCCTCTGTCAGTGGCTGAGAGGCCACCTTGATAGCCACTCCCTTCATTTTATGACCCTGTGGCGAGGAGAGGTTAAACAGAAGGTACCATGGTGTTTTTTTTTTTTTCAACTTGCTTTCTTGCAGTGAAATACATAAGACATAAGTGGTACATCTTAGCCATTTTTAAGTGCACAGTTCATGGGTATTAAGTACATTCATGCTGTGTGATCGTCACCACCATCTGTCTCAGAACGCTTTGCAACCTGCAAAACTAAACCCATTGACTAACTGCCCCTCCTCCCCCCAGCCTGGCAACCACCATTCTGCTGTCTGTGCCTGGAATTATATACAGTACTGGACTCTGAATACTTCACAGATGTGGAGTCATCGTCGGTGTCTTTTTGCATCTGGCTTATTCCCCTAGGATAATGTCCTCGGGGTCCATCCTGCTATAGCAGGTGTTAGAATTTCCTTTTTAAGGCTAAATAATATTCCACCATATGGACCTACCCTATTTTGCTTAATCAAGTCATCAGTCAGTGGATGCTTGGGTTGCTTCCATGTTTTAGCTATTGTGATAATGCTGCTATGCACATAGGTGTGCAAATACTTCTTCAAACCTTGCTCTCAGTTATTTCAGATATACATCCAGAAGTGGAATTGCTGGATCATATGGTAATTTTGTATTTGATTATTTGCGGAACCTCCACAGTGTTTTCCACTGTAGCATTTTACATGCCCACCAACAGTGCACAGGGATTCCAGTTTCTCCACATCCTTGCCAACACTTTTTTTCCTGTTTTTTGTTTTTTTGGACAGTAGCCACTCTAACGAGTGTGAAGTGCTACCTCCCTGTAGCTTTGATTTGCTCTACCTGTGACCGGTGATGCTGAGCGTTTTCTCATGTGCTGACAGCCTTTTGTGTATCTGTTTTGGATGCAGATTGTTTGTTTTACTGTTGTTGAATTTTAGGAGTTCTCAATATATTCTGAATATGGGTCCCTACTCAGATAGATGATTTGCAGATATTTTCTCCCATTCTGTGGGTTGCCTTTTCACTCTATTGATAGTATCTTTTGATGCACACATTTTAAAACTTCTCATGACATCCAATTGGTCTATTTTTTGTTGTTGTTGTTTTGCCTGTGTCTTTGGTGTCATAGCCAAGAAATCGTTGCCAAATTCAAGGTCATGACTTGGCATTTTTTTTGTTGTTCTGAAGCTTCAACCTCCTGACCATTTTCTTGGTTGTTTCTTTCCCTCTTTCTGTAAAGTTATTATACCAACAGATCAATAACATATTTAGACTTAGTAAATCTTTATTCATTCCTCACACAGGGAGCCCGTTCCAGGTAGAGGAGGGCGGAAGCGACAGCAGGTTGGGAATAGGGCTCGCGGCCCAGCGGGCTGGAGCGAAGGCGCACAAAGGGGTTGGCGGGTGGGGAGTCTGGAGTGCGGACGGGCTGCACTAAGCCGTGCTGAACCTCATCTGCTCTGGCGAGTGGGGGTATCGAAGAGACAGTGGTCGCACAGCCATGGGACCAAGTTGCAGAGCTGTGACCTACTGCTGTCTTGAATTAGGCACTTAACCTTTCTGAGCCTCAGTTTCCCCATTTTATTTACTTGACAAACACTTCTGTGGCACCAGACACGAGTCTAAGTATAGTATTAACAGTGGTACAAAAATGAACACAATGATTTCTCCCACAACCCAGGAGGTGGGTACTCTGAGCAGGGCATCCGGGGAAGCTGATGCCCAGAGAGGTCAGGTGACATGTCAAGGTCACAGGGCCGGGAAGTCGCAGAGCTGGGTGTCCAGTTCCAGAGTTCGTGCTCCTAACCTTATGTCAGGTGCCTCTTCGAAATGGGGAGAAGTATCATTCCTACCTCAAAAAGTTACTGAGAAGGCCAAATGAGATGATGTATGTAAGAGTTCATTGTATGTTGCATGGTGTTTTGCAAATACTGACTATTATTAGTTAATAATAATTAAGCCTCACCCTGGAGATGGATAAGGTTCTCAAGGGTGTAGGGAGAAAGGAACGGATCGAGGCCTGAGCCGTGGGCGATGTCTGTGCCGAGGGGCGAGAGCTCGGGTCTGGGGCATCTGACAGCCGCACTGTAGGCACCCGTGCGGTGCGGCCCCTGGCAGGAAGGAGAAGCCCAGGTGACCGCAGGCAGAGCTGAGGGCTCAGTCCTGCTGTGAAGAGGGATGCCCTGTGCTGACGGCAGGGAGGTGGGGTCCCAGTGTCGGCGCAGACCCCAGGACGTCCCAGCATCAGTCCGGACCCTCTTCAGCCGCCAGCGATGGAAACCAAGGCACGTCAGCCTACATGACGGGAACGCCCGGCTCGTGCGTGGAGCTGAGGAGGAGGAGGTCCCGGATCGCAGGTCACCCCAGCAGCACTGTGACTGGGTTCGTTGCAGCCCCCTCTCCTCCTGCCTCTCTCACTCCCTCAGCTTTGTTTGCCTGTGAGCTCCCTCCCATAGCGCTTCGAGAGCCGCTGCCAGCCCGGGCCCTGCCTGCTGGCCCGGGGGCCCTGTGGTGGGCTAGGTCGTCCTCCAGCAGTTCCAGCCTGAGTCCTGGCCCCCGTGGCCAGGGCCTGAACGTGAAGAAAGGGTCCTTCCCCAAAGTGAGGCCAGGGTGAGCTCTTGAACTGGTCCCCCTGGCATGCCAGTGAGGCTTACTGGTGCCACACCCTTCCAGGCACTTCATGCAAATAAACACACCTCAGCAGGACGCCCTGCCCTTTCTTGAGTGGTATTGTGGAGCTTTAGGGTAGGAGCTCTTTCAGCACGTTCAAGAGCAGTTTCCACTGTTTTCTGTCCTCTATTTTCTGTTTTCTTCAAAGAAGAGTTTACCCAGTGGCTACGTCTTCAAGGGAAAATTTGCTTTTAATGTTTTCTCTGTATCTCAGTGTTTGTCCTTTTTCATTGTGATGTATGTTGGTGTGGACTTTGTGATTTACTCTTAGAACCCGATATGCTCT
Organism: Manis javanica; assembly: GCF_040802235.1. NCBI lineage: Eukaryota > Metazoa > Chordata > Mammalia > Pholidota > Manidae > Manis > Manis javanica. Next base: position 1,950,293 of record NC_133169.1, read on the forward strand.
TTCATTCTGAGGACTCGTGTTTAATTCTAGAAAGTGTTCGTTCATACCTCTAAGTACTGCATCAGCCTCAATGCAGACAGTGGAGGTCCAACCTCATGTCAGTTGGATGCTTCGTACTCAACAGAAACCTAACTGAAAACAGCTTAAAAAATAATTTCTTAAAATGTCTTACTTCACTTAACGAGAAGCCTGGGTGAAGCTGACCACAGGTCTGCTCATTCCGCAGCTCACGGATCCAGGCTTTGCCTGCCATGCTCACGGTATTGGAAGCACCTCAGTAAGCCCAGGATAGCTGCCCCAGCCATGCCCTCTTTGCCATTAGGGCCACTAGGAAAAGACTTTTCTTCCCAGTGTCTCTGTGGTATCGAAGCAGCTCATCCCAGAAATCCCCATCCTTCCACGCCCACCCCACCACCACTCCCCACTCCCCGCCAGACTGCTCCTCTGACTGACGTGCCAGAACCGCAAGGAGAAGGGGAACACCATGACTAGCTTAGGCCAGTCAAGCTCTAGGTTCTAGAACGAGGGATGGGATGCACCTTCTCGAGTCCCAGGGAGGAGGACTGGGCACCAGCACGAAGTCAGAGGTCTCCCTGTGGGTGGTTGTTGGGTAGACAGCCAACAGAACGTGCTGCCCCTTTCTCGCTCGTCTCTCCCACGGCCACTTCTAGTGAGCGTATGTTGGATCTTCTTATCCCGTCTGTCTCGTATCTCGACTTTTATTTCATATGTTCATTTTCTTAATCTTTTTGAGTGCATTCTGGATAATTTCCTCAGAACTGTCTTCGAGGTCACCGTCTTTCTCTGTTGCTAAATCTACTATTCTGCGTACCCATTGAGTTTTAAATTTTTAACTAAGATCAAAATTTCTAGCATTTGTTTGGTTCTTTTCCTAACTGCTCATTATTTTTCATGATCTTCCCTTCCCTTTTTTCTTATGGTTTCTACCTCTTTTCCCCTTAAAGCTTTGCACTGTATTTATTGTGTAGTCCCTTTCAAATATTTTTCTATTAAGTCAAGTTCTTGGGATGTTGATTCTGTTTTTCATTTTATTGACTCTCCCTCATGGTGAATGCTATGCACTCTCTTCCATTAAGTGTTTGTTTTGTGAGTGTGGAAATTCACTCTAGAGCCATTTTGTGTTTACTTCTGCCATTATTTATTTTTGCATGGATTTATTAGCTTGGGTTTCTGCAGCTTGAAGGAGGGATAAATTCAGTACCGTCATCAGCAGGGCACGTGACTCGGTGTTTGCTTTCTCATGGAAAAAAAGTCTGCACTCCATCCAGAACCTCAGATAAATGACTGTGTTCTTGCTGCTTTTCTCTGCCGGGGGGAGGAGTTTTTCTAATCCCTTTTCCGTGGAGGGGCAGCCCTTATAGGGCCCACTCTTTCCAGGGTACAGGTTCCAGTTCTCTGCCTGTGGGGCTTAAAGTCATCTTCCCATCCATCTATAAAAATCTCAGCCCTAGGGGTCTTGCACTAAGTCTAATGCCTTTCTGGCCACAAGTATGAGATTGTAACTCTGGCTTTGAGTTTTCTGTTTCCTTTTTCAACTCTGGCTTTTTTCTAAAATTTAATTTCGCATCATATTTAACCCAGCATTCGTATGAATTTGGAGCAGGAAAAATGTCCACCTTGACCAAGTACACCATGTTGCCAGAAACAATTCCGTAAGTGAAAAACACTCGGCTTTGCTTGGGTAAAGTACTTCCACGTCACAGAGCACCTCCTGCTCATTCTTTCGTTTGCCTTTTATTTTCTGTTACTAATTTCTTGATTTTTCTGACTGCATTCTGGGGTATTTCCTTGGACCTGTTTTTGTGTTCATATCTGAATGGTGAGTTCACACTGGTTTCTCCATAAACCAAGCCAATACCACAGGGTGCTTTTCAACCTTTCTCCAAGCCTTGATTCCAAGCTCCTTTCTCCCACAGCAGGAAACGTGGGCCCTACACATGTGTATGTGGGTGCTCTGCACCCAAACTTTTTGAGTCGTGCAGTAACAACACCAGCGACCGACCACATCTAACCCACTCACTGAACTGAGCATCTTTTGTCCATAGACATTAAGGGTTTATAGCCAATGTAACCATATATAGCCAATATATCCAGTGCCCAGTATACCATTAAGGGTTTATAATTCAAATACTATATTTAAACTTACTTAATTCTTTCCTGGATGGTTATGTTCTCAATATAATAGGCTTATTTTTTTTTCATTTGCAATCAATTTTATGTTTATTTTTATATCCTCTTTTAACATTTTTAGTTTGCAAAAATTACATAGTTCAAAAATCAAAACTATAAAAAAACTTAGAGAAATTTTACTTCTATTTGTATCTTAGTTTCTGATGATCTTTTCTATTTTTCTTTTTGCATAAGTAAACATTTATGTGCAAATGTGTTATTTCCCTTTGTTTCTCACATATTTCCACATTGTTTTAAACAACTAATGCCTCAGTAAATAAAATAACCTTGTGCTTCTATTATTTCATGTTAAAAACTTGTATCTTCAGGATAAATACACAGAAATGGAACTACTGGGTCAAAGGGAACATGCATTATAGTCGTGCTGGGTCCTGCCTGTTTGCCCACAGCCGCACCAGCAAAGAGTGCTGCTGAGCTTTTGAATTTTTACCATCCTGGAAGGAAAATGGTTTTCCAGTATAGCTTCAAAGTGCATTTCTCCTATTTTGAATGAAATTAAACATTTTTTCATATGTTTAAGTATGAATAGTATATCTTTTTCTGTGGACTCTGTTTATGTCTTTCCCCCAGTTTTGAGATATAATTGACACATAACATTGTACAAGGCTATGGTTTACAACATAATTTGGTCAATATGTATATATGGTGAAGTCATTGCCACAAAATGTTTACTAACACCCATCACCTCACAGAGCTACAGGTTTTTTGTTGTTGTTTATGTCTTTTATCCACTCTCCTGTTTTCTCATCTTTTTCTTTCTATAGTTTTAGGAATTCTCTGTAAATTAATTAGCCCTTTCCCTGTGATACAAGTTATAAATTTTCTCCCATTTTGTTCTTTGTCTAAATGACTCAAAGTCTCTTTTCTTTCCCATGATGCTCTCACTTGTGTGGTTAAGAATCCTATGCTCATATGGGACCTTCATTTTAAGACACCAGGAAGTAATTTACTTATGAGTTAACAAAATCCAGAACTCAAAAAATAGACATAACCCACAAATAACCTCATGAAGACACGCAGAAGGCAGACCTTTAAGCGTATCCATTGCACAAAGCTGGAGTAACTAATATATTGTGTAACTGAATCAAAGTTCAGATTATTTTAGCAGCCTGGAAATACAGGCCAAAATGCACAAAGTAAAATTGAGTAGAAATAATGTTTTGTATTTAGTCTTTCCAACATTAATTCTGTAGGTTCAAGACTGGGGACACCTGCCTTCCCAGAAATTCGGGTGTCAGCTGCCCACACACTTACATAAGCACGACAGGGTGCTGTGGCTGCCGGGAGAAAATGCATTCTAGAGTCACTATCAGAAGGTCGTCCTGATCATGGAGAAGCTGCCCCTCGGTGCCCAGCACTTACCAGGCCACATCTGGAATGGTCTGTTCAGTGTGGGGACCACAAATAAGGAGGGTCACAGGCGCCGGGGAGCAAGTCCGAAGCAGGGAGTCTGAGTGAGCCGAGGGTCCGGAAGCCGTGGGAGGAGCCCGGGAGATGGAATCTGGAGAAGGGAAATCCAGTCACCCGTGGAGCCTTTACAGGCTGTTGAGGGGGGAGAGACTGGAAGCACGGGGTGCTGCTCAAGCGCACAGGCCTGGGTCTGTGGTTATGGCCCCCAGTGGTCAGGCCTGGTAGACGGGGGCTTCCTGACGGCCTCCAGGACCGGGGTAACGGGAAGGGCTCCTTTCTTACCCTGCTGCTGCCCTCTGGCCACAGGTGTTCGCACAGAGGTCAGACCAACCAGGGGGCCTGTGAGGAAGGCTCTGCTCCCATGAGTAGGCCGCTTAGGCACCAGGCCTCCTGTTGTCTGGCTCATGGGAAGCGGTCTTTCCTTTCTTTATGGTGTCTTGTTGGGAACAAGAGCTGGTGGGGAAACGATTTTTTGGCTGATTAAAGTCGATGAAAATTTTGGAGAAATATTTGTCTGCAGGATGTTAAAATGTGTCAAGCTTGGGTTTTAGCCTCGATCCTGGGCTGGTGTCCTGAGAGCAGGGACTGCCCCTGGCAGAGAATGGTGTCTGTGGGCCGAGACTCAGCCTGTACCTCCACTTACCCACTCTGATTAGTGCTCGAGCCCTTGACCTCCTTCCGTGTCTGATGAGCAATGACGATGTCTCTGTATGAACAGTGCTTGTGTAAACTGCACAGGGACCTCAGAACCGTTCCTACGATAATCTTTTGTCAAACTCCACTGGGCTCACAAATCCAGATGCCGATGCTGTCTCAGGGCATCGGAGGCAGGCCTGAGATCCTGCATTTCTGTGACGCCGTTCCTGATGGTCCTGGGACCACCCTGACTTGCAGGGGTCCTAAAGCAGCAGTCCACAGTGCACCCCACAGACCACTTGTAACATCACCCACCCCTGCTTGTTCAACCTGCAGGTCCCCAGGCTGTGCCCCGCTCTCCAGGGCCAGCGCCTGTAATGGCGGAGCCTGGGAAGCGGCTCCTTGAGCCGGCATGCTGTGTGACTCTTACACACACTAAAGGCTTTGGACAGTCGGCCTCAGGGATAATGGATAGGGTAGTTCCGACTGGAGGAATGCATCGTCCAAGGGGCCACAGTGAGTCACACACAGTCGGCTGTAGAAAACAGACCACGTATGTAGAGCATGAGCAGGAGACACTGCCTGAGGGTCTGGACTGGCCGGGTGGCCGGCCACCTGGGCTGCTCCAGTGGAAAGCACATGCACTCTGATGTGATGGATGTCTTCCTGTCCCTGCTTTTCCAGCTGTCCAGCATGCTCTGCCCAGCCCACGCCGAGGCACACTGACCATGAGCCTCAACTCCTCCCTCGAACCCAGGAAGGAGCTGAGCGACCTCACGGAGGAGTGGGGAGGGCCAGGCGGCAGCGGCGTCACTGAGTCCGTCGCCATCATCGTCATCGCCGCCTTTGTCTGCCTGGGCAACCTGCTCGTCGTGGTCACCTTGTACAGGAAGTCCTACCTCCTCACGCTCAGCAACAAGTTCGTCTTCAGCCTGACGCTGTCCAACTTCCTGCTGTCCGTGCTGGTGCTGCCTTTCGTGGCAACCAGCTCCGTGCGCAGGGAGTGGGTCTTCGGTGTGGTCTGGTGCAGCTTCTCTGGGCTCCTCTACCTGCTCATCAGCTCGGCCAGCATGCTCACCCTCGGGGTCATCGCCGTCGACCGGTAAGCCTGCCTCCCGCTTAGGGCGAGCCGGAGTGCCCTCTGGCCCTGTGACGTCCAGGTGTCCCCGTCCATGGGGGTGGGGTGGGGTGCCGGGGCTGTCTGCTGGGGAGGGTGGCAAGGCAGAGTTCTGCCTCTTCCAGCCCTTCAACCAGGGTGCCTCTGATTCCATCGGATCTTTGTTGCAGGTAGTATTACTTTTTTAAAAGAGGTACTGGTGCGAAAAAGAAAAGTTCTAGAAACCTCTTATTCTCAGTTTGTAGATGAGAAGCAGAAGCAGGGGAGGGAAGCCCTGCTGGCTGTTGCCTTGGGTCGGGCCAGAGCTGGACTGGGGGGGCCACAGAGGACACAGTCTCTCCTGTCCACACTGCAGGGCCGTAAACCTGAGCACAGTCCAGGGTGGATGGAGGGTCGGGAGGAGGACAGCTGGGGAACACACAGTGTTTCCTGGAGGGATGGTCTGTGCTGTGCGAAATCTGGCAGTTCCACCCCGAGGCAGAGCTGCCCAAACAGTAAGTGGCATTGCGGGGCCCTCCAGCCGTCTCCGCCGGCCCCTTCTGATTCCCGGGCTTTGAGGGAGGTGCCAACAGCGAGTTTCCAAACCCTAGATTCTTCTTGTTAGGGTTTTGCCAATGGCCACTTCATTTATCACATGCAAAGGTTTGACTTCCTGAGGGCAGGGAGGGTGGGTCCAGGTTTGCCGTGATTTACAGAACCGGGGAGCTGGCAGTGGGGTCAGCAGGGCACACGGGCCCAGCCAGGGATGTTACTGGGTCACACAAGTCCCCGGCTCCCTTGGGGCCCTCAGCTTGTCGGCCAGTGAGTGGCGGCTGGCTGGTCCCCCCAGAGCACAGCCCCCCCCCGCTCACCAGGCCCAAGGCTGGGGTCCTGCTGGCCCTGTGCAGCAGTCACGGGCTGCAGACTGAAGGACTCAGTAGGAGAGAACTTGGCAGTCGGCTTGTTAAATATCCTTTTTTTCAATCCAATAATAAAAGTAATATAGGAAAATATAAAGAATAAAGTAAGGTATCCATAATCCCACCAGGCAGAAGCATATCTGCCTCTATTATGTTTGGGCTACATACAGTACATTTTGAAAATAGGCTCATGGTGCATGTGGTTTTGTGACATAGCAGTGACCTGTGAGGGCACGGCTGTGTCCCACCCTGCGGGTGTGCCATCACTTGTTTTCACAGCCACTCGTTAGCTTACGACTCTGTAGCACTTTTAGGGAACGTGTGCTTGTGGAATTGTGTTTTTGGTGACAGTAAACATACTTTCAGGATTCTTGATGTATAAAAGGCACGTTGCCCTTCAGAGAATTGCACAGATTTTTATTCTACAGCATTTGTTAGCATACTTTTGAGACATAAACCAGAGTCGGAAGTTTGGTGGCAGTGGGAGGAAAACGATCTCACTCTTGCTTTAATTTATTTCTAAAGGGAAATCATTCATTCCTGACTCTCCTTTGCTGGGCCCTGGGCCCCGAGGTCCGGAGTGAGGGCCGCCTCCCAGCAGCAGAGGTGAGGACCTCCCGGGCCGGCCTGCGTGGATGCCCGTGGCCTATGGGCCCGCTGCCCGCCTCCTGCCTGGATCCGGTCCAGGAAGCCAGAGCGCCATCCTTACCAGCAGCACTCACGCCCTCAGAACATGCCGTCCAAAGGCACCACAGAGTGGGGTGAGGGCCCCTGTCCTTTTCCAAGGTGGCCCTCAGGGGTCTGCCCCGCAATGGGCCAGTGCTGAGCCCTTGGGGATGGCATGCGGCATGAACAGGACATGGCCCCTGCCCACAGGAGCTCAGTGTCGTGCAGTGGCCAGCCTGGTGCTGGTGCACACACAGAGCGGGAACGCGAGGGTGGGCGGGTGGGGCCGTGGGCACACGCTCACCCCCAGGGCGTTCATCCAGGCCCAGCCCGGCCCGTGGCCCTGGCGACTGCGCAGGCAGGGAGGACTCGCCGCGGAGACAGTTACCAGGCCTATTTCTCTTCAGAAAGAAGTGCATTTCCACCTGCAGGTGTGGGTGGGCTCACAGGGCCTTGGCCAGACCTTCATGTCTCCAAAATGCAGACTACTGTGGAATTCAGGTCGTCTCCTGGCAGATGCGATTTCTCTCTTATTATTGGTCACTCGTGTGGCTTAACAATAGATTGACTGGGTGACCTGATGCTGTCCTGTACATGGCCACCGTTTGACACGTGTATGCACTCCTTTCCCCTCAATTCAGTAAGCGCGCTTTCCCAGATGTTAGTGATTTTTGGAGGCCACATAGCTGCTGGCTATGTGGAAAACCTGAAAAAGCAACATGTGTGTGTGTGGTGGTGGGGGGATGGAGAGGCGCAGACGTAGGGGGTCAGGGAGAGGAAGAGACAAAGGGGCGAGAGGAAACGTGTGAGGCAGGAACAGCAGAGGGAATGGATGGGCCTGGAGACAGAGGGGGGCATTATTAAGAAGGTGGGAGTGCCGAAAAGCAAGGGCGGTAACTCTTTGTGGGACGCATTGCCCTGTGTAGGTGGTTAGGGCCGTTAGCAGCGTCCCTGGCCTCTGCTCACTGGATCTAGCAGCGCCTCCCCAGTTGTTAGAGCCCAATATGTCTCCAGACGTTACCATGTGCCCCCCAAGGAACAGGCTGTCCCCAGTTGAGAAGCCTGGCCAAAGAAATCTACCGGGCAGCTGACTACAGCAAGATTCACCCTGAAAGGCCAGTGTCTTGCCTTTGTGTTTCAGCCCCAGGCAAGGTCACTATGGATTCAGGGTGACCAAAGAAATAACAGTAGAATGTTCTTGGGGTGAAAGCGTTATACCCAACTTTAGCTCCACAGTGGCATGTCAATCACTAAAACCCCATTCACTCAGAGCAAGTTTGCAGCAAGCCGGTCTCTGCCCCCACAGCCATCCTCAGGGCCTCTGTCCTCAGTGCTGCCACCACTCGAGCCTCTGCTCTGCAACTGTGCCACGGTGCCACCCAGAGTACCGAGCAGGGGCTCTTTATATAGAGTCAGGAACAATGTATTGCCGCACATGTGTAGCGAGCTAGCCGGCCAGAGCCAGTGAGAATCCTGGCCACAGGAACCTTCGTTTTATCCACACTCCACCCCTCTAGGACTCCTGCCTCTCAATCTATGTGCCCTCAGTCCTCTGCAACCGTCCCTGTGCAAGGAAGCTGGAACACTGTAACTAAATGTCATAACTGTGGATAAAATGAGAGTTCCTGTGGCCAGGATTCTCACCTGGCCCTGGTTGACTAGCTCCCTGCACACCTGTGGGCAATACATGGCTGTTGACTCTATGTAAAGAGCTCCGCCCAGTGCTCTGGGCATGACATGATGGCAGGGCTGCAAGGCTGCAGGAGAGCAGAGCAGAGGCTGGAGTGGTGGCAGCACCGAGGACAGAGGCCCCGAGGACGGCTGTGCAGACAGAGGGGCTCAGAGGCAGAGACCGGTTTGCTGCCTGCAGACTCCCTCTAAGTGAACCAGATTTTAGTGACTGACCTGCCACCTGGAAATAAAGTTTGGTATAACCCTTTCACCCCAAGAACATTCTACTATCATTTCTTTGGTCACATTGAATCCATAGTGAACTTGCCCAGGGCTGAAACCCATTGGCAAGACAATAATCTATGACAATATACAAATAACAACAATTACAACAAATTATAATAACCCCCAAGCCTGAGGAGATCCATTGCCACCAGGTGGTCATCCCGGCTGTATTCAAACCAGTTCTACTCACATGAGTTACCCAAAAGGACCACGGGTGGGCCCCACAACACCCACCTTCTCCAGCCTCTCCAGCAGAAAGTCCTGCAGACACACAGGCCCATCTTGTGGCTTCCTTCGTCTCTGCGTCTGCTTCGTCCTCAGCGGCCTGAACCGCTGCTCCGGTCGCAGTTGCTGCCACAGCTCCAGGCGTCCAATTTCTGTCTGTCGGCTCCTGCCTTTTCAAACCGACCCACATCTGGGTCCTCGTGACCTTCACAGGGCCCTTTGCATTCCTCCTCCGAGAAGCACACCGTATTTCCCTTTGTGCTTGAGCCTGAGGACAGAAGCAGAGCGTGGATGCTCCACAAGCTGGGGAGGGGCTGCAGCTCTCCTGGAGGAACCCGCGGTCGCCGAGTCCTGGCTTCCCACCAGCTTTCAACCAGGTGGGGTCTCCCCCGAGGAGGGGCTGATGCGTGCGGCACCGGCAGGACCTCCACCCCCACCTGTTCGTCAGACCCCCGCTCCTCCATCTCTGGGGCTGAGGGCTCCACCACACCCCCGGCCTGCCCCGCGGCACCTGGCGGCCTGCGCTCTCCTGCTGCTTCCTCTCGGGTCTTTACTATTTCCACAGCACTTTGTAGTGACGCCATTTCAGCCAGCGACAAATTTTCTTTCTCTTGGGGTGGACCCCAGTCCCCCACCCCTTCTCAGGACCATGTGTCCACAGGTGCAGCCGCTGGGACACTCCTTCCATGAGGGCGCCTGTTCTTTTTCCTTGGTCACCAATGAACCCTGCTGACTATCACCAACCCCAGGCAAGTTCACTATGGATTCAATGTGACCAAATAAATGACAGCGGAACGTTCTTGGGGTGAAAGGGCTTATACCCGACTTCATTTCCACGGTGGCAGGTCAGTCACTGAAATCCCATTCACTCAGAGTGAGTCTGTAGGCAGCAAGCCGCTCTCTGCCTCTGGGCCTCTGTCCTCAGCGCTGCCACCACTCCAGCCTCTGCTCTGCTCTCCTGCAGCCGTACCACCGTATCGCCCAGAGCACTGGGCAGGGCTCTTTATACAGAGTCAATAACAATGTATTGCCCGCACGTGTGTAGGGAGCTAGCCGACCAGGGCCAGGTGAGAATCCGGGCCACAGGAGCTTTCATTTTATCCACAGCCAGCATCCCGGACCGGCCATGCAGAATTGCGTCTGGGTACAGAGTGCCACTCCACCGGGGAAGGATTTTACTGAGAATTAGTCCATAATGTGGTCAGCTCTGGGCTAGCCTTGAAGGTGCCATTTAAAATACTTCTGTTCTCATTCCACACTGGAGTGCGTGAAACTCCAGCTCTGAAAAGCTTATTTTACTAAATGAAAGCAGGTGGGACGGTGAGTGCTGGGAAGAGCGTCCCTCCTGCTGGAGGTTGCTCGGTGTGGTGTGTGCTCACCCAAGGCAGCTGTAGGGGGTCGAGGGCTTGCCTAGGGGTTTAGCCGAGCTATCTTACGGCAACGGGAGTCTGGTGTCATTGCAGGAGAGCGAAGCTTTGGCCACAGTAGCAGCTTTTCAGTGACATGTGACATCATGAAGGCTCTTTTTGGGACCAAGGGTTGTGCTTGAGCTCCTGTCTGAAAATGAGTCGGAGAAAAACTCGAGAGCCTCAGAAGGCAGTTGAAGAGCACAGAAGGCAGAACAGCCCTCCGTTTGGGCCTCTGTCGACCTGCAGGGGAATAGGGGATTGCGTTTGTTCTGTATTTTCCTTCGAACCCACAGCTGGGCCTAACAGAGGCTTCTGTTTAAAAAATGAAGTTGCACATCCACCAAATCCATTTTTCCCTTTGTGGACAGATGTGGGAATGTTCTGTATCTTGACAGACGTGTAGACTTGTGCATTTCAGCGAGTGTAAGTTTTGCCCCAATTCCCCCCAAGAGTCCCACAGCCACGGTAACCCTGGGAGGGCATGGCTGCACACGGACAGCACTGTGGCCAGGGGCTTGGGAGCTGGCACCTGGCTGCCTGCACCCCGAGGGGCTCAGGACTCGTGGGGAAATCACCACCACATCCTGCGGGAATTGTTTACGCCCCAGACCTCAGGCGGTGAGTGATGTAAATACCGTCTGTTACTGTAAAGAAATCTGGCCCTGAAGTAACTATACTAACAGCTTTGAGAATAGCCAGAAGGGACAACTTATTAATCGTGGTTGTTTGGTGACTCCGGAACAGAGCTGGAGTGGAGCGGGGCAGTCAACACCCCCAGGCCTGGGCTCTCCCCCAGCCCCCTGGCACTGAGCTGCGGCCCCTCAGGTGTCAGGATCAGAGGGCCTGCACACTATTTAAAGGGGCAGAGAAAAGGAGAACCCCATGCCTGGTTTCTTCTTAAAAGTGAAGGAAACCTCCTGAAGAGCCTCCCACTTTCACTGAGCTGCCTCCCCACATTTCATGTGCCACTCAGGCCAGTGACGTGGCCGGTCACCTGGCGAGCATTAGGGGACCACCAGCAAGGCCTGATTCACCTGTTGGGACCCTGAACGGCCTAGGGTGCCCTGGGGGTCATGGTTGGGAGCACAGACCGTATGGGTTCCACCCCCTAGAAGGAAAAGGGGACAGTAGTGGCCGGGTGGAGACTCAGTTCTGCACCGCTGTGGCTGGAAGGGCAGCACCCCTGGCTGCCCCACTGCCCTTGCAATCCCAGGGGCGGACCTGTGGCCCAGGCTCCGAGTCCCATCTGACGGAAGAGCTCTGAGGTTACATCGGCTCCCTAGGGCCACAGCAGACAGACGAGCCGTGTGAAGCCAGGGAGCCCCCTGCAGGCCTTGTGGGCTGACCGGCCTCGCGAACATGGCCCGGTGTCCACCCTTAGCCAGCCAGGCTTCTCCCCAGGCCCTGGTGCCCTGAGCAGCCAGCCTCTCCTCGGCATGTGCCCCAAACACCGCCTTTCCAGTGGCTGGTGGGTGCTGCCCTGCGCTCCCCTCTGCTCGCCCTCCCCCAGATGGCCCCATCCCCTAGCTGGTGCCCACGGTGGCTCAGGAAAGGCCCGGGGGAAGGGTGGCTTCACAGGTGACATGTGAGGTAGGTGCCACAGCCATTTCCAGCGTCATGCCCCAGCACGCTGCCCTGGTGGGAGGCCCTGCTCTTTAAAGAGCACCCCGTTGGGTAAAATGGCTGGGAAGGGTGGTGCCTCATTGAGCCCACCTCAGGTAAAGGGTCAGTTCCTTGCTGGCCTAGGCACTCAGGGCACCTGGTACGCCTCTCCCCTGCCAGCCCACCTCTGCCATTCCCGGAAGCTGGGCTCGCCGGCACCTCCAGGCCTCCTGCGGCTGGTGTCCGCCTCAGCTGCCGTGCACCGGGGCCTCCTCTCTTCGGCCCTGGGCATGTGTGCATCTCCCCCAAGAAGCCTGCTCTGCGGCTGCAGTCTGGGTGGGTGTCTCCAGTTGGCCTGCATATCAGCCTGGGTGTGGGGCCCAGCCCAGGCCCATGGACCCTGGAACAAGATGGTCTGTGAGCGGCTGCTGGCACGTGTGTCAGGGACCGTGGAGTCAGATTCCGGGTTTACATGTTGCTGCTTCCCCCCGTTATCTGTCCTTTCCCTACATACTGTCCTCATCTGTGAAATGCGGATGATGGCCACGACCTCACACCGGTGTTGGGGGGCTCACCCAGGCCCTTACTGCTCCAGATTCTGCCGCTCCACTTCTGTGTCCGTCTCCCACCCCCTCTCCCTGGGCTTACAGTACACAGCCCCCTGCCCGGCACACGGCAGGCCTTCCGTGAATGGCTGTGGAATGAGTGAGCCCATACCCCAGGGTATCATTCCGGTTTTTGATGACCTCTGAAACCTGATATAAATGGGAGAGCGTCAGCAGAGCAGACGTGGTCTGGGCGGTGCTCGGTCCCTTAGCTCTCCTGCAGATGCCTCCAGACCAGCCCCACCCCAGGCAGGAACGGGCTCCAGCAGGGCGCCCAGCCGCTCCCTGGCGAGGAGCCCCGCAGAGCTGTGTGACGGGGCCCGGGGGCTTCTCCGGGGAGGGCTGGGGGCAGCAGCAGCCGCCCCGTGGCCTGGCTGGAGGAGGTTCAGCAGAGCCACCTGCCTGGGGAAGCACTGGTGCCCGTCCCGGTGCGTTTCCTCTCCTCTAACTACTCTCGCACCCTCCATCCCTTCCTAGCTACTATGCTGTGCTGTACCCCATGGTGTACCCCATGAAGATCACGGGGAACAGAGCCGTGGTGGCACTTGTCTACATCTGGCTCCACTCCCTCGTCGGCTGCCTGCCACCTCTGTTCGGCTGGTCATCGGTGGAGTTTGATGAGTTCAAGTGGATGTGTGTGGCTGCGTGGCACCGGGAGCCCGGCTACACCGCCTTCTGGCAGATCTGGTGCGCCCTGCTCCCCTTCCTGCTCATGCTCGTGTGCTACAGCTTCATCTTCCGCGTGGCCAGGCTCAAGGCCCGCAAAGTGCACTGTGGTACCGTGGTCGCTGCGGAGGAGGACGCCCAGCATGGTGGGAGGAAGAACTCCAGCGCCTCCACCTCGTCCTCGGGCAGTAGGAGGCATGCCTTCCAGGGTGTGGTCTACTCGGCCAACCAGTGCAAAGCCCTCACCACCATCCTGGTGGTCATCGGCGCCTTCACGCTCACCTGGGGCCCCTACATGGTCGTCATCACCTCCGAGGCCCTCTGGGGGGAGAACTGTGTCTCCCCGGCCCTGGAGACCTGGGCCACGTGGCTGTCCTTCACTAGCGCCATATGCCATCCCCTGATCTATGGGCTCTGGAACAAGACGGTTCGCAAGGAGCTCCTGGGCATGTGCTTCGGGGATCGGTATTACCGGGAGCCGTTTGTGCAACGGCAGAGGACTTCCCGGCTCCTCAGCATTTCCAACAGGATCACAGGTAACGGGACCCACCAGGGAAGGGGTGCCCACCCTCAGGCAGCATCCACTGCGAGTCCCAAGCAGCTTTCCCCCTGAGCGGCTCTTTGCAGGGACCCCAGAGTTCAGGCATCTGTTCTCTTGCTGCCGGCCCACCGGCCTCAAGTGTGGTGCCTTCTACCAAGAGGAAGAAGAGCCCAGGCGTGGGGCCAGGCTACCTGCTGCCCTGGGCCAACCCGGTCCTTCCAGTCTCTTAAGAGCACAGTCCTGGCTACAGCGCCCCTCCCCTCGGCTGCTCACCCCCGAATACACCCCTCCCGGGGCCTTCCATCCAGGCCGCTGGCTTCCCCACGAGTCCCTGCGGATCAGGACGTGTCAGGGCCAAACCTTGGCTGTCCACGCCCCCACCGAAATGGCACTGTCTTGTACGGGTAGAGCAGTGACTGATTTCGGAGCAAACAAGTTTCTGGGCGCAGTCCCATCACAGTTGAGAGCCAGAGGAATGATTCTAGTTGGACAGATTTGTTGAAACCTCATTATTCTGAGATAATTTTAGACTTGGGAAGAGCTGGAAACAGTGAGAGAATTCCCACCCCATCTGCCCCTGGGCCCAGCCACAGAGCATTTCTCAAACCTCAGACATGCGCGCGGGTTCGGCGCTGTTCACTGCAGGCTCGGCTCACCTTTCACCGTTCCCACTTGGGTCCCTTTTCTGCCCCAGACGCAGGTCGGTCCCTCTGTGTTCTTCAGTCTCTGGTCTCTGACAAGGCTGGGACCTCCCCTTGTCTCCCGTGCCCGTGACCATGGAGCGAGCTGCTCCGGGGTTTTGTAGGACGTCCTCTGTTCGGACCACGCTGTGCGGTGGGGGTGCATGCTCCTCTTAGTTACCCTGTCAGGGCACATATCGGGGTGTCTTCTCACTAGCCAATGTGGCCCTTGATTTCCCAGTTAATGTCTTAGCTCAGGCTGCAGCAAAGTAGCAGAGCCTGGGCGGCTGAAATAGCATTTAGTTATCAAGTTCAGGAGGCTGGGCGTCTGGGTGTGATGGGATCGACCTCTGTCTGGTGAGGCCCCCCTCCGCCTTATCTTCTCACTGCGTTCTCACATGGGGGGTGTGTGTGGGGGGAACGCAGGCACTCCAGTCCCCTGTCCGAGGGCCCCACCTGCTGGCCTCTAACCTGATCACCTCCCAGAGGCCGACAACTGCTCCGCTCATCTTCTCCCACCACATTTGCGTGGGGCGTGTCTTGCCTCCAGCGATTAGTACTGTGCTCTTCTGATGGGGAAGTAGCTGGGCACTTAGGGTCATGTTTGAGGGAGACCATCCCTGGGGCAGGCTGTTGGCAGAGAGATTTGAAAGCATTTACTTACTGGATCATATTTATGGGAAGAGCCAGTTGAACAGCAGTTCTGATTTTTTGCTGCTGACTCTGGGACATTCAGACCACTCAAGTTAACTAGTCCTCATGAACTAGAGAAGGCTTCCGCCTTCCCGCTCAAGAGGCTGGGAAGAAGTAGCTAATGCTCAGTGGTGGCGACAGTACGAGATCCTTCCCATGAGGCTGGTCGGGGAACCTGCATCACTGATTTATTTCATGGGCTGGTGGAGGGCTGCCTCTTGAGAGGAGGCAAGATGCGGACTTTTTATTTTGACCATCCGAGAAAAAATCCTCTCTGTGTCCCAGTGTTTGAACTGCTGAAATGTGCATGCCTGCCCCTTGCAAGCCCATGTTTCCAAGTATGACTTGTGAGCCTGAGTACATTCAGCTGATTTCAGATTTTATACAATCACTTATCTTCTAGACAAAAAATATATTCCAATCAACTTAAGACTGGGGAGGGAGAAAAATGAGGATAGCAAATGGAGTAAAGGGTAGAAAGGGCAGAGAAGCGCCTGCTCTTTGGGCCCAGGTGTGCCACGCGAGTCTGCTGATCGTCCAGGAAGGCTGTGAGGCTGAGCTGGCCGGAAACACGGCAGTCAAGCTGGCAAGCCCAAGGCGGCTGGCGGGCACCCTCTCACCTGTGGGCTGCACTGGGGCAGGAGAGGCCAGGGATGATGGAGTCTGGGCCGTGGCCTCCCCAGGAAGGGAGCTGGTGGGCCCTAATGTCTCTTGCCCAAAGGTCTGACTGCAGCTTTAGGAAGGGTCCTGGAAACACAGGGTGCTGTGCCCCCCTGCTTCCCCCCCACCCCTGCCCAGTTCTGCACACTGCCAGGTCCATACCTGGAATGCCAGCTGCCTTTCCAATTGGGAGGGAGAACCCTGGCTTCTGCCATCCGTCCCTGGTCCCTCTGGGGCCTGACCCGGTATCTGCAACTGAGTCCCAAACCCAAGTCAGCTTTCCCCATCCCCTGCCTGGTTCCGGGCCGCCTCCTTCACCCTCAGAGAATGTGCGTGGGGCAGGAGAGAGGCCACGGCCTGCTCTGAAGCCAGCAAGAAGCAATTTGGAGGCTGTCACAGGCTTGTTCCTCCCCATTTGCCTGGGTAGCTGGAAAGCAAACGAAGGGATCAGTAGGTGGAATGATAAACTTTTCCCTAATGGTGCTTTTGAGCAAAGGCAGAGTGGAATTCCAGAAATACCGGGAGCTTCTCAGCTGACTTTAGGAGGCTAGGATTATTATAAACTCATCGTCATGTCTATTTCATAGGTAGATTTCAGCCATAGCGAATAGATTTTGGCTTTCTCATTCTGTTAGCCCCAAACTAAAGAAGTTCAAAGCTCAGGTGTCCCTGGGTTCCAGCTGCCACAGAGCCACCAAAATACCTTGTCTGTGTGAGGCTGATCAGCAGATTCCTGGCGGCCCACCTAGGAAGTGAGATCTCTGGGCTGCCCGGAGGTGGCCAGGCAGTGCCACCTCACCCTGCATAGGTCACACCTAGAGTAGACAGGGACTTCTAGTAACAAAGGGTGAGCTGAACACTAACATCTGGCCCTGGCAGGCCAAGCCACAAACCTAATGGCCTGCAGGCAACAGAGCAGAGAAGGTGCCACTCTGCCTGGGGCGACCTTTGAGACTCTAGGCCAAGGGAGGCGGTCCCCCGCCACCGACCCCCTGGGCCTGGAATTTACTGCCTTGCTTTTCCAAGTCCCTTCCCTGGGGTCACCTAGGGTCTCTGAAGTCCTTTCCCTGAGGCCACAGTCTCTGGTCCCTTCACAGTGCCTGCTTTACCTCAGAGTGGCCCTCCTCTAAAAGGCACTGGTGACTCTTTTCTGGCTGCCCCAGGCTTTGAACCTGACCCCTGGGGCCTGCCGCATTGTGTCCTTTTTTTAATCTCCTAAGAGGGGCTGGCTTGGGCCCATGCTGGGGCGTGCTGTGGTTCCCTGAAGGGTCCCGGGGCACCAGCGCCCGCTCCCCAGTGGTGAACGCTGGGTTAACAGAAGGCAGCAATGCCTCCGTTTCCCACCTCCCAGCCAGGCCACAGTGACCTGGCTCACACAATCCTGCCCACTGGTGGAGACCAGGCCACGTCCCTGGCTTCCACTGCAGCCTCAGAGATGTCCAAACCCACTGGGGCTCAGCCACCCCTGCTGGCAGGGGACTGGCCCCCCCCAACCCCCAGCCCCCAGCCAGGTTCCCTGCGGAGACAATTCTGTTGTGAGGCCAGGGCCAGAGGGGCTGATCTATTTGGGATCTGCTCTGGGCCCAGCCCCTGCCCACACCCCTCCCTCCCCTCGGGACTGAGTCCCTGGGTCCAGGGAAGGGAAGTGCTGAGCGAGGGCTGCCCCGTTGCATGCTGCCTTGCTGTCCCCCTCCATCCCCGGGGAAGAGGACAAGCACGGTGCCCTCTCTACCTGCCCAGCGATGGCAGTGGGCGGGGAGAGACGGAGGTCCTTCGTGGCCTGTCATCGGATGTGCTTGGCGGTGGGCCTTCCTCCAGGGGTGCGAGGAGCCTGCCTGTTGTGCTGTTTTTGTTTCCGAGGCTCCTTGTCTGCACGATCGCCTGAGCATCCAGCTCTTGCGTTTGTGGACTCACTGTTTTCTCAACTTTCTGAGGGTTCCCAGTTCAAAGTTTTTGTTTTTTTCAGTGCCCCACATTGTCTCTCTGAGATCCACTTTTTTCCTTTTCTTTCTTCTCAGCTCCTGCCCCCTTCCATTTCTGTCTTTCAAGCCAGCGCCTTTCCTTAAATGCCTGGTGATCCGAGCTGCCCTCGCCACAGAGGCCCGGCTGCTGTGAAGGGGGAGGGAGAGGTGGGCTGCAGGAGGGCCTGGGCTCAGCAAGAGTCCGCGGGGCTGAGGGGAGGGCTGGCTTGACTTCCCAGGAGGGGTGCACTGGTCTCCCGCCCAGCTGGAGTGAGTGAGGGGCGGGCGGTCCCTGCTGACTGGGCAGTCTGTCTGCCAGTCGCCTCAGCGGCGTCTCCAAGGCCAGGCCTCGTTCCCTCCCTCTGCTCTCCTGCCGGCACTGGGGCCTGACACCCTGAGCCCGGCTGAGTAGAGCAGTGCCCGGGACCCGCTGCTTCCCATAGAGACTGGCTGTTGGGCCCCCTGCTGGCAGTGGTCCTGAGCTCCTGGGGCCCTGCGCGAGATCCGGCATCCTCCCAGGCCTCCCCTGCCCACCTGAGCCCTGCTGGGTCAGCGTCACGTCCCCGCCACCTGCCAGCTCACAGACATGTTTCTCCCATGCTGGGGTTTACATCCCTTTTCAAAATAATGCTTTTTTGGGTTCAAGTAGGACTTTGGGCAGTGACCGTGCACCCATGTCCCGTGTTTAACTGGAAGATCTTCTCCCAAGACTGCTTCATCCCAGTTTCTCTTCCACCTGGCTGTGCGTGTTTGCCCTTTGGGGGACCCAGTGGAACTCCCCTGGGAGAGGAACAAAGGGCAGAGAGGGAAAAGGGCACTCACGGGCTTCCTGCTGTCCCCTGGGCTGAGAACACGTTTTGCAAGAACACTGACCAGGGAGTGGGACTGAGGCCCGTGGGTGCGGCCGGAATGGAGTCCAGTGGCCGAGAGAGCGGGCCCCAGGCTGGACTCTGCCTTTCAGACCTGGGCCTGTCCCCACACCTCACGGCGCTCATGGCCGGCAGGCAGCCTCTGGGGAACAGCAGCAGCACCGGGGACACGGGCTTCAGCTGCTCACAGGACTCAGGTAAGCCTCCCCGCCTCCCCGCGCCTCCCAGGATGTAGGAGCGGAGCCTCCCGCTGGGCCTGGAAGGAGCGGGCCCGGAGCCAGGAGCCTGGGTTTCCAGTCGCAGTTTGTGGCTCTGCAGAGCTTCCGTGCCTCAGTTTCCTCCTCTGTCTCGTTCCTGTTCTCTCTGCCCCCCAGGGTTGTTGTGAGATGCCAATGAAGTGAAAGCCTTTAAACGGTGAAAATGCTGCTGAATGGCTGTGAGTTGTCACTCTGACTATAGAAACTCTTGTCCAGTAGACTCTGCAGCCAGGCCGCCTGCTTTTCCATGTCTGATGGCTTTTTACGAGCTGTGTTTCTAAGGCGAGTTGCTCAATGTCTTTCTGAACCCCGGAGCTGCCCGTCTGTGAGCTGTGGGGAGCAGTCCCGACCAAGGGCAGCTCCAGCAGGGTCGGTTACCTGTTTCTGTCAGGATGCCGTGGCCCTGCCTTTGAGAAACGTATCACCGCAGAGCTTCCATATCCTGCAGCTACTCCCCCTCCAAGCCGTGGCTCCCGTGACCGAGCTGCTCCTGCTGCTCATGGGCAGCAGGACTGCAGGCTGTGCTTGCTCAGTGGGCACCGGGAGGATCCAGCTGGGGCGTGTGGGCAGAAGCCGGCAGGGCCTCCCTATCAGTCACGCTTGCTCTGCGTTGCTGAACAAGCCCCGCACCCGTGCCCCATCGGGGCTGGCGCTTCAAGGGAGCAGGGTGCAAGTCCGGGTCGCGTGAAGCAAGCGAGGCAGGGGTATTTCCCCTGCGCCCCTCCATCTCCACTGAGAACCCAGGCCTGCCTTGAGCCGTGCTTCCTCGCCGAGCCTGTTTGGGCCTCTGGGGGCAGGCCCTGCGCGTGGAGACTTTTCCCTGGAGACGGGCTACTGACTGAGACTGTTCAGGACCTGGCAGCCAGCAGCAGAATCACTGGCCTCACCAGTCTCTAGCCTCGAGTTCCTCATGATTTGAAGGAAAGGAGGGTCTCTGTCGGTCCCCTGGCTATTTCCCTGTTCTCAGTCAGCTGGGTGCCAGCAGCAGTGTGGCATCTGTTCATTCAGCAGACATTTGCCAAGGCCCTGCTTTGTCCACCACTGTACTAGGTTCTAAAGATACTGTGAACTGCCTTCATGGCAGTCTAGTGTGGAGGACATCCCCTGCCCTTTAAATAGACGAATTGTATGGTAAAAAATTCTCTACTAAAAATAGATTTTAACTGTGCAAATGACATGATACTATATAGACTTTATCAAAGACTTCACCAAAAAACTATCAGAATAATGAATTACATAAACTCACAGGATGCAAAGTCAATATACAGAAAAGAATTCTGATGTGTTTCTATACACTAATGAACTTGTTAAGAAAACAATCCCATTAAAATAATAAATTGCATTAAAAATTATTAAATGCCTAGGAGTAAATTTAACCAAGGAGGTGAAAGACCTATACTGTGAAAACTGTAAGACACTGATGAAAGAAACTGAAGAGGACACAAATAAACGGAAAGACATACCATGCTCATGGACTGGAAGAATTAAATATTGTTAAAATGTCCATATTGCCCAAAGCGATCTACAGATTCAGTGCTACTCCTACCCAAATCCCCATGGCATTTTTGCAGAACTAGAACAAGCAATCCTAAAATTTGTATGGAACCAAAGAAGACTATGTAGCCAAAACTATGTTGAGGAAAAAAACAATGCTGGAGGTAGGATAATCCCAGATTTCAGACTATACTATAAAGCTACGGTCATCAAAACAGTATGGTACTGGCACAAAAATAGACACATAGATCACTGGAACAGACTAGAGAGTCCAGAAATAAGCCCTTGCTTATAGGGTCCATATATGTCAAGGGAATCAGGAATATACTACAGAGAAAAGACAGTCTCTTCAATAAATGGTGTAGGAAAAACTGGACAGCTACATGCAGGAGAATGAACCTGGATCAGTCTGATACCCTACATAAAAATAAACTCAAAATGGATTAAGGACTTAAATGTAAGTTCTGAAACCATAAAAAATCTTAAAACATAGGCAGTAAACTCTCAGACATTGGCTTTAGCAGTATTTTTCTGAATCTGTCTCCTCATGCAAGGAAAACAAAAGCTAAAATGAACAAGTGGGATGACATCACAGTAAAAAGATCCTGCACAGCAAAGGAAACCATCAACAGAATGAAAGACGACCTAGTGAATGGAGAAGACATTTATGATTGATGGACCTGATGAAGGGTTAATGCCCAAAACATAAAGAAATCATGCAGCGCACCAAAAAAACCAAACAATTTAATTAAAAAATGGGCAGACGACCTGAGGAGACATTTTTCCAAAGAAGACACACAGATGGCCCACAGGCACGTGAAGAGACCCTCAGCATCGCTGATCAGCAGGGAAATGCAAATCAAAATTCCAGTTCTGGGTATTTTACCTGAGGAAAATGAAGATGCTAATTTGAAAAAGATATATGCACCCCTATGTTTATTACAGCATTATTTACAGTAGCCAAGATGTGGAAACAACCTGAGTGCCAATTAAAGAAGATAAAGAAGATATGGTACATAAACAGAATGAAATATTACTCAGCTGTAAAAAGAATGAAGTCTTGCCATTTGTGACCACATGAACGGACCTAGAAGGTTATTATATGCTCAGTGAAATAAGTCAAAGACAAATACCATATGAGCTCACTTCTGTGCAGAAATTTTTTTAAAAAGCCAGAAACAGGCTCATAAATATGGAGTACAAACCGGTGGCTGCCTGAGGGGAGAGGGATAGGGGGTTGAGGGAATAGGTGAAGGGGATAAAGAGGGACAAACTTCCTGTTACAAAATAGGTAAGTCCCCAGGATGAAAACTGTAACAGAGGAAATACAGTCACTAATACCGCAATAACTGGGTGTGATGACAGATGGAACTACACGTACCATGGTGAGCATTTTGTAATGTACATAAATGCTGAGTCACTATGTTGTTGTATGCCTGAAATTAATGTAATATTATATGTCAACTCTGTGTCAATTAAAAGAAAGGAGAACTGCAAGAAGAGCCATGGAAGGGGGCCAAGTGCCCTTGGGACACAGCTGTAGGTGTGCCCTCTGGGGAGGGAGCCAGGCAGGAAAGGTGAAGGACCACGGGCTTTGGGGTTCTGACCTGACCACGTGCACAGGCCTGAGTGGGTTTCAGCCCCACCCATGACTAGCTGTGTCCCTGTTAGGAATCCCATCAATTAGCTCCTGCCATGTACCCACGTCACATCTTCCCATGTCTCAGTTCACAATCCTCATGACTACGAGGTGGACGGAACCGAGATCCCCTTTCACAGAGGTGGAAAGACTGAGGGATTAAACAACGTGCCATGACCTGGGTCTGTCCGCCTCCCGCCCCGGACCCTCCTTCTGTAGGACACAGGACACAGGCCTTCACAGGCCGCTCACACACACTGCGAGGGCCTGCAGAGGCCTTCCTGGCTTCCTGAGTGCCAAGGGTGTGAAGCACTGAAAGCTGGAGACTAAGATGGAACACGGCAGGTCCTGGCATTCTGTCCCAGCCCCGCGAGCCCAGCCCACTCCTCCAGGCTGCCCGCCTGCTCTGCCCACTTCCCTCTAATGGGACCTCCTGACTCACTGTCTCTAATACATTTTTCAATCCTTCTTTGATCCCCAAAGAACTTTACATTTTCAAGTTTTAGTGTTTAGAACAACGAATTTTAATTCTATTAGGATTAAGTGTATTTAGTGTTTACTTAGCGCAGTGTAGTTACACTGACAGTGATTCAGGCTCTAAGAAGCACCATGCAGAGCACGGAGCTCCTTCAGGGGCGCCCGCCCCGCCCCCACGCCCAGGCCTGGCAGGCTTCACCCTAACGGGTTGGGGCGCATCGCTGTCCCCGGACAACAGTGCCGTGTGTTTTGTGTCTGGCAGCCTGTGGTGGCTGCAAGATCCCTGGAGCTGGGGAGGGACAGTGTTTCTGGGCAGGTGCAGCAGGGCAGCTACCGCACCTGGCTGTAGGCGGGAGAGACAGGAGGAAGGGATGCCGGCTTGGGGTGGGGGCCAGGAGGCAGAGGGAGGCGGGTGTCAGGGGAGGGGCAGGCAGAGCCCTGGACGCACAGTCTGCCCTTGGTTTTAGGAACGGACATGATGATGCTGGAAGATTACACGTCGGAGGACAACCCTCCCTCCCACGGTACCTGCCCACACAAGAGGAGGAGCTCGGTGACATTCGAGGATGAAGTGGAACGTCTCAGAGGTTGTTTTCTGTGAGATGGCTTCATGACAGCACAGGGGAAAGGGTAGGGTTGTAGGGCTCCCATGGGCTGGGCAGGCAGTGGCTGGCGACGTCTGCAGACACAGCCCAGATCCTGATTCCCATCTCTGCCCTCAGGAAGCTGCCTGGTAGGACAAACTGGTGCCCAAGCCCTCTGCCGTCTCTCCTTTATGGGTGACCTGTGGTCATAAATCCTGGCTCGGCCCCTCTGAGCCTCAGCTTCCGCATGTGGAAAATGGAAGTAGAGGCCAGCGGGACACCTGCTTTGCTGTCGCCCCTGAAGTGAAGGGGCACTTGGACCTATGAGTGGTATGAGTTCTGCTGTAGTTGTCGCTACACTTTTCTCTTCCACCTATTGTGAATTCAAGGCCCAGCACCTGGTCACCTCTGGAGTCTCGTTTCCCACCAGGTGTGATAGTTAGAGGAGTGGCAAAGGAGCCACCTGGCTGCCCTCATTGTCCCCGAGCCCCACGTGTCCCTCCACTGCTGGCCCTCGTGTGTGTATGTCTGCAGCAGCCCTGCTGGCGGGCACCAAGCCCCCTTGAGAGGGGAGGCAGACACTGCTAACCATGGGGGTGGAAGTTGCCTGCCCTACAGGAAACGTGAGGGGTATGGGATAAATCATTTCCCCAAAATGTCAGGAGGGAAATGGGCAGCGGGGTTGCTGATAATGTGAGGCAATGGGTGTGAAACTGGAGACGCCCCCTCTTCTGTTCGTTTGCGCTGTCCGGGGCCCTAATCCCGGGTGGGTCACTTCCAGTCAGGAGGTTCCCCGGGACTCTGGAAACCCCGCGCCAGTGCACAGGGCAGAGAGCATCGGGTTTGTGGGGTTCCTAGCCTTACCCACTAACTGCTCTGGGAGCTCAAAGACCAGAGAACTCTCTCCAAGAGGTGCCGTTACAGAAAGTTGGTGATCCATCCTTTTCTATGGGCCAGACCTAGGGACACATCTTAGAATTATTTGTGACAGTAACCCTATAAAGTAAGATGTACCGTGATCTTCTCTTTACAGATGAGGAAACAGGCTAGATTTAAAAACGTGTAAGGATTCCCAGGTACTAAGGGGGCCAAGGACTTCAGCCTGAGGACCCTGACTCCGGCTCGCCTCCCCCCGGGACGCCGGGACAGCAGGCATGCTCCTGGGACGGTCCTCGGTCTGCTTCCCCTCAGCCCTGCTAACCTCTTTCCTGCCTTCCCCCTCAGAGGCTGCCAAGAACCCCGTTCTCCACGTGAAGGCTGAAGTGCACGAGTCCCTGGACAGCTACGCAGCCAGCTTGGCCAGAGTCATAGAGGCTGAAGCCAAAGTCAGCCTGTTTGGGGAGGAGGCTTTACCTGGTGTCCTGATGGCAGCGCAAACTGTCCCTGGGGCCAGCCTTGGGGGCCGCCGAGGCAGCAGGACACTTGCGAGCCGCCAGAGGCTGCAGAGCATCGAGGAAGGGAACATTTTAGCTGCAGACCAGAGATGAGGGCCTGGGAGCGTGAGCAGGGGGCGTCCGGTGCACACAGAATACAGGGTCTGTGGTCAGTGACTTCGGTGTCCTGAGACCACATGGACTTCCCATAGGTCCCAGTGGTGGGACAGAGGCATCAAAAGCACAGTGAAGAGCGGGTGTGGCCGTGGCTTATTGTGAGGGGGGATGGACGGGGACGGAGACCGTGGCTCGGAAGGAAAGCTCATGGGCATGTCCTGTCTTCACAACCCGGATCCTGGGAGTGCAGTCACACGATGTCCCAGAGCTCCAGGCGAGCTCTTCCCTGCACAGCCACCTAACAAAGCAGGACGGTGGCCCGGGCTTCCCGCGGTGGGTGCTGGCCACATGGGGCTGACGGTGCTGTACTGATGGGTCCCAGAGAACAAGGAGCCGAGCACCGCAGATGGCGTTCCTGCGTGTCGCCCTGGTCACGGCCTTGCTATCAGTGTGGCCAGTAGGGGCTGCACACAGGCCACTGGGCAGAGGTGAGGCCCCTCCCACCACCTCCCCATTGACTGAGTCTTTGGTATTTCAAAAGAAGGGAGAAACCACTAAAAACAGGAGGAAGGAGCAGATAGCTCATTTCCAGAATTAAAAGAGCCCGGTTGGTTAGGACCCATGTGATGAGGCTGTGGTGCCAAGCACGGGAAACAGGGGAATGCCATCTGCGGAGGGTATCCCGGCACGGGGAGGCTTGCCGTAGATCCTGGCCGGGATGTCTGCTGGCTGCTCAGAGGGACTGGCCTCCAGCTCCCCCGCAGCGTGCCCAGCCTGGCAGTTCCCCCAAGCCCGAGCAGCGTGAGGTAAGGGGACAGGGCCAAGGCCCCAGCCAGGTCTGCTGCCTCTTACCATGTCATTTGGGGCTTCCTGTGCCCTCCGAAGGCCATGTGCCAGGTGGGAGAAGGACGGGAAGATGGAGTGCCAATGTGATCTTCAGTGCCCTGACTTTGTAAGTTAAAAAGCAGGGCCCAGGACCAACATTTGCTGGTGTGAAGTGGTTTACAGTGGGCTTGTGTGCGGGGGTCCAACCTGGCCACTCGGCTCTGGCGCAGATGGGACAGGGAGGCAGGCTGCAGGAATGTGGTGTGCATGGGCCGGTCCCCCTCCCCCCTGAGCTGGGCAGCAGTTGTGGGGCAGGGGTGACCTGGGGAGCTTGCCTGGCCCGTGCCTGCGCTTCCGCCTGGTGACTACAGGAGCAACATGCAGGCTTTCCCGTCTTCGGAATCCCAGGTGGCCGGCAGAGGGTAGGCTCCGAGGGGACCCAGCAGGCCTCTGTACACACTGGATTCCTTTGCACTGTGAGGTGGGGGCTTTGCTGTGGGGCAGAAACCAGACTGGCAGGTCCCTGGCATGCGGTTTACAAAGGGCTTTCCTGTTTCCTTCCCAGGGACCAAACTCAGCGCTTCTGGGCCAGAGGCTCTGGATGGCAGTGGGGGAGCACATGGCTTTCCTAGAGGGGCAGGGGCCCCCTCTGCGTCCTGCCGATGAGGGTGCTGGTCAGGCAGTCCTCTCACTGCAAGGCAGCGTTCCTAAAGCTGAGGGCATTTATGTCTTGTGTGTGTGTATACTTTTCCAAGCAGCTGTCTAGTTTCTGAAAGGACCACATTCCTGACCACCTAGTGTGCACAGAAGGGGAATGGGACAGGGAGGCGTTTTCTGCCAGCTGGGGTGGCTCGCCAGGGGACCCTGAGGGCCAACAAGCCGGCCTGGAGCCGAGGATGGGCTAGTGCCTCCTCTGGACCACAGCGGTGTGGACTCTGGGGAAAGAGTCCTGAGGCCTCGCGTCCCCATTGGCTGGTCCCAGACTAGCTGGGATATACTAGGATTTAATCTAAGCAGATCTGGACACTGCACAGGACTCACTCCAGGCCCCCCTTTTCTGCTGAGGCCCAGGCATGTACTCACCTACCAGATGCTGCGCGTCCACCGTGCGCAAGCACCAGCTGGGCTCTGGGCAACACCGCCAGAGGGTTTTCACTCACTCAGGGAGACCCCGGGGATACTGATGCTAACAAATAGGGAAGTCAAGTAAATATTGTGGAAAGAACTGGGCTTCAGAGGGAGGTGAATATTTCCAGCTAGGGGAGTTAAGGACATCCACGAAGTAGGCGACAGTTGAGCCAAGCCTTGGAGATGTTTGGCTGCGGGAGGAGCCATACTTCATGTACTCAGGAATTCAGATTTGCCTGGTTCAGCCTGAGTGGGAACAAGAGCATGAAAGCGAGGAGGAGGCTGGGCGGAAAGGGGCTGTGCCCCGGCGCTGCCCTTAGGTCACCCTAGCTGCCCCTCCAAGCCCAGGCCCACTAGCCTCTGCCGTGCAGCCGCAGCTGGAACCCTGCCTCTCCCAGGGGACCCCGTGCACAGTGGCAGGTGGGACCTTTTGGCTCTGCCCATCTCTGCTTCTTTCTTCAAGGTTGCCACTGACCCTGTGCTGGGCTCCAGATAGCAGGTTTGGGGCTGCAGTGGCCCTGAAGGCACTGGATCTCACTACAGAGTGCAGCCCAGTGCTGTGCCTGTGGTGGCCGGGGCTCCGAGGCAGGGTGCCAGGTGGCAGTGGGTGTGTGGTACCCAGGCAGTACCCGCAGTGCAGCCCCAGCAGCAGATGCTTGCTCCTGGCAGAGAGCTCTTGGTCTGGCTCTGTCTCCACTGCAGGCCAGCCTTTGAGGGCCACCAGCTGGCTTGCTTCATGGGTGACCACGTATGGGGTGGCAGGTGCCGCCACTGTTCAGGGTGATCTTGAACAGATCACCACCCAGGAGGTGGTGGGGAATGAAAGACGGGGCCACCTGGTGCCTGTGCTGACCCATTAAAGAGCTGCTGGACTGTCTTGTGGGAGTGAGTGACCAGGGAGCTCGTTTGTGACAGACCAAGGTGGCTTGGGGTGTGAGGCAGGAGGGAAGCATTTACACAAGGGCTTGTTAGCCTGTTCAGCTCTCATGCTGAGCCTCCACCCCGGCAGCACCCCCCACTTGTGATGGGAGGACTTGGGGCAGACGTGAGGTGGGGAGGGTGCGGCGTGTGCTCGTGACTGCTCAGCCCGGCTGCGCTCTGGCTGGAAGGGACCTGGAGGGGGACGTACCTAGCACAGTGTGCAGCAGGAGCCAGCAGGGACTAACGTATCCCATTAGACTCAGGACACCTGACAGTGGGAACAGGGCAGGCTGTGCATATGCATAGTAAGGTCAGTCTGGACCCCATGCCTCTGCTCACCAGCTGCTCACCAGCTGGCAGGGTGTCTTGGGCCACTGACCCCCATCTTTCTGCACCATGGTTCTCCTATCTGTAAAATGAGGTCTGTGACCTACTTCTATGTGGGACGTGGAGTCTAAGTGGTCCCCGTGGATGACAGCAGATTAATGCGGGTCAGCATAGTTCCTGGGGTGCAGTCCATGCTGGGCCACTTCCCTTAGTGGGAATTCTTCCCTTCTGAGAACCTGTGATCCTAGACAGAAGCTGCTGAAGGTTGTGGCTGTGTGTGCTGCACAGCACAGGAGGACCCCTGGGAGGAAGGGACAAGGGAGGTGTGAAGGTGCAAAAATGAGCCATTCTGCTCCTGCCTTGGCGATGGCGGACCCCAGGGCCTGGTGTGGTCTCGGTCCACAGCGCCAGCTCTGCCCTGCCCTCCCGTATGGCCCAAAAGGGACATTCTCCCAGACATGGCCCAGGCACTGAGGCCAGCTCTGTGACCGGCTGACTGGGGGTGGCTCTGTATTCACAGACACTGGTCCTCCAGGCCCTGAGGGAAGAGGCGGTGCAGGGATAGGAGTCCCTGCTGCTGCCTGCAGTGTGCATGGGACCCCGGGGAAATTCTGTGGGACAGAGAAGGGAAGCCATGGTTTCCTCCTGAAGTTAAGGAAAATGGTTGTGGGCACAGTCTCCACGGCTTTAGGGGGGCAGGGCTGGGCTGGCCGCCTGGGGGGAAAGGGGACACTCCGACTCCAGGGGGGCCAAGGAAGTGAAGGGAGTTATCTGAGGTCTCAAAGTGTGTCAGCCAGCATCAGGGCTGCACACGAGCTCTTGGCCACACTGAGGAACAGCTAAATGTCACTGCTGTTAGAGTAGGACGGCCAGGCTTGGTTAGGTGGGCAGGAAGGACTGCCATGAAGTGAGAGGGAGTATCTGCTTGCCAGGGCCAGTGTGACTGCAGGCCCCACACATGCGACTGTACTCACTGGAGAGAATTCAAGGCACGAACTCAGATCTACCTGAGGTCACCAAGAGTAGTTTTGCTCAGTGTTATTTTTAAGAGTACGTAATACACAAAGCTGCATCCATTTCCCTCAGAAAGCATTCTCCTGAACAGTATTAACTGCCTAGAAACTAGAAGTCACTTCTCTTTGACACCACCATTTGGAAATATCACAAACCACAGGTGAGTCAGCCCCGCCCAGGCAGGGCCCACCCGGCTAGGTGGAAAGGGGGGTGTCTGTCAGCAGTGGGGACAGAGCTCTGCTGTATCTCCAACACAGACTCCTGGATGCAAAAGCGGTTAAAAGCCAACTTAAAAAAAACAAGAGCAAGCCAATCCTGAAATAAATTATACTTGAAGTTTTTGGATGACTTTTTTCCAAAGATATTTTGTTCAGGATTATTATAAATGAGTATTTATAAACAAGTATATTTAGAATAGTCTTGTTTACTTGATTAAATGTCCGTTTTTGGTACACATAGCTGTGGGAATCATGAATTTGTACTTGGACTTGTTGGACTGGACTGGACTATTCTGGGGTCTCCCCTGTACCCGACTCATGTTCTGCAGCCATACCTGTTTCCAGCCCCCTTTCCCATGGGCCAAAGAAAGGGGACTGAGCAGGAAGGAGCCCACTTGGCAGAGCTGGGGTGGGAATGTCCAGACCCTTTGCCTGGGTACACCCACCCATGCGGTTTTCATACATTCCTCCAAGATAGATTCATCAAGTATTGTTAAATGACTTCTCAGCATGGCCAAACGTCTTAAACCAGGTTTTAATGATGGCCATGCTATGTTCTCTGTCTGTCCATCCATAACCAAAGTCAGAGGATTGGTGTCAGACTGTCACTCAGACTCCAGGCCCCAAGCCCAGCACCTCTACCCCCGACGCTCAGCTGCCACTGCTCGGGTCACACTCTTAACCGAGCAGGCGGTAGTCGTCTCCCCGCACCCTGCCCCGCATACTGGACCACGGGAGCAGCCAGGACTCACCAGCCCTGCCTCTACAGAGTGTTTTCGCCCTCTGCTGCCCCCCCTGCTCCTCTGTAACATGACCACAAACCTCTCCGCAAAAAGGCTAAACATAGGGGATCTAACTCCTTTGACAAATACCCGTTTTAATTAAAATAAGTTTTAAGTTCCCAGCAAAACTGAGCAGAAAGCTCAGAGCTCCCACAGGCCTTCTCCCCAGCCCCCTGCACAGGCCCCGCCCCGCACCAGACTGGACAAACCCCCTGTCGATTTTCTCCCACTGATTTTCCTGCTGAGGAGTCACTCCCTGAGCCCGGCGCCTCTGGAGCCTCTGCCCTGCCGGGTGCCCAGCACTATGCACACATCCCCATGGCTGCCCTACCGCAGTGAAGAGAGTGCTCGGTGGGTTTTCTGCGGGCAGCCTAACCCCTGTGTTTGGGGGATGAGGTACACTCACCATGAGACGACAGCTGGCAGTGAAGGTGACGCACTTTGGAGGGGGAAGGAAAAGCTCTGTGTGTGAATGTCACATACAAGTCGCGACAGAAAAGGTTACTGAACCTAGAAGAGAGCAGGTCTGACGTCACAGAAATGAATGGAAAACATGGCCCAAGGCAGCAAAGCATTCAATAAAAAGTCAGATTCAGGGTATCTTAAAACAATCAACTTCTTTAATTAGAAAGCAACAAACATGCAAATGGCAAGTGTAGAAATTTATCTGAATCAACGTTTTCACCATAATGAAAATTACTCTTCCACAGTGATCCAAGCCCCGCATCGAAGGTCAGGGGAAGATTGCACTTTGCATTTTCTAGCACTCCTCAAACATGGCAAAAAGTTTTAAACATTTTGCTAGTTTTTGTTTTAGACATTCTCCCAAATTCATGCACACAATCATTCCAAACCAATGTTAGGTTATCCCAAAAAGGGAGGAAAACTCCAAAAAACCATAAGCTTAAAATTGCACTAAAGCTCTGTAAGGAAAAAATATAATAAATGTCTTATACAAATTTCAGGACATCTTAAGTCTTGCCCACAGGAGCTGCTCATTCCTCGTCCTCATTCTCGTTCTCCTGACCAGAGCCTTCTGATCTGTCACCCTCCATCCGGTCTGGAGAACAGATGAAGTACTTTTAGTATTAGAATTAAAATAATTTTCAATGCCTTTTATTTAAAACTGATTAAAATGTATATAATTCAACACATGATAATGTGAAAATCCATTCACTGCTCTGTGTAGGTAAGTTATTTTTTGCCTCTGGAGGCAAATAAGGACTAAAGGAAATAGCATTATTAACCCTGAATATGCGTTTAATTCTAAACATAGGTTAACAGAAGTTAGAAAAACCCTAAAGATGTGGACACATTATGGCCCACTGCTGTGGTTTCCAAACTGTTCCTTGGAGTCCAGGAGTCTAATGAGGGGAGTGAGGCGGAGGCTGCACGCTGCAGGATCGGGACCATTCTTGAGGATCTGTGCACTTCTGTTTATAAAAAGATTTTTAAAAATTCAACATCTGCTATGTCCAGGCACTGTGCTGAGAGCTGAGGCTACAACGGTGACCAGGACAGACATAGTCTCTGCCCTCAGAGAGCTTATCTAGATTAAATAAATACTCAAGTGAATACATATCAATCACAAACGGTGAGCGGGGCCGGCACGTTCTCTTAGGCTTTCAGGATTTGCACTTGCTGGTCCTCTGCTTGGGGCACTTCTGCCCAGTTCTTCAGCTATAAAGCTTCTGCTTACCCACTTAAACACAACTATTATTGCCTTTGTGAAACTTGTCCTGGACTTTTTCTAACACCCAACTTACAGGATATTCTGGACTGTGGAGGAAGTGGTGCACAATCTTGCACGTGCCACATGATGGTCCTAAGGGCAGTAAAGGTTGTTCACATGTCTTCCTTGCAGACAAGAAAGACTACGGGAGGGTAGGAGGTACTTCTTTTTATCTTATATCCTAAGGGCCGAGTATAGGATGTTCAGTGAACGTTTATGAATAAATGTGAGTTTTACTCAGAAGAGATTCGTCACATTAGGGTATATAAAGAGGCATCAAACAGCATAAAATCACTGCCACACTAGGATGGCAACTGCCACAGAAACACTTCCCCAGGGGAACATGGGAACTACTAGGGTAAGACACAGAGGGATGGTTCAGTCCCACTGTCAACAGCAAGACAAGACTGAACCCTGAGATTTCATTTATCTTCCACACAGGCTTAACCACCCCTAATGGATCCCAGATCAACAATACCAAGAAGACTATACAAAGGATACTATATTTATTGTCCAAGTGAATTAGATTAAATCCCCTTGATGCTGACTCCATTTTAATGTTAAACTAATATATGTATATGATTTAAAACGTTAATTATACAAATTTTAGCTATTAAATAATTCAGACACATTTGTTAAACGAACAAATGATTTGAATAGATTTTCATGAAAGCATCTAAGCAGTGGAAGAATTTCTGATCAATAAAAGACATTAAGGAATGTGAGTATAAAAGAGATGACACTATTCTTACTGTGTGATACACTTCACGAGAAGAAACTGTGAAGTCGCTCTTCTGCTTACGGACATGATCATGAGTGGGCATCCCAGGAACGGCTGACCGTGCAGTCAGCAAGCCTGTCCCGCCCGACAAATGAGAGCAGCCCGAGGATGCACGGTCAGCCTACTGCAAGAGTGCTGGGTTCTTACCCAAGTTTTTCACTGTCACACTGAATAAAGACGGGGAAATGGAGGCTTAAGAAGAAATGTCACAGCCTAGATCAGGGAGTTTACAGTGGATGCTGGAATCCTGCAAAGTCTAAAGCAAACCATAAGGAGACAAGTGAGGGCCAAGCAGGTCCCAAGGAGGCTGCAGAATGACAGTGGCCTGTGGAGTGAGGAGAGGTCAGAAGAGCCGTCCTCTTGAATCCACCTCCAGCTGCTGCAGTCAGCTCTCGGCACACAACCCCGATTCCTGAGGCCAAGTGACAGCCTTGTTCATCGCCTGCTACTGGGGTCCTAAACTACAGGGCAGTTCAGCTCTGGGGCGCAGTTACAGTCCAAGGAGGTCTAGGAACACTGTTCTTTTAAGTGAAAATGGAAGAATCAACATCTATATCCACTGTTTTCAAAATAGGCAACACCAAATTGTTTTTGTAAATTAGGTTTACATTGTGGAAAGGTTTCTTTTATTCTTTTAGAAGTATTTTTTCAGGAATTATTTTGGTTGGGGAGGATGATATGAAGATGTATGAAGTTTGCTGGGGCAGGGGTTAAGGGAGATGTGAAAAGAATTCCCCAAAGGAAACTGGTGTTCCATAGAAATGCAGTTTTCCAGGATATCCATCACAAAAGACTTTTTTACTATCTTAAGAAAAAGCATAAATCCAAGACTCATCATTAGGTAGAGATTTGATACTACAAGTTCAGTCATTCGTTCTGCACTCACTCACTAAGCAACTATTATGTGCCAGGCACTGTTCTAGGAGCTGAGCACCCAGCTGTGAATAAGACAACCTAGGTCTCACTCTAAATGAGCTTACTTTCCAGAGAAGGAAGGTAGGTAACAAACAAGACAACAAATGTCTTTTTCTCCCTAATTGTGAACAAGGCAACAAACAAACGAAAAGTGAGAAGTACCCAGAAATGCAGTGAACAGCATGAGTGAATGGGGGAGTCACACTGGGTGATGAGGGAGGACTTTTCTAGGAGGTGACACTGGAGCTGAGACCTCAATTATATGTCAACTTGGGGGTACTGTTCTTTAGACAGAAGAAACAATGAGAAAAGGTGTGCTCACAAGGTTGAGTTTGAAGAAGACAACCGAGGTGAGCGTGGCTAGACTGCAGTGGCCGGGGAAACGGGAATGAGTCCACATCAGCGGGTCGCAAGGTGTGGCCACATACGGCCTTGTGGACCAGGGTGAAGTCTGGGTTCCCTTTTAAGAGAAGTGTGGCACCCCTGAGAACTGTAAGCCAGGGTGACATGACCTAGTTTATGTCTTAAAGAATGAGTCAGCAAATTACAGCCCATGTGCAAATCCAGCCCACAAGCTACTTCTGTATAGTTTTCTTAGAGCCGCGCCACCCCACTCTACGGCTGCTATTGCACTACAGTGTCAGCGAGTGCCTGCAACAGAACCCATGCACCCATAAAGCCTACAGTATTTACTGTGTGGCAATTTAAGGAAAAGCTTTACTCACCCATGTTTTAAAAAGATCCTCTGGCTGCTATGTGGAAATCAAACTGAGGGCAAGAGTGGAAGCAGGGAGACAAGGGTGGATGAATATGGGTTTTGTTCTGGAGTAAAATCACCTAATTTGCTGATAGTGAACATGAGCATGCCCTGATAAATCGAGTTCACCATGAAGCCAGGCTCTCCAGGCCCATCACGGAGAACACTAGGGTGTCCAGACTCCCATGTGCCCAGGCCCAGAGATATCAAGACATGCATGCCCAGAGACACTTCAGGGTTTTTTATAAGTCAGCCTAACACACTTGGAATCTATCCTAAGAACACGAGGAAGGCACAGCAGAATTTTAAGGAGGCAACTTGATCAGATTCTAAGATAGTCCAGAAGAGTCTAGAATGCTCCAGACAAAATTACCACTGCTCCATAGCCAGCAAAGCTTCTAGGGATCAGAACTGCCTTCACATATCAAGGAGATTCCACTATAAGTCTCTGGCATAGTATTCATGAGAATAATTTTGCTTGCTTTTTAAACTGCAGCAGCTCAAACCCTATTCAGATAAAATGATTCAGAATCTTTAGTGGGTAGGATCCAGGTATTTGTAGTTTTAAGAAGCCCCAAAGGGGAAAACAAAAGCAAAAATGAACAAGTGGGACTATATCAAGCTGAAAAGCTTCTGTACAGCAAAGGACACCATCAATAGAACAAAAAGGCACCCTACAGTATGGCTGAATATATTCATAAATGACAGGTCTGATAAAGGCTTGACATCCAAAATATATAAAGAGCTCACGTACCTCAACGAACAAAGAGCAAATAATCCAATGAAAAAATGGTCAGAGGAGCGGAACAGACAGTTCTCCAAACAAGAACTTCAGAAGGTCAACAGACACATGAAAAGATGCTCCACATCACTAGTTATCAGAGAAATGCAAATTAAAACCACAATGAGGTATCACCTCACAGCAGGAAGGATCGCCACCATCCAAAAGACAAACAACAAATGTCGGTGAAGATGTGGAGAAAGGGGAACCCTCCTACACTGCTGGTGGGAATGTAATTTAGTTCAACCATTGTGGAAAGAAATATGGAGGTTCCTCAAAAAGCTCAAAATAGAAATACCATTTGACCCAGGAATCCCACTCCTAGGAATTTACCCTAAGAATGCAGCAGCCCAGTTTGAAAAAGACAGATGCATCCCTATGTTTATGGCAGCACTATTTACAATAGCCAAGAAATGGAAGCGACCTAAGTGTCCATCAGTAGGTGAATGGATAAAGAAGATGTGGTACATATACACAATGGAATATTATTCAGCCGTAAGAACAAAACAAATCCTACCATTTGCAACAACATGGACAGAGCTAGAGGGTATTATGCTCAGTGAAATAAGCCAGGAGGAGAAAGACAAATACCAAATGATTTCACTCATCTGTGGAGTATAAGAACAAAGAAAAAACTGAAGGAGCAAAACAGCAGCAGACTCACAGAACCCAAGAATGGACTAACAGTTACCAAAGAGAAAGGGACTGGGGAGGATGGGTGGGAAGGGAGGGATAAGGGTAGGGGTGGGGGGGAAAGAAAGGGGCCATTATGATTAGCATGTATAATGTAGAGGGGGCACAGGGAGGGCTGTGCAACACAGAGAAGACAAGTAGTGACTCTATAGCATCTTACTAGGCTGATGGACAGAGACTGTAATAGGGTATGTCAGGGGGACTTGGTGATGGGGGGAGCCTAGTAAACATAACGTTCCTCATGTAATTGTAGATTAATGATACCAAAAAAAAAAAAAAGTGGCCCCAAAGTGGATCTGAAGCCCAGCCTTCCTTAAAATCACAGTCCCAGGAGGAAGGTGCAGTCTCTCATCTATCCCTGGGCTTCCAGAGGCTGTGTGGAAGGATGGCTGGGCTGACATATTTCGTGGCTAGTCTGTGCTCACTGGGTTGCAGTCTATCGCTAACTGCCTTGATTTCAATATGGACACGTCACTGCACGTGGGGATACGAGACAATGAAGCGAAGGAGAGGAAAGGGTAGCTGCCTAGTTGACTCATCCAGTAATTAGTTATCTTAAGAATAAAAGAGCAGAAATAAGAAGTCTTAAGTACCTTTTTCCATCTAGTCTTTTATATAAGAGAAGTGAGAGGGTGAGAAACAAGTGAGTTTAATTGACTAAACATACTAAAAATTATATTTTTGATTGCTGGCAAAATAAAATGGAAAAAAGGGAATCTTTGTATTATGAAATATCTAATCCTAAAATCAAGGACAGGTGGTAGTTGCTATTAGCTGACAAACCACTACCCCATAAGCACCTGTTTAAAATAGATTCTCACACAAATGAGAGAATTAATTAATTTCCTCACAAAAATCCAGGAAAAACTATTCATCAGATAAACTCTTTCTACGAACAAGCAAGTTTTAGGGGTCACGATCTTGCTCTGTAAAATGCTGCCTCCTCAAATCTGAAATCCAAATGAATTTTAAGGCTTACTCACTGTTATTGAAGAAAATGGATCAAAAGATGTTAGTGATTAATTTAATAACATGGGAGCCCCCAAATGTGTTGCAAAAGTATTTTATTGGACTACTAACTTTGTTTACATGAGTTTTCGTTTTGACTATTTGAAAATACCACCGCTGGTAACAGCTGGTTTTACGGTTTTGATTGCAGACACGAGGTGCTTCTTCCGGCTCTCCCGGTGCGCACTCTCTGTCCTCCAGGACGCCGGGACACGCTGGCTCCCCTTTACCATGCCTGCAACACTTGCCTCCCCACCCACTCCCTCTGAGAAGCGGTGATTAACCTACTGTGCATGCGGGCCTCAAGGATAACAAGGAGTGAAGGTGGGAGGGAAATGCATGACTACAAAGATCCTGAGGCGGGGAAGAAGTGGATGTACCCCGAAATTCAATGAGGAATGCGTGTATGGCGTGGCTAGATAAGGAAAGAACTCTGGAATGAGCTAGAAAGGCAGTCTGAGGGCAGAACATCCGGAGGGCCGCATGTCACATCCGGGGCTGGAGGTCTTCCTGCAAGTGAAATTTCTGGGTCCAAGGGGAGTAAGGGCCTGGAAGCTAGTTCCAAATACAGGCTTTACTACTAATCATTCGTGTGACCTGCACCCAGTTGTAAGGGGCTGGAGCTAAGTGAGGATAAATCTGTGAAATGACCAGTGTGATGCCTGACACATTATAGGCACTCTATAAATTGTGGTGGTGATTATTGTTAAAGAATAGATAATACCCAACATATAAAGAAATTCCATCTATGAAACCAGTGAAGAGTGATAAAGATGTTTTGTTTAATCAACTTATTTTGTTTGTAATGGATCCTGGATCTTTCCTACTGTTATGAACACCGATCATTCAATTCCTTTTTGAATAGTAGTCATAACATATGCATTTTGTGCATCTGCGGCTCTGAACCTCATAGTTTATTTTCCAAAACAAAAAATCCTGACAAACCCATCCTGAGGCACGTGCCTGACCCTCTGCAGCAGCATCACATTTATTCCCGTCTGGGCGAGGCTGACCTAGACCACGGAAGGCACCCCGCCTTCTGATTTATGGTCTGTTCCTCCACGCCAGCAAACAAACTCGCTGATCAGCATTTTCACATGACTCTGTCTTTTCATTTGGACACTTTCCAATAAATTTGGTTCACGAAGAAATAAGTTACTGTGCTAAGATCAAGAGTTCACAGAACTCCTAGCTCAGAAGTTCAAACTGTCTTCATTTCGTGACTTAAGGAAATTAACTAAATCCTTTTAAAGCAGATCTTCAATAATAACATGATCTTCAAATATAATAATGACCTTAATCGTACACTGACAGTTCTTACCAGCTCGGATATGATTCAGCGAAGCCAACATCCTCAACATGAAAGAGGCTGGAACTGTAATGGTGTTTCTAGTCTCTTCCAGCATGAGTTCGTTTCGATTTATAACCTACGAGGCAAATTAAACAACCACATCAAAGACTAGAGTAACTGTACCTTTTCCTTGAAGATTAGGAGAACAGGAAAAAATCAGCAGGTCCTAGGAGGAATCACTTCATTCTTTATATATGTATGCTGCCTATTTTTCCACCTTAAGGCTACTACTCAATGCCAAATACTTTTAATAATGAAATAAAAATTTGCATTTGAGGGAATAAGAGCAGAGAACACTACTCTTTCAACTGGCAGAAAGACATGGTCCAACTTTGAAGCTACTAAAAACATTACAAACTCACTGTTTTCACCTGTACGCTGGTTCCTAGAGCAGCCCACTCTGTGGCCGTCAGCCCCTCGGTACTCTCCCTGCCCCTTAGTGGACTGGTTACTTCTAGGGACACAGTAGTACACTAGGTCACCTGGATCCCTTGAGAAAATATTAGCTTGACTAAGACAATGGAATTTTCAAAAATAAACTTTTGGATAAGGGTTACCAATGAATTGTGTCTTCAGTACCAAGAACAGGTCAAAATGAGTATCCACAAATTCCTAGGCGTCTAGTGTATAATCCCGGGCAAAAGAAAAAGGAAAAGCAAAAAAGGGGAAAGGGAGAAAGAAATCCAAGTGCAACAGGAGGAGGAAGATGCTGATCTTATCAACAGGTCCCCGATGATCGGCGGCACATCCAGTCCATGAGGGCGCCGGGGCCCACAGCCGCTGGGCCTGGCCTGGCTGGTCCATCCAGGTGAGCGGCTTTCTTACTCACACTCTAGGTTTCAGCGCCTGGTGGTCTATTTACGTGGCAGTAACCTGCCACATGAGGAGCCTTCTGCCCCTTGTCTGCCTGGTGAACTTAGTCTAATTCTTATTTCCTCTGTCAATACTTCCCCACCCACCCCGTCCATTTTTGAGCACTTTCTGTTCCCCTGTATGGCTTCCAAAACACTGTGTACATCTCTGACACTGACCATGCTACATGCTGTCTGTCTGTATGTCTTTCCCACTGGTCTGTAAGCTCTGAGAGCAAGACCTATGTTCTTAAGTTCAGCACTGTACCTAACACACACCAAGTGTTTCATAAATGTTGGTTAAGTAAGTGAAAGTGTACGTGGGAACTGCACTGTTTGCTGTCAACCGCAGCCTGGGATACCATTTCCAGCTGACTGACATTTTCAGCAATGGGCGCTTAGGACCTTTCATTTTATGCTTTTGAAAGGATCTAGCATAGAGCTGAGCTGCGCTCACCTACTCATAGAAGCTCAGCAACTAGGTAGTAGCTGATTAATGCAATGGACCCTTATTTTCGTAAGAAATCTTACATGAAAACCCACAAATGAAAACCATGGTTGAAGCTGGGGAGGAAAGGCCCAGAGTGCAGCTTTCCTATCATCTGCCTTCCCTCCTAACCCTGTAAAAAAAAAACTGGAGCTTCACAGAGCTGTTTAAAAACTAATGATTTAACATGGAGGTGAGGAAATTCTAAAATATAATAATAAAGGAAAAGATTCACTAATCATTTGTTCTGCTGGAATTTGGCTCATTATGGAGGACACCTATAGTAAAACTATTTTTTGAAAAGGATAGAGGTTTTTTTTTTAATGATTCTTCACTGCATTATATAAATACAAACAGTCAATCTATTTTTCTTAAACTACAATACATTTTATCTGGTATTATCAATAACCAATACTCTAATTAGCAAACTAATATTTTGATTTTTACCTCTCTAGTATTATGAGCATGTTTTTATTGTAGTTTTTCTTTTTCTTAAAATTTGACCTTCTTAACTACCTTAGGTTGTCTCATGTTACTAAATATGAGCATGAAATATGTATGGTCTATAGTAAGTATAATAAATATCTTACTTCGTCAGCAAGTTTTCGGTTAAAAATCCTTGACTCTTCTAGTGGTGACCAGATCTTAATGTCATAATCTATGCCAGATGAGGCTAGAACTAGAAATAAAATGTACATATTAATATAAAGCTTAAAAAAACATGCCATTAATTCTATACATGTATATATATGTACATGTGTATATATGCATATATGTGTACCTACAGAAAAGTTGAGCTGGAATAGAGATTATACTGACACATGTAACTGTTCAGTAAGAACATTATTTTGAAGATTTCCTAAAAGTTACCCTAGAACATAATTTTAAGACCATCAAGTTGCCCAAATTTTCTTGCTCTTAACAAGAAGCATGAGCGATTTCAAATGGAAGGCAAGTACGAGCTGATGTGCCTGCATTCTGGTAAGTTAACTGAGACATGTGGAGGCCCAATTCAGATGAGGGAACGGTTTGCTCAGATGACCCTCAAAGCTGACATAACTTAGCACTACTAGGACAATAAGCTCTTTGACCTATTTCCCCATACTACCTGCCGAAATCAGATTCTAAATGTTTCTTTTGTTTCGAACTCAAGCAGAGCTGTAACTGACTAGCGGCCGCACAGCAGTCTGGGTTACCCTCTCATTAACGACTAGGAAGACACTGGAGCTGATGGACAGTACTGACGGTTTCTGTTTCTCGCCCTTGCCTTATAAAAGGTCATCTTACTTGGGTCAAACGGATGTGGCTGCAGGCAGTTTACCACATGGTTATCAGCTTCCAGAAGCATTAGGTGCTCAGCAGTGTGACGATCCCAAATGAAGATATGGCCACAGTCAGAGCCACTCATTACAAAGTTAGCACCCCAGAAATTGGCTTCTTTTATCTAAAGAAGGGTTTAAAAAAGGAAATTACAATAAAATGTGAGTCATTATTAAAACAAAGACTTTTTCTATTCTCAAGTTAAACAAATTAATTGGCTTAACAATTAATACATACAAAATAACAGCATAATGAGAGAGTCTGTCTTCTGATATCTTCAGATGGTGACAGAGATTCGTCACCAGGGATGAATAGCAGCGAGTAATAAAAAGTGCCCAGGAGGACAGGGGTTTTGCTTTGCCCAACACTGTGTTTATAGTGCTTGAACAGCACTTGGCACACAGTAGGTACCAACTTAATACCTGCTAAACGGATGAAGAGACTTTTGGGTTTGGGGTAGCAAATGGAAATGTATATATGTGGTGTTGATCTTTCCAGAAATGGTCCCATTTCAGCTTTACAAGATAAGAGAAACAATTCATAGAAAAAAATGAACTGTTTTCTTGTGTTTTGTTTTGTAGCGAAAGAACAAGTACCAATTTTTTAATGAGCTATTAGAGCTCTCTCAATTAAGAAAAGAGATAAGCAATTGACTTGCATGAAGCAATGAGAAAGGAAAAGGCTGTTCTAGATGGTTAGGATGACACTATTCAATGGATGCACAGATGAACCATTAACAATTTTTGTACTTCAGATTAGGGTTTTTTTTTTAATCATTTTTGGGGCAGCTAAGACTATGTTATTTGTGGCAAAGCGAAAGAGAGGAGCCAGTTTTGCTGTTGCCTTAGAGCTACTGCTATAATATTTACTTGTTATCTTTTGTTTTCATTCCTACCCATAATTATTTTCTTCTAAAATTTTAACCACCAAATTGCAAGAAATATAAATTGGTTACCTCTAATGATTATTGTTTTTAGAATGATTAAATTGTTCTACCAATAATATTGATAGAGAAAGCTAGTTATTTCCTTACCCCAAACTTTTTGCCTAGATCCTGAACAGAGCAGATTAAAACTGATTCTGTAGATACTTTTTTGGTAACTCAGTGAATATATGAGAACAACACTCTCTAGGTATGACTGGTTCAGAGTAACAGCTATAACATAATCATCTTGCAAAATTCTTTTAGTAAATAATGACTGTTGCCTTGGGTGTAGACTTATAGATTGCAAAACCTGAAATGATTTTAGAGATCACCTGGTCTATTCTTATTTCATAGATGAGGAAATTCAATTCTACAGTGATGAGGTGACTAAAATAAACCTTCAGTTGTCAGACTTAAAAAGTTATTATAATTAAGGTAATCTGATTATATTTTCAATGAACCTGGATTTCATATATCCCAATATTTCTCCACAAAACCAGCAGAGGGCGCTCAAATGAGCAAGTGTGAAAGAACAAAAAAAGCAGCAGTGGGTACCTGGACATGATGAAATTTTAAATCCTTTTAAGTTTTACAGTATTTCTTCAGTAGGGCAGAGTTTTCTTGTAAAAATTAACAGTATCTCACAATAGATTATAGGACTAAAAGAACCATGTTTGGGTAAAGCAATAACCACGAAGGTGCAATAATGTCATGCGGGAATCACTATTAGGGGAAAAATCTCCTACTATGAAACTGCAATTTCTCTAAAGAATGCCATTTGGTACCATTGTCCTGGAGTTGCGATGGCCTTTATAAACCATCTTTACTAGTGGTCTTCTAATATTCAAAGTGTCCAGTTCTTCCATTTCTTTCCTTTCTTTTCTCCGCCTGAAGAACTCCTGAATACGGGCAACAGCAGAGCGTCTATGAATTACATATCAAAAGAAAAAATAAATAAAAAATATTCACAGGCCATTACAGAATGAAATGAGGAATATTAGAATACAGTAAAGTATAGAAAATATTTAAGCTGAACATTATCTCATTAAGGCATCCCCAACCGAAAGCATAAAAAGGCAAACACCACAGTGAGACCACATCAGACTAGTTGAGTTACTGAAACAAAATATTTTAGTTAAGAAACCACTTAGAAATTTGGTACTGGTTGAGAGTGTAAAGGAAATAGCATGCGGCACACTGGTTTTTAAAGGGCTATTTTATAAAAATGTGATACAGATAAAATTAATATGCAGTTTACTACAAGTAAAACAAATCCTATTCAATATTACTTCTCTCCATATTAGGAAATGCAGAGGCATAAAGAAAAACCAAAAGAAACCGAGGGTAACTAACATATAATAGCAGTGGAGAAACTTGTGCTTTAAAATTTATTTTGAAGATGTTCCCAGCAAAGAACAGCATAGTCAAGAAAAAGAGAATAATAATGTATATGCGATACAACAAGGACCTTCAGATGGAGTCCGTCTCGCATGGGCTCCTTGGGGACGTGCGGATTTGGAGCTGGTAAGGCAGATTTTACCCTCCTGAGAACTGAGCTGGCAAGTGAAGAACAACGGGCTCCTTTAAGATTGATCAACAGAAACTTTTCCTAACATTAGCAAGTCGGTCAGTTTGAATTTCTATCTAAGACATTATATTTGGCATATAATAAACTACAAATCCAAAATACACAGGGTCTAGGAAATGGCTAAGAAAATGGAACACTATAACAGAA
Source organism: Manis javanica (assembly GCF_040802235.1). Taxonomy (NCBI): domain Eukaryota; kingdom Metazoa; phylum Chordata; class Mammalia; order Pholidota; family Manidae; genus Manis; species Manis javanica. The sequence goes on from NC_133169.1 coordinate 1,993,591, forward strand.
AAACAGGCAAAGGACATGAGTAGGGAAGTTGCAGAAATAGACATTTAAGAAATATACAAAAGATGCTCGGCCTCACTAATCAAACAGATGTAGGTCATCCCTCGCGTGACCAATAGATCGGAAGGGTTCTTGCGCCTGCCAGAGTGGCAAGAGAACAGGAAGACAGGCGCCACTGGCAAGTCTGGAAGTGGTTCTCTGTATAAAAAGGAACGTGTGCTCTTTCCCTGTAAACTTTTCACTTAAGTAGAACCCATATATGGGAAGGTATAAAACCATGTGGGTAATCCGATGAATTTTCACAAATGAGACAGGCCCAGGTACCCACCACCATTACTGAGAAACAGAGCATAACCAGAATTCCTGAATTCTAGTGTCCCATTCCCACTATTCTTCTCCCCTTAAAGAAAACCACTATTCTGACTTATGACATCATGGATTAATTTTGCCTGTTTGTGAACATTAATTAAAGGAATCATACAATACACGTTCGTGCTAGCATTCCTCAACACTGTAAGATTCAGCCGTGTTGTTTTATTTAGCTGTAGTTCATTCATCATCTTTGCATAAAGTACTAGTTTGTATTACTATGTATCACTACACATTACTGATTTACCCATTCAAATGTTGTTGGACACGGGGTTATTTAAAGTTTTCGATTACTGAATAGTGTTCATGGCTTTGGTGATCATATGTACATATTTTGTTCGATATATGCCTAGAGGTGTAATTACTAGACCATAGTATGTGCATATGCTCAGCGAATATAGGTATTCCGAAACAATTTTCCAAAATGGTTACAGATTTACACTTCTGCCAGCATAATATTAAGAGTTCCAATGCAATACATTTTTGAGAAGAAATTAACAGCTATTAAAATTTAAAACATATGCACTTTGACACAGCAATTTTATTTTTTAAAAATGCAAGCTGTAAAAAAGTTAAGACTTGTCAATAAATATGTATGTATACATACACATACTATGTGGTATCAACATATTCACTGCATTACTCTGAGAAGTACTGGAAATAATCTAAATGTTTACGTGGAAGGAATAGATTTAGTAAGTGATGGTATATCCATCCATCCATTGGAATACTTATGCCACCAATAAAAAGGGTAAGGAACTTGATAATGGGGGGAGCCTAGTAACCATAATGTTGCTCATGTAATTGTACATTAACGATACCAAAATTTAAAAAATAACAGTAAATAAATAAATAAATAAGAAGGGTAAGGAAGAACCATGAGCAACTACATGAAAAATACCAGTATTGTACACATAAGAGAATGAAACTGGATCTTTGTTGAACTCCATACACAAAAGTAAATTTGAAATGGATCAAAGACCTGAATGTAAGTCACGAAACCATAAAACTCTTAGAAAAAAACATAGGAAAAATCTCTTGGACATAAACATGAGTAACTTCTTCATGAACTTATTTCCCCGGGCAAGGGAAACAAAAACAAAAATGAACAAATGGGACTATATCAAGCTGAAAAGCTTCTGTACAGCAAAGGACACCACCAATAGAACAAAAAGGCATCCTACAGTATGGGAGAATATATTCATAAATGACAGATCTGATAAAGGCTTGACATCCAAAATATATAAAGAGCTCATGCACCTCAACGAACAAAGAGCAAATAATCCAATGAAAAAATGGTCAGAGGAGCGGAACAGACAGTTCTCCAAACAAGAAATTCAGATGGTCAACAGACACATGAAAAGATGCTCCACATAGCTAGTCATCAGAGAAATGCAAATTAAAACCACACTGAGGTATCACCTCACACCAGGAAGGATCGCCACCATCCAAAAGACAAACAACAAATGTTGGTGAAGATGTGGAGAAAGGGGAACCCTCCTACACTGCTGGTGGGAATGTAATTTAGTTCAACCATTGTGGAAAGAAATATGGAGGTTCCTCAAAAAGCTCAAAGTAGAAATACCATTTGACCCAGGAATCCCACTCCTAGGAATTTACCCTAAGAATGCAGCAGCCCAGTTTGAAAAAGACAGATGCACCCCTATGTTTATGGCAGCACTATTTACAATAGCCAAGAAATGGAAGCAACCTAAGTGTCCATCAGTAGGTGAATGGATAAAGAAGATGTGGTACATATACACAATGGAATATTATTCAGCCATAAGAAGAAAACAAATCCTACCATTTGCAACAACATGGATGGAGCTAGAGGATATTACGCTCAGTGAAATAAGCCAGGAGGAGAAAGACAAGTACCAAATGATTTCACTCATCTGTGGAGTATAATAACAAAAGAAAACTGAAGGAACAAAACAGCAGCAGAAGCACAGAACCCAAGAATGGACTAATAGTTACCAAAGGGAAAGGGACTGGGGAGGATGGGTGGGAAGGGAGGGAGAAGGGTGGGAAAAAAGGGGGCATCACGATTAGCATGTATAGTGGGGGGGGGGGCATGGGGAGGGCTGTGCAACACAGAGAAAACAAGTAGTGATTTTACAGCATCTTACTAGGCAGATGGACAGTGACTGTGAATGGGGATGTGGGGGGGGACTTGGTGAAGGGGGGAGCCTAGTAAACATAATGTCCTTCATGTAATTGTAGATTAATGATACCAAAATTAAATTAACAAAAAAAATCGCCCCCCCTCCAAAAAAAAAGAACAAAGAAGAAAACTGGAGGAGCAAAACAGCAGCAGACTCACAGAACCCAAGAATGGACTAACAGTTACCAAAGGGAAAGGGACTGGGGAGGATGGGTGGGAAGGGAGGGGAGGGATAAGGGCAGAGGTGGAGGGGGAAAGAAAGGGGCCATTATGATTAGCATGTATAATGTAGGCGGGGCACAGGGAGGGCTGTACAACACAGAAAAGACAAGTAGTGATTCTACAGCATCTTACTAAGCTGATGGACAGTGACTGTCATGGGGTATGTGGGGGGGACTTGGTGATGGGGGGAGTCTAGTAACCATAATGTTCCTCATGTAATTGTAGATTAATGGTACCAAAACAAAAACAAAAATATCAGCATTGTACTGCTCAATCTACAACACAAGTTAAAGAGTAATTCATGGGGGAAAAATTTACACATGCATAGAAAGGGTCTGAAAAACCAGAAACCAAGTTTTTAATAACATGTTTAAAACAATTATATAACAAATACGTACTCCTACTTTTATAACACAAAGGTATTTTCTTCCTCAAACAATGGTGTATTATATAGGCTTATTTAGAAAGCATTTTAAGAAACTTTATCCTATGTATATCTAAGCAGAAGGGTCTACACATAGATTTTTAACATATATAGTCAGAAACTTCAGACAGAGGCTGACGCGCTCAGTTTACTGATCACCTCTTTCTGACTGGGAGGTGGTGATGGGAAAGCTGAAGCTCAAATGCTCTCAAAAGAAACATAATATGGCTGGATCTCTTTTTTTTTCTGAAGTAGAAGAGAAAGGAACACTGAAACAGTTAAAAACATATGATTAATAAGAAAACAATAAAGAAAAAAACCTTTGCTAAGAAAGTGAAGCATCAGGTAGCAGAGGAAATAGAAATAAACATGCTAAGATGAAGGTCTTATGAGCTATAAATGGAAAAGAAATTATATGACAAATTAAGAAGTTAGGTGGAAGCTCAAATAACTTAAAGCAAGATGTATGGGCAAAATTAAAGCTGAATGAACAATGAAGCGGTAAAAATTAAGAATTAGTGAGGATGGTACCAAATCATAAATGTTTAGTTCATTTAAAAGGTTGCCCTAGAATATGGCCTAATCTACTGCTTAATGCTTATTAGGATAATTTGATGATTTAAAAATCTAGATTGCAAGTCAACACATTTTGTATTATGTAGTTCAAAAAAGATTCCAGCACCTACCACTATCTCATTGTAGGAAAACTATTTAAGATGGAGACAAAGCTTTAAGCGCACATATTTCCAATTAGAAGATACAAACAGTAGATGTTGCACCTATAAATACAATCAGGTAATACCCAACCTACTAACAGTTTAAAGAAATAGATTCGGAATGGATACACTGAACAACTTTCCTAGAGGAGATTTCCTAAGAAACACCAAAAGAATATAGGTCATTGAAAATAATAAATTTGTACTTTATTACTTCACAAGTTTGATCAAATGAAAATTAAAATGATACATACCTATGAAGAACACCAAATATTTATTAAAAAGCTACTAATTGCAAGGTGTTTTTGAAATATTATTTCTTTCATAACAGGCCAAGCTAATTTAGCACACAAACTTCAAATTCATAAGATATCATCAAGTTAAATACAAAGGAATATTTCAGAACTAAACACCATTATAATAATAAAGAGCACAAATTCCAACCAATGGAGAAAAAAAAAGGAAAAAGCAGAACAACAAAAGGGTAAAAAACTAATAAAGGCAAGAATATAAAAACAGAAATGTAGGAAAAACAGGGTAATTAGATGTCAAAAGCTGGAACAAGTCCAAATATAGCCATAATGATAACAAATTCAAGTGGATGGTGGCATAGATATATTAATAGCAGACCAAGATAAAAAGCAGAATTAAAGATAGAGAGGATTACTACACACACAGCAGCACCAGTGAACCAGGATGATGTAACAGTTTAACATGAATGCACCTAATAAACCAGCCTCAAAGTGAATTTAAAGACAGAATGCTGAACTATAAGGAGAATCAGACAAAGCTGCCATTACAGCAGAGTCAGCACACCTCTCTCACTGCTCATAAGTCAAGCTGGAAAGCAAGCAAAAAAAATACAGATGATCTGAGCAATACAACTAACAGTCTCAATCTAATACTCACATATAAAAACTCTAAATCAAAAATTATAAAGTAATATGCTTTTTAAGCAAGAATGAAACATTTACAAATTTACCATGTACATGGCCATTTCGCACTATGACAGGGGGTGTGGCTGGCTGGTCCCTGGGGAAACTCAACATGCATAAATGACAGGGAAAGGGATGTCTGATGGGTTGGGGGAGGGCACACATACACATCATAAAATCAGGTCTAGAGGGGCTAGTGTCTCAAATGTCAAAAAAGAACTTTAATAGGAAATTTAAAAAATTTTAAAGTTCTAAGGTAGGTAAGGATTTCTTAAATGAAAGAAAGTGAGAAGTATGATAGATTGACAAAATTCAGCTACATTATAATTAAGAATGGTTCCTCGAAAGACTGCTTAAAGTTAAAAAAAATTAAAAACCAGGAAAAATATTTGTACAAATATAAATGATAGCAGATAAGTATCAAAGAGAATTAAGAATTTCTGCAAATCAACACGGAAAAGAAAAAAAGCTTAATTACAACAGCCCATTAGAAAACCAGACATGGCTAAAAAACAGACGAGAGAAGCACAACCTCTGTAAACAGGGAAATGAAGATCAAGACCGTAAGACACCTAATACACCCAATCGATCAAAAAGCAAGAATGTAACAATACCAAGTATTAGAGAACATGTGGCTCACAATGATTGCTAGTGACTGTGGTAATTACACTCCTAAATGGAAGTGATTTGCGATTGGCTTATAAAATTACACATTCCATCCTAGGTATGTGCCCAAGAAAAACCCAAGAAGACGTGCTTCAGAATGTCCAAAGCAGCGTCAGTAACAGCAGACGCTGGAACGACCTAGGCGGCTATCAAGAGGAAAGGAGGAACTCCGGCAGTCACACACCCCAGGGAGAGGGCTTGAGCAGCAGCTTCGCACAACAATGCGGATGAGCCTTAACAACACTATGCTGACTGAAAAAAAGAGCAAGTCCCAGTCCCACACACAGTGTGATATCCTGTTTCTGTAAGGCTCAAAAGTGGGCAAAACAAATTAAGGAATACAAGTTTGGCATGTACTTCCATATGATCTTTCTTTTAAGGCAACGCACGATCAACAGTCAGCAGAGTGGTTACAAACGGTGTGGGATCAGGGGGACAGAACGGGGAGCCGTAGAGGCAGAACTTAGTTATTGGGAGTCTTTGTTTTTGGGTTGGGTGGCGGTTTCATGGGTATTTATTATATTATTAAATGAACAAAGAAAAGGAGCCAAGTATGAATCAACAATGACAGTATGTCACAAACATCCTCAGATCTGGCTAGGGCAGGAACCCCTCGCCACCGTCTCACCTGGGCAGAGCTCTATCACTGCAATCACTGGCTTGTAATTATTTACACGTGTCTGTGTATCCCACTGAACCCAGAGCTCGTGGAGACTGTGTTTTCTTTGCCCTCATGTCACCAGCATCCACCACAGTGTCTGGTTCCCTGTGGGTTTACTGAATGAGTAATGGAATAAATACAAAATTGATTCATCCAGGAATTTCAAAGTAGCAACAGAAACATCCCAGAGCATCAGCTCTTACTCTGTTAAGGAAACAGCATTTCATACATGGGAAAAAAGACAGTGAATCTGAAGAATGTACAACTGACTGAAGAGAATAAAACCTAGGTTTCTGACTTTACATTTTTATCCCTTCCTGTTCCTGAGTCTTTATATTTTATTTCTAACACTGCATGTTCTAGAAATTCCATTTCTAAATGGTCAGCAAAATTTTTAAGAAGTCTCCAAGCTTAAATTAGGAAGATGTATCAATGACAAATCCTATCTAAAAAAAAAATACTAAACTGGCACACTGTAATAATTAACTAGGCTAGAACATAAGGAGAAACTCATTAAATAGAACTAAAAATATAAAACATGAATTACTTTGGCTATTTTAAACATGGTAAATCCTTTTATAAAATACCAGTGCATATTGCTAGAGTGGTACAAATTAACTGGTATTATTGATATTATTAAAATAGTTTGTAGGAAACAAATTTTAAGGTAGTAGAAAATGGCTCACCCAAAGACTAAGAGAAGACAGATTTCTTTAACCTGGAATACAGTGACCTAAGGCGGTTAGTAAAGGGCATGTTTACTAAGGAGAGAACATCGGGGCATGACTAAATCGCGACAGGTGCTGGATTACTGAGCAGGTGGGAGTCATGCACTGAAAGAAGTACAACAGTCTAGTCGCCTAGGCTAGATATTGAAGGAATTCAAGACTCACAACCTAGAATATAAAATTCGCATGATCTAGGAGAGCACTTTCCAAATTTTCATATGTGTTCCACAAAACACGTTTGTGCTCATGTGGAAAAGGACGGATTACACACAAATCCATCCTCCTTTCAGAGGCCTGATTTTGCTGATGTGGTTTGGGAATCTCAACCAGGTACACATGTAGTGCTGACCACATGTTGTGACATCCCTGTAGACTTATCAGAACACAGGGTAACATGAACCTACATTTTCCTAATTTCATAATCAAATTCTTCTATCATAATCGTTTGCATTTATTTTACAAAACTTAAGATTTTTGCCACTCCAAGATTGAAAAACCTGGTTTTTATAAATATAGGGAAGCTGTCCTCAACCCCAACTCCCCAACCCACCATCCCACAATAGGGGAGTTTCTATAATAACTGTTTTACTTCTATGTCTCTATTTTCAGAACAGCTATAAAGTGTTGGTATAAGAACCAACACTGCTACGGGTGTGTGTAAAGAAACATCCCCAAAGCATAATTAAGAAAAGAAAGATATTAAAACCAAAGAATTAAATTCCATTTATTTATGCCTCATTGGAAATGTTCATTTTTAACTCTGTATACCACTGGTCTTCAGTATATGATTCAAAAATTTTAAGTTCTTTTAATTTATACTATGCATCCATTCTTCTTTTATCAACATAAGTAGTTTTTGGAAAAGAAAAACCTCATTGATCTGAACCTTCAAATTTAGAATTTATGATTATTCAGAGTTAAGCTCCAATTTACCTTTAAATTATCAATTTAAAAATGTTTTCTGTCAAGTGGATCTATGAATAAGAGGTTAGAAAGGGTATGTTACCTGCTTTTAAAAAAATTTTAAGTGATTTAAAGCACTTGCTTATAGTAAAAGCCATACCAATAAGAAAGGTCCACAGATTGGAATACTAGTCAGTTCAGAACCTATCTTTACAGGCATGTGAAAGAAGAGAGGTAGACGGAGCGTTCTGTTTCCGTTCCTCCTCTCGGGGGGGAAGGCAATCTGGATTCTTCACCTCACAATGTCCTAGTGAGCGAAGGCTTGCCGCACCCCAGGCCGGGCCGCCACCTTGAGAAGGGCCCGTCTGCAGCTGGCTTGGTGAGCATATGGGGGCTCTGACTTTCAGAACGTGACCCACAGCATCTGCCCGCCAGGGGCGTTGAACCCTGACACACCTGCTTTCCTTGGCGACTGCCAGGGACACCTGCTGGAAGTGCGGGACCTGGTCGGGGCCGAGGGTGCCTACACGAGCGGTCCCAACGTGCCGGTTCCAGGTCCTCGGCAGGCCTCTCCTGGCAGAAGTACGACACGAGGGCCTGCTGCACTGTAGTGCTGAGGAACGCATGTGTCCTGGGGGGCGGAAGGCTGGGGGCCTGTGCTGGGTTCTCCAGACTGCCTGGTGTGTCTTTTCCCCTTGTCATAATCAACTTTAGCCATGATTACAAGTGACTCTGAGTTTTGTAAGTTGGTCAAGCAAGTCACCAAATGTGTGGGAAGGTCATGGGACCCCTGGAAGGGTAATTCATAGCTTCTTATTTATTTCAAGTTTTAGGAGGCAGAGGAAGGAAATGACAACCCAGATCATCTGAGGAAATATGAACAAAAATTTGGTTAGCTAGAGTTTATTTAAAAGGGCGTCTTCTTTGCCAACTTTTATGTATGTATACACGTATGTATTATGCTGGCCTTAAAGAGGCCTACATCGTATACAGAGAACCACATACACAAAGATATGCAGTGAAGTGTTATAGGTAGCACATATACACATATGCAAGGGCACACAGAAGAAATGTGCAATCCTACTTAGGATCGTGAAATTGTATTGACTGGGAAAATTCTGAAAAGCAGCAGCTTATGATGAATGCTGAAAGATGAGGTGGCCAAAGTGATGGTGTAGAGGCCGCAGGAGGTCACCTCAGCTGAAGGGACAGCGCAGGGCACTATGTTGATCGGAGAGCATGAGCCACTCCTGGTAGCAGCCTGAACGGCATAACAGGGTGTCCAGCTGGAGTTTTTCTCCACCACGAGCAATGGCGAGCCCCTGGCAGTGATCTGATTGATGATGGACTCACTGGAAGGAGCTGGAGGACTATTTGAACAGAAGGTCAAGTGAGAGGTGGTGACATAACAGCAGGTGAGTGAAGAGTAAGGGATGTTCATCATTTTACTTATTATTCAAAGAAACAGATAATATGGCACCTACCATTCAGAATCTCAGCAGACTGTAGCAAGACACATTCAGAAAACACTACTGGACAGTCCCTAATGGAGACTGGCTATATGAACCAGAGAGATGATAAAGTGTGGTAATTTTGTTTTTCTAATTTTCTTTACCTTAAGTAGAAGTTTACATTCCTTGAACATTCCCAATTGCTCAATGAGGAAGCAAATGAAATGTGTGTTCAGTGTCAGGAAAAAAACTACCTTATAATTAGAAATTTCACCCAGACAATCTCTGTGTAAGAAAGAAAGAAAACTGAGTAAGAGAAGAGTGAGTCTGATTCTCACTCACTCTCAGGGAAGGTGAAAGTCCCACATTCTGTTTCACCATTGTTTATTAGTTCATAATAACCTCTACCTCAGTGTTTTGACTTCTCTGGAACTTACTACAGCAACATGGTACTTTTCAATTGCAATCTTCATGGTAAAAGCAGAAACTGGCTTTGAGTACTTGGGATAAATGGTTTGAACTCAGAATCAGAATCAGAAATCAGAAAAACAAAAATACCTGAAACAAATTCCACTTACTGTCATTTAATTAAAAAGTGTTAACTAGCAGCAGACTAATTTTTGCAAAAAGTTATTTCAAATATACTTTAATGTTGGAACAGCCCAGAAACACCAAAAGTAAAAACAATTCTGAGACTTCTACATGGGAATCCTCCTAAGAATTGGCCTTAATTGGGGATTTCTTTACATCTACAGTAATTTTTGGCTTACTTAATTATTTCTGTGTTCCCCCTGGGGAATTCCACCAATTTTACATTTCTGATTGTTGCTATGTATTGTTTTATATTCAACTTTGTTTTAGACACTAATGGCAAATAACAAACATGTGCCTCTAGAACTAGGTCCAAGGTTGATTTTGTCAATAACCCAGGTTTTGAGTAGATGCATAATGGGATTGAGGTTCATTTTATTTAAATTTGTATTTAAAAATGTACCCCATTGTTAGTCTTCAAATTACAGAAGTGTTTGATATATCAACTTGATGTGTGACTCTTAAATTACTAAGCTACTTATAAGAAAACAGATTCTTTGAAAAAAATCAGAATCTTAAACCTAGGCACAGAATTAGACTTAAATCCGTCCATTTTAAGTTATTGATCTCAAGGAAAAGGCATATATTTGAATGAATAAAAAGTTGCTGATCCCACTCAATTATTAACAGCATACATAAGATGCATTCTGTAACAAAACAGTCAAAGCAAGTAACCAATGTTTAATCATCGATCACAGTTACTTTACATGGCACACCTGGAGTGAACAGCAGTTATATCTGCACACAGGAAATGTCCTTTCATTCTAGGCCATGCAGTGCATGCAGCTAAATACAGTTTGTCAAAAGCAACTTGCTTCACAATGCTAGCACACAGAGTTCAGTAAATTCAAAAAACATGAACTGTTAATAGGAAAGGTGGTTAGCTGTGGAAAAAGAGGACCTGGTAAACTTCATCATAAAGAAACAGTAACACAATGAAGGAACATACTGAATTACCTCATTATTCTATCACCTATTGCTGTTCCTCTGATATTAAATCTAGTGGAGGGAACACATACTAAAGTCACTCACAAAGACTTCAAAGAACCAAATATTTAAAGCATTAAAGTCACCACTTTTACCATTAATCATCTCAGTCTAAAAAAATTTTGTTTCCCTTTGTGATTTAGGATATTATGTGAAATACGTCATTCAACTAAATGTATATGCAGAAACTAAGGACACGGAAACATTCACTAAAGACAGATTAGGAGGAGAACATAGCACTTAATTCCTTTTACCTTTTAAGTAGATTAGAGTGCGGGGAACTGTGCTGACTGCCTTTACCAATACCACCCATTTGGCAACTGACACAGCACGCTCTGCTCCTCAGGGCTATGCTGCTCTTTGGGAAATAAATAATCTAAGTGCCAAGCTGACCCATTTGCCCTAACCACAAGACTATATAACAAGCAAGCAAACAGTAACAGAGCTTTTACCACCCTAACAGTTCCATTCTTTCTCCATGACTACTTTTTTTCCTCAGCAATTTTCTTCAACAAAGAATATACTTGAATCATTAGAAATACTGACAAAGTGGTTGAATATAATGATAACTAAATAGGTGGTGGCAAATTTGCAGAACACCAAGAATTTTGGCTTTAAAAATGAAGGCCATGTTCCACAGAGTTCAGAGTAAGTTGAACCAAATTTCTATGCAAATACATACTTCAAAAAACTGAATAATAGGCAATAAGGTTTATATCTTTAATCTTTGCAGAAAAAATCTTTACAGCATCTTAACATGTCTGTAAAAACTATTCAAGGCTACCAAGGGCTTCTTCAGGAAGCTTACTTAGATGCTTATCTTTTTTCAGAGAGCAAAAAACCCCTTGGATTTAGCAAGAAAACAGCTAGCAGCAAGGCCATCACACATTTACTCTAAGGTGGATTTGGCACCGTGTAAACAGTGTATGAACACTGCCTAAACAAAAAACATGACCACTTTCCTTTCATCCCAAGGGCACAAGATTATGTTCCTACCAGTAATAAAATCATGAAGGGATACAAATACTGCATTTTTTAAAATACCATGATTAGAAAGTATCCATTCAATTAATAATTTCTTTCTTCAATTTAGTTTCATTTAATGTTCCACATTCTTGCTGGACACAAAGTTATAGGAGACCATATATGTGGTGATTCACAGATTTCCTTGTGTTTAACTTTGGTATCTGCCAGTAGAGGCATTGCACCATACACTATAGCTTAGCTACCCTCTGAAGGACGGGCTACACAGGGCAGGAACCAGCCAACTATGGCTCCTGGGACAAATCGGGCCAGTGGACTACTTTTGTAATGGCCCATAGCCAAAGAACAGTTTCTACATTTGTAATGGTTACTGAAGCACCTGCAAAACAGACCCCATTTTGCCTGCTGGCCAGCAAAGCCTAAAACATTTACTCTCTGGGTTTTTAGAAGTTGGCTGGCCTCCGCTAAGGTTCCAGTTAACACTGAGACTAGCTACAGTTAATAAGAACATTCCAGCTTAAAATTTCTATGTTAGTTGTTAAGGCCTTTACTTCCTAAGATATTTCCTTCTCCTGCTTGATCTCAGCCCAAAGTGAATATTTGAGTCCCCTTTATTTTACCAAATTAAAAAAATGCAAAGTCTTATAAAGAAATTATTATTCTGCATTGCAAAGAACTGTTTTGATATTTTTATTAAATGTGTGTGAAAAATGGCTTAGCTACAAAATTCTTAGGTTTCACTTTAAAAATTAAATGTGTGGCAAAAAAATGACAAGACCCACTACTGTGTAATTCTTCATACAAACTAAGGCAGAGATGTATGTACTTTTACCATTTTAAATTTGGGGGCCATTTCTTTACCCAAACCAAATTAAGCTAGACTGGGCTTCCCAAATGGCAGCAAGGAGGGAACTTTTAAGACATGCATCATTTCTGTCAGGCATTTCATCCAAGTGTTAGATGTATCCTTACAGTCTAAGAAACAAACAATAATGATTTTTGCAATGGAGCTCTGGAATTTTTTGTCCCTTTGGAAACAGAAATTCTCAAAAACCACATGCCTACTTTACAAGCTGGCAAATTATTCTCTGCATATTCATAGGAGCAAAATTTCTTAAATTTCTCCCTTTAGAATAAAAGTCAACATACCTATTCCTCCAAATTTAAAAGTAAGATAAATGGGCAGTTGTTTCAAGGATGAAGAGCCCTTATGAAGATGCAGCCATAAGCAAAGCAGACTTCATACAGGCAGTTCAAGATCTACTCAAGATGGTACTTAAGGTCAGGAACTATAAAAATCACTTAGATAAAAGTCATAAAGGAAGATTTTTCACCGTTTACAAATTTTTAGTAAATAGCTAGGAAAGAATAATGTAAATTTCAAAGAAAAATCTATGTAATTGTGAAAACAGTATAATCACTTTAGCATCCTCTCAGTGTGTGCATCTTGGTATTGATACATCACACTGTATTTCATTTCCTATATTTAGTAAACCTATCTTTGTGTTCTTACAAATAGCTTGTGTATTTTTGTCCTCTATTCTTCACTGAATTATTGTTTCTCAAAGGGTCAGAACTCTATTGTTCTTCTGTTATTCTTCAGTAAGCTTACTACTAAGTCCTACAGAGTGAAACAAATAAGACAGGACAAACTAACACTAAATACCTAAACCAAGTATACAGATATTATATAATATTTAATAATAAAAAAAAGCAGGGAAACAATTGGAGATCCAGAGGCGGTTTCAGATCTGGATCTAAGTGTGAGTAGGAATGCACGAAGTGGGTCAGACTCAGGCTGTCATCCCCAGTCATCTCTCTAGAAGATTCTGCTAGCCTAGCTCAGCACCTGGATTTCTTAGGTCAATGAGGCTAGCAGATGCCAACTTTGTGGCAGATTCAAACCCCATGGGATGGGAATCCCTAAAGCATATAAATCATCTAAGTATTATGAAAGTGGTAAGCAAATGATAAAGCTCAACAGAAAGACACGATAGTTTCTGGCAGTATCTCTGAACAAAGGATAACATACTACAAAATGTTTTGGATTCTCTAGGATCCACTCTCCCTGCACACCCTTTCTCACTGATGTTATGCTACTATGCTAAAAAAAAAAATCTCCTTAGGTTTAGGACATGCGAATCCCTGCTCCGCACCTCGATTTCCTTAGCTATAAAGCAGGCTTGGTATGTCGTAATTAGCCTGGACAGAAGATGCTTAATAATTTAATTATTTTGCAAGGGTCTAATAGCTATTAAAAATATGTAAGTTCTTATTAAAATAAACAAAGCTAATAAGTGATAGGGTACATTTTATTAGAAAGTGTATACTTAAATTTTATTTTCAATTATGACCTTAATATCACTTACTATATAAGTATAGAAAAAACCAAGGCCATATATTCACTAATATAGAGGGTCATAAATGTACAAGCTTAAAATAATTATAAACTTTAGCTCTCCACCCTGGGTTTTGGAAACCATCAACTTAATTTTCAAAAAGCAAGTGCCACCACGCTTGCCAACCTTACCTGTGTACACCCACTAGTAATGATATTCTAAGGGACTCCCTCCAGGTAGATAAAGAAATGAAACTAAAACTCATCTAAAATCTATGAATGCTGAAGACTTATGTGTGGTAGGTAAAGAGAATATGTTTGATTAATCCCCATGTACAAATATATAGGGAAAGATTATTTCCTTTACATTTAAAAACAGTGCCATTGCTAACTAAACACTCTAAGTAAGATGCAAGTAAGACACATACCCTTTCATACTTAAGGAAAGGCAGTTTCACTGAACCACAAGCTGAAGGGCTCAGCATTTTTGCTTGTCCTCTGCCAGTCTTTATTCCTACCGCCATTCTTATTAGAACTGCTTTTTAGGTCTAAGTAGCCACACAGAGTATCTTGGCTGTTTAACAGAGCTACCGTTTATTTAGTGCTTTCACTGTGAAACATGCCTGTGATTATTTTTGCTTTTTTTAATTCTTAAAATTCTAGATAATCATAACCGTATTTGATAGATAAGGAAACGGAACCTTAAAGAGAGAAGTAATCTGAATGAGAAAAACACAGCTCTTGAAAGGCAAAGCTGGGCTTAAACCCAAGTGATTACGCTCCCGCTCATTGATTTACCATTAAGGGACAGCAATGTTGCATCATCTTTTCATTATTTTTCACTTGACAGAAATGTCAGAATATTTTATGAATACCAGTATACTGAGTATAAAAATGTGTGAAATGGTCTTTCACTCCTGTAAGGTAAGATTTTAGCGATCAAATTTGATTCTCTCAAAGAATTTACACATGTGATAAGATATGATGGCACTAATAATAGAAATAGTTCTTGAAAAGTATGGAATGCAATATACTTCAAAAGATTATTATATCTACTAAAAAACAAAATATATCCTTTTACCCTAAAAAAGTCATGATCTCATAAACTGAAAAATGGAAAAAATATTATACTTGTTATATGTACATGTTAGTAATTCAATTCTTTATTATAGTTACAGGACTTATTTTGTATAATTTTTCATTTTCTAAATTAAGTAATTAAAGGTCAGTAGAAATCAGAGAAAAACACAATGTTCTTAAAAAGAGAACTGCTATGGTTCTACCTTCATCCAGGGTCAATGGAGAAGCAAACAACTGAGCAATGAAGAACAAAGAGCAACTGATAATGGCCAGGATGTCTGCAGGGTAATTGGACAGCTGACATGACCCTGGCTCTGTAAGTACCTGGGTGGCCATTTCAGCATTCCTGTCTCTCAATCTATCAAGCCTGCAGTGCGCAGACACAGAGCAGTGCGGCTTTTCATTCCCCTCTTAATATAGTTGCTCGAAGGATGTACTATGTACAATCATTTATAGTTTAAAAAGTTTATGAGTTTATATGACTGAGACACCCTCAGAGGGAGAACTGTCAAAAATGGAGAGATTCCCCTATGTGACTTCAAACAAAGCTTGTGAATCATAATTTTCACAGGTCACATTAACCAAAAATTTACTGACCTATCACCAGGTCCCGCTCGGTACCGTGCGCCCGGGATCAGGACTGGGTCGTCATCACTGTCGTCTGTGTCCTGGAGCGCGGAGCCCCTGGCCAGGGCTCCCTCAGGAGGCGAGGGCCTAATGGCTTCTGTCTGTGGCGGAGGCTCAAGGCTGGTAGTATTTGGGTCGGCAGCACTCTCAGTGCCAGTCTGATCTGAAGTTCCTGGTTTCTTGCCTTTTTCAGACAAAGTGGATTCTCCTGGAACCCCACAAGGGCTGTCAAGACTGACGTCACTCCTTCCTCCTGAGCTGGAACCCAGCAGCTCAGACATGGACCTCTCTGAGTGTGCTGTCAGAAAATGAAGTAGTAACAGTGGGTCATGTTGGCAACAATACTTATTTATCTCATTTCCAAGAGGACAGACATTTTCTAATCTAAAGTCTAATTCCCCTACATGGAGATGAAAATTCCACAACACATCTATTTGGAAATGGCCTCTCAGTCTGGAGGTCCTAACACCTTCTTATTTTCCCACATGAAGCAATTACCTGAAGAGAACGAGAGCTCACCTATGTCTATACGATCCTGAACTGTGTTTCCTGCAGAGGTACCTTCCCGGTATGTCGTCATATCCTCTGGTGATTCTTCAGGAAATTCTGGAAATAACCAAAGTATCATTAAATCCAACTTCCTTTTTAGAAAAATAAACATCAGTTTAATACTCCAGCATTCCTATGTGTAAGCAGTTCCTTAACCCTTTTTTGGTCATTGAGACTTGTGACACTCAGATAAAACCCTCCCCCAGCATAATGCAAATATGTGCACACACACTAAATCATGCAAACACTGCCAGGGAGGGATGCGCATCCCTGCCCGCCACCTCTGTCCAGAGCCCATGCAGGGACCTGCATGTACTGACTCTGTGTGAAGAATCTCCTTCAATTACCTCTCACAACTGACGTTACTTGACATTGCTTATTTTCTAACCGGCACAAAATGAAAACTTTTCTAGCTATAATCTGAGCTATCATGACCAAATAGTAAAACTGACCCCACCATAATTTTTGTTTGGCTGTTGGAATATGTGTTTCTGGGATTTTTTTGCTCCCAACTGGACATTTGCTTACCAGACAGTTGTCTTACACATATCGTATTAAATTTTAAGGAACAGAATTTACTTATTCCTTTCTTTATCAAGTATTTACTGAAAAATCTGTGTCCCAGGCTCTGTACTAGGCACTAACTTTAGTATAATAGTCACATAGAAATATTTCAGGAAGAGTTCTGAAAAAGTCCCTAAATGTTACTTCCTGTATGAAATAGGATTCGCTCGTAACCCACTTAGACTTTATTCCTTTTTGTTTCCTCCATTAACCACCCAGTCTTTGAAAAAATCAAGCGAGGTACTCTGGGTTTCCTGCTATGTATAAAAACAGCAAAGGTAAGTCAGATGAACATTTACGTCTCGCAAATTTTCAGTGTGATGACACGCACTCTGGCCATTGTGCCCACAGAGGGGAAGCGTGCCTCTCTGTGACTCCTCATCTTAAATGCTTAAGGTCCCTACCTATGGTATATCCTATCTGTGTATTAATAGTAACGGCCGGACTACTGAGGCAAAGTAAGTATTAAAAATAAGAAACCCAAGTACAGCACCAAGGGAACAGAAAAAGGTGGACACCCAGCACTGGGTCTGCAGTGACGAAAGCAAACGAACGCCGTACTTGTCTCGCTGTCTCCTGGAGGCTGCACGGCGCTCTGTGGGGCCACGGGAGGCTCTGGGCCCTCAGATGCACAGCGGCTCCCACTTCCTCTAGAACTTGAGGCGGTACTGCTCCTGTCAAAACAAGACAAGTGATTCCACCAGGAAGTTAAATACACACTGGGAGGATCATTTTTATATTTTACCACTAAAGAAATACAGATCAAAACAATTCAGACTGCAAATAACATAGAGCATTTTTCATTTTAATCACTTTAAAAAATCAAGGTGACTATTCTAATCCACTTTAATCTTCAAAATACCAAAGGACGCCTTCTTCACTGTTTTGATGCTTCTGTGATGTGTGTATATTTGTTTCTACATGTTTCTCTATTGAATTTTAACTTAATTACACTGTCCCCCTCTTGTCCTCACTACAGCCAGTTCACCATACCCAAATCCTTAATGGTTTTATGGACTTTGATCATATGCCCTTTTGGACTTTGTTGTTCTAGGCTACTTTTAAACTGATACCTGAGGCCTGGGGATTTCTTTGGTCTTTGAATAGCCTCTGTGGATCATTTCCAGTTCTGGTTTATTGTTGCAATATGAAAGGTGAGTGAGCACCATGGTTTTGTGGAAGGACAGAACAATGTTTTGTGTTTTAGTGTTAATACCCACCTGGCGATGACTGTAATTCTGTTAGCATTTTTGGCTAAAGCAGAATACTAGAGTGATTTAAATAATTTTCAACGAATATCCCATAAAAAATCAAGGTATATATGTAAGGAGGGATCTGACTGGGAAAGAAAATAGGGGGAAATGTATAACAATCTAAGATTAGAATTAAATTCACAGAAATGCAACAATTTCTTAAATTTAGAATAAATGTGAACAAGAAAAAGAAACAAGAGTTACAGTAACTTAAAAAACATTAATTATAGACAAGTAGTAGTGACTCATAAACAATACAAATTATCATGGGTTTTCTACCAAGTTTTTATAAAAACCCGTTTAGGCTAATTCTAGAAATCAATTTGATTTTTTTAAAAAGGTCATCCATGTATAGTATGATTTTTTTTAAAAGAATGTATAGCTACATGGCAATATATGCAGAGAAAAATGTCAGGACATGCAGCAATGTTAAACATCATCCCAGTAGGTTATTTCAAGTGATTTTTTCATACTTTTCTTTAGATACTAATTTTTTTTTTACAATGAATATGCATTTCTTTTTAACCAGAAAGAAATATATAGCAATTTTGGCAAAGAGAAGCCAACATGATATATAAATATTTTTTTCTACATTGAGAAAGCTATGATACAGGCATTCATAAAATGCTCAGTGTATAACAGGATAATTAAAACACTATGGTACTGATGTAGGAATAAAGCCATTAGTGGGAAAGACAAAAGTATCCAAGCAAACATATTTAGCATATGTTAAGATGGCATTTTAAATCACAGAGAAACGAAGAGATTGCTCAATAAATGTTACGGGGACAAAGGAACAGCCACATGGAAAAATTAAGCTATAGCTCTATGTCGTACTTTACGGTAATACACATTGTAGAAGGCTTGAACATTTATTCTGATACAAAATCATAGAACTATAACAGGAACACAAGAAGAAACTTTCCACCTAATCCTGGGAAGGATAAGGCCTTTCTAAGCATTGAGTTCACAGGCTGAAGTCATGAAACAAAACCACCATAAGGAAACTGAAAGACAAACAACAAACTGGGGAAATATTTGCAACAAATGACACACGGTATTATCCTCAAATAATTCAATAGTAATAAATAAAAAGCTCTTCCCAATCACTAAGGAAAAGATAAACACCACAGTAGAAAACTGGGCAAAGTATCTGAAAGGCATTTTACAAAAGATGACGACTTCGCTACCACCTGGGCCTCTGATGTGCCAATGTGCTAAGCATTACAATTTCATTAAATCTCCCCAACAAACCTCTAAAGAAGGTCCTATTAAATATGTCTATTTTCAGAAGAAAAACTGAGATTCTCAGAGGTTCAACAGTTTGCCAAGTTCAGAGTCCAAGCTCTATGTCAAGTTACTATACTGCCCTTACCTGTCATCAAAGAAACTAAAATAAAAGCAAAACACCAAACTGACGGAGATGAACAAGACTGCATGCTTTTTCCCATTTTTTTTACAGTAAATATTGAATACTCTCAAAATCAGAAAAAAAGCTAATTATCTTTCTTGATAAAGAAATAAACTCATGATGAAAGAATATAATTCATGGTCAGTTTTTGGAGAAGGGAAAGGAGCATTTACAAGAAGAGTTGGACTAAAGATTTTGCTAAATAATGCTCAGATGAGACTCCTTTTAAGCAATCAGCCCCCTGTGTACAGAACTATGAGAATAGAATAGAATAGAAAAGACATAGAGAATAAGTATGACAATCTTCTGTGATCCTAAATTATGTAAGAAAAAGGGCCACAGATAACCATAATTTTTAAAAGTTGAGGTCAAACATTAGGGCTCATAAGGGAATTCTTCCCGTCACACCGTCAAATACACACGGAGAATGAGTCGAGTATCTCTGCACTGCCTCCACTGCTCCCATCCCGCCCTGCACAGGGACATCTCTCACCTTGTTTACTGCCACAGCCTTTTAACTGGCCTGGATTCTACCCATGGCCTATTCTCTACACAGCCACCAGACACATCCCTCATCCTTTGAATACCCTCCTCACTTAAGCTGGCTGCCCGCCTCTGCTGCCACCGTTTCCTCGGGTCCCTCCCCTCTGCCTCTCTGGTTTCCTTAAGGACGCCTCGACCCACCAGGTCTGCTTCTGCCTCAGAACCGCTGCGCTGGGTCTCTCCCCACCTAGAAAGCTTTCACCCCAGATATACGCTTGGTTCCTTCCTTCTTATCCTGCAAGCTTTTGTTCAAATGTCGTCTTAATGGTGCCCACCCGTTCCCTAGGTCTCCCAATCACCCTTCCCTGCTCTATTTTCCCCCAGGGCATTCAGGACCATCTAACATATACAGAATTCCCTTATTTATTATGTTACCACCTGTCTCCCCCACAAAGCGTGAGCTCCAACGGGGCAGGGGTTATCTGTTTGCTCACCATGTATTCCCCGGGTCCAGAGAAGTCTCTGGAACATAGAGGTATTTAGTAATATTTGAAAATTCTATTTAGTTAAAGATTTTAATATAAAATACATATATACATAAACACAAATGGAAACCAGTGAATTGGAGTAAATAATATATCAACATATAATTAATTATATATTAACAAACAATATATAACTATATTATATATTATTCACATACAATATATTATATATTATACTAACATATAATATATAATAGTATTAATATACAATTAAATATGTTAATATAATAATATATTAATTATACAGGGTAATTAATATATTGGTCATAAAATGATTAATATAATCATGATATATCAATCACATACTACATAATTATGTGTTAATAAAGATTATATTATACATTAATACTAATACAATAATAGTAACAAATATAAATACACAATTTTAGACACTGTCTCAAGCAAAAAGCCACAAGGCAGTGGGAAAGAATATAACAAGCTCACATAAACTTGACTTTTTTAAAATATAAGATTTATCTAGGTTAATGAGCATCAAATATAATCAGAAATGTCATTAAAGAGAACCTATACAACTAAAGTCCATTTTAAAATCAAATACTCAAGTTAAAGATAAATGAATATACTAATATGAACATTGGCCTGGAGACGGCAAAATGTATATACTTTCATATGCTGCTGAGAGAAACGTAATGACAGAAGATCCTTTTGAAAATAATTTGGCAATATCTTTTGACCTAGATGTAGTACATTTCTGGAAATATATCTCAAATCATAATTTTAGAGGTAGGGAAAGGCCTGTAAACAAAGATAGTCATTATAGCCTTATTTGCTTTAAAAAAAGGCAAACAAATTCACTGCCCAATAAAAGGAAAATGGTTAAGTGAACATCTGCTTGATAGAATATTACACAGCTAGTAAAATAGCACTTATGAAAATTAGGGACTAACACAGAAGTATTTAATATAAAGCCAAGTCAAATAAACACAAGGGAGAAGAGAATATATTCAGTACAAAATTAACCCAAAAGTTGTGTATATGTGTGTCTGTGCCAATCTCTACAGAGAACCAGGACTGCAAAAAGCTCTCAAATGTTAGGTCCATTATTTTTGCACTAGTGGTCAAAGGCGATTAATAATTTTTGTCCTTTGTATTTTCTATCAGAAGAAATATCCCAGGACCCACACCATCAGCATCACCTGGAACAATTTCAGAAAGGCAGGTTCTCTGGCCCCACCTCAAACTTAGCTCCAGGACTGGGGCCCAGGAATCTGTGTTTTCACAAGCTCTCCAGGTGATTCTGAAGCACAGTAAGGTGTGAGGACCAAAGCATTACAGCAAAACAGCATAAAGATGATAAAGGACTAGAAATAGCATCTAATACAATCCTACAAAATGGCTAAGAACAGCTTACAGAAACAATAACTTACCATTCATCTGTAAAGTTCAGTTTTATTGTGCTTGTAGTTGTTCCTTCTGTGCTGTAGTGCAAACTTAAAACGGGTTCACCTGTCTCTGGTTTGGGGCTCAGCTTTTCATTATTGTTATCTGAAAATTGTGTTTAAAACATTTGAAAAAGTCTCTGAAACCAATAAAAAGATGACATTTCCTAAAACTTATAAAACTCAAATTAAGTTGTCCTTGTCATAAGTTTTTCTCACATCTGTTACGGTTCTCACTTTAAGTTCAAAATCAAGTGTTACAGAAACACTCTTATATTTCAAAGTGGCAATGCATCCAGTTCTAACTTTGTGTACATGACTCCCCTTGAGTCAGATGGAAATCACAAACATTTGAGAGCCATTATTTAGTTGTTAGGGAATCAAAGAATATTAACATGCAATGACATACATTATAAACTTGTACTTTATTTAATGAAAGGCTCAGCATTTTACTCTTCAATCACTAGAGCATCAAGAAACACTACACTGGCTCATTCAGAAACACTCAGACAGAAGATATAAGGGCTCCAAAGAAGTTTTTCAGTAAAACCTTTGCAGCAATTGAATGCTATCAAATTCTTTTTGTTCTTCAAATTCAGATTTACAATCCAGGGAGGTTACAGTCTGCACTCTGTTAGGGAATGAGGACTTAGCGTTCTTTGGTTTTTTCTAAAACTCTGCTGTAAGATAGTATGGTTTGTGTATTTCATCTTTTCTTCCTTATGGAAATGGCAATATAGACAGTAGAAGCCTATATATACCTATCTCAATATATAAAATCTTTGTAAAAGGGCAAATACAATCAAGAAACTCTGCAGAAATTGAGATAGACTACTTCCAAGTCATCCCTCCAGAAGAAGAGTACATGGATATTCAAAGACAATATTAAATAGGGCTTCAAAATATTTTTTATTTTTATGATGAGTAACAGCTTGGGGAACCAATAAAACATTTAACATTTCTTTCTGTTGCTTACCGGAAGAAAACTCTTCTGTGATAAAACTGTTTTCTTGATACCGGTTCAAGGACTGATATCATAGTACTAAAAATAAGCTTTCTGTCTTGAAAAATAACAAAAGCAGTAACTTGTAAAATCAAAATTACTCAGGCTTTTTCGTTATTAGGTCCATGTTACAGTGCAATGAAGGACTTTCATCTTTTTGCATTCCTCTTGAAGATGTTGGAGCCCTTATAAGAAGAGAATCTAATAAAACCTCGGCTCTAGCTTTTACCCTTTGAGAGGACAATTAACAAGACTTCAAATACAGAACTGTAGTAACAAGGAAAGAGAACTCTCTCCAAGAGATGAGAAGTCAAGTTGATAACAAAACTCAGAGGAATATCAATTCTTACATCTTCACCTCTAACTTGTGAGAAATCCTCTTACATTAGTTCTATTTGAAAATACAGTGTGAATGAATTACAAAGCTGGCCTCCCAAACAGTAAAAGCACTTCATTCTGCACTACTTTTGTTATGACTCTGTCGCTGGTATAAACAACTGCAGGAAAGAAATTAGTAATCCATTACAACTTCCAGAACTTCAGTATTACGTTCAGCTTTTTAGGGGAGGTATTTTACCAAATGACATTCTGATAATGACTGAATTAACAGACCTTTAGCTTACCTAAATTATCAAGAATGGGACTTCTAAAACATCTGTCCTACCTGCCATCTTTGAAAAATTTGCTGTCAGTTATTTGTCCACACACAGTTTTCCCTTAGTTTTTAGTCATGTTGCTGAAATGTTTGTCCCACTGCTGCCAGAATTAGTCATCGTCAGGCACATGGGACTGGGGAGGACTGACAGCTCAAAGACGGGATAGCCAAGCAAACAGGAGGCAGGGCTCACGTCACGTTATAAAGTGCTTTGCTGTTAACTTTTATTTTAAAATAAAGAAGGAACAGAAAACGAAAGCAGGTGTGAGAGAACTGCTGGACAGACTCTATCTTGGTTACAGAGAGCAAGTTATAGGGAGCCATTTAAATGCTATATTAAAACTTGCTTTTGAGTAAAATCAAAGAGACAGTTATAGAGACTTGCATGCTAAGACTGTAGGAATACAGTAAAGAAAGAGCTGTTAAGAGGCAACGATGCTGAAGAAAATACCTTATTTACATTTACAGAGCACCTCCACTCCCAAAAGCAAGAAGTTTTCTGAGATGATCAATGTTAATTAAAACCTTCTTCCTTTCTGGTATCCATTACAAGGTTATTATTTAATCTCTTGTGAATATAATCCACATAATGTAAATCATGAAAAATGTGCAGTTATTCATTTAACTTATAAAATGACTACAGCTGACAGAATTTGATCATTGTTAATGAACTCATTCACCAGCCTTGGGTAAAACTGGCCCCTCACTATACAAACAGAATGCACTCTTCTGTGAGCTACAAAAACTTCAGACTGCTGAGCCCACTTGTCCCCTTGTAGACTGCACATAAATAAATAGTGTCTCTGGCAGAAATACAACAAAAAGCAGAACCTCATTTTTCTTCAACTGAGGTATTAATGGGAGTATACACCCCAGGCTCAGAACTCATTTCCTTGCCTTGTTCCATTCTACTCTTCCCAGCTTAGTATTTCTCTTCTTGGTCATATACATCTTCTGAGGATGAATTTTCTCAGAAATGTAGGTCCTTAGTTTATGTGAATTAATTCATAATTTGTTTCTGATAAAGTATGTATTTTAAGCTACAAATGACTAAGAAAAATCTATTTTAAAGAACTGAAATATTTAATGTTACATTTTAAAAAATATTTGCAACCAATTAAATTTTCTTTAACTTGATTTGTTGGAAGTTGGATCAGCAAACTTTCTAAAAGCTGTGTTATTCAAAGCCTTAGTTACATAACACACAGAAATACATTACTGAAATATTTTGCTTAACAAGTAGAGATTTTAATTTAAGAGCTTTAGGATTTAGGACTTCACCTAAAAGCACAAATGACTTGAGATGGAAAGTACAATCATAGCAGTAACAAAAATTCACTGAGCAGGGCTGTCCAGGATGTGAATCTATTCTTTGTAGCCCATACTTTCTTATCCGTTTCCAGATGATGAAACAGATGATAATGGCTACATTTTTTTACTCTAGTTACTCAGGTTTCCTTCTATATGACGTTCCTCTTTACAGTTGAGTCTTGGAAATACCCTGAATACAAAGTAGGAAATAAAATTGCTGAAATAACTTTTAATTAAGAAATATCAATTTTTGGTGTTTCACAGAAATGACGTATAATTCCCATCAGCAACATGAACATAACTGAGAAAAGTTCTGGTAGCCCAAACTGTCACTTTGGCATCAGTACTGGAACACTACTCTGTTACCTTCTTCCAGGGCACTTAGAGGGTGAACTGTTTCTTTTCCCTCTAAAAACATTATAGGAAAATAAAAGTAATTTAATTGTGGTGTACTCAAAACAAGGGCAGTGTGGTGGGGAAAAATCACTTTTAAGGTTTTGGAGGACCAGTCTATACTACTTAATTATAATTATTCAGAACAAGTGATGTTGTTAGTACCTTAGCATAGTCTCTATCAAGGCAAACTACCACCCATTTAAAACACATTTCTGGAGCACAGTAAAAACCACATACAAACCAAGACAGTATGCTGTAAAAGACTTCGTTTTGGGGGGTCAGAAGTGAACAGTCAATAACATGTGATTCTCTGGAAACCAAATTTAGAATATCCTTTCCAGAAATGGTAAAAGAGCCTTTTTAGGTTAGTGCATTGGCTCAGAAAACAGGATGGGCTGGCATGTAATTTGAAAGCAACTTCTTCGAACTTTATTTATTTAATTAGGTATCTTCCAAGTTTCATGTAAGAATCATAAACTTTTTTAGTAATACTTATGTTTCCACGCTATTTCATCTGTGAATTTCCACTATGAAATTATATTTATTTGTGGTTCTAAAAATACATGCTCAAAGATATACAGAAAAATTAGTGTGCTAACAGCAGTACAAAATATGCTACCCTGGTAGCAAGTTGTGTATATCACCTAAATACTGATGTGGATGTTTGGACTTTTAGCTAGGAAAGCCCTGGAGGCCAATCTTAAGCGTAAATTGAAGTATTCAAAATGAAGACAATTAACTAGGATACTGACTGCCACAATAAATTTGTTTGTTTGTTTGCTTGTTTCAGGAAAGCCAGGGCAGAGGCTTTTATTGAGAGAGACAGTGAGAGGACAGAGCTCCTGGCTCATGCCAGGAGGGGACAAGAGAGTCCCCACAATATTTTTTTTTAGACCATTATGCTCACCATCTTCTCTGCTGGGTCACTATTTTAACTGTACAATCATACATTAGTCACCCCAGGGGCTTAGATAACCTGTGGATAACATAAAGAAGTAACATATTCTTTGGTGAAGTGTACCCTGTCTCCCCAAATTTTGTACCCTGACTTACTTGGCTTACATAGAAGAAAAAGCAAATTTCTTTAGTTTCTAAAGCAATGGAAAATTTCCATTTTTACAGGTCAGGAATCTGTAACTTTTCTGCAGACCTCAAGACTGTTGAATATTCAGTTCTTCCAGTCATTTGTATAAAGGAGGTATTATTCTGATTCAAAGTGGAGAACCTGTTTCTAGTAGATTCTAACAAAGAATATCTATCTACCACATAAATGATTGTGAGACAAGGTATTTATTCTAAAAGTGAATGTTCTCACTGGAAAATCTGACTTTATTCAGAAGTCAATTATTTTATCAAAGACAAAAAGAAAATGAAGTGTAACTTCAGTACTGCTATTTATTAGAAAATCTCCTATATAATCTTTTGGAAATACTATACTAGCTGAACTTTGTTTCTGACAATCAAAAGTCAACCTTATGTCAATTGCAATAATTCTAATCCAAGAACTTTTTTCATGACATAACACAGAAATATGAAATGAACTTGAACACTGGGTTAGGGCACACACAAATTCAGACTGTGCCTGGTTCCACGTTCCCAGCAACATTTAGAATTTACAGATTTAAGTACAGCAGTGCTTTAATTCTACCTGCCTCTCTCCCCTCTACTCCAGAACTACAGGCCTGACACCCCTCTAGAGGTTCACAGACATCTCCTGGTTCCTGTTTCTCTCTCAGTCTTGCAGGAGAGCAGACAGGAAGAGAACAGGAAAGGCCAGCACCCCATGTGGCACAGAGGCCCTGCCAAAATCCTCATCCAGTATTTCTCTTTTCACAACTGTTTCCTCAGGATGCTTTTAAGAAAATCAAACCTGACTGTCATATGGTGACTAGATAAGCATGTCAAAATACATGACTTCCAGATGAAAACAATGAGGGAGAGAGCCCATGGGAGCATTTTCCACGACTTCTACATCCACGTATTTCTTGGATCTCTTCACACCTGTCTTTACCTTACTTCAATCATCAGGTCAAAATATTACCAGGAGAAACTAAGTGATTGAGTCTTGAACCGATTTCCACATGCTACTCAGAACAAACCAAATCAGGCCATACTCCCTATTTTAAGTCCTTCATTAGGTTCCTACTGTTTTTAAAACAAAGTCTCAAACCTTAAAATACCCAAAGGGCTCTTCTCAATCTGGGCCCTGCCCATCTCCCGATGCCAGGCACACCCGAGCCGCACGGGCACTGGGGTCCCTCCTGGTCATTCTCACGTGATTTCTCAGCCTCTGCGCATGCCAGCCAGGCTTCCCTTTATCAGGCTGAGCCACTTAACTTGCTGCTGCACAGCTTTCCCATCTCGGCTTCGTGCTAGGGATGTCTTGTTCGGTCCCTGACCAGAAGAGACGAAGACTCACTCTTACACTGAACCTCGTTTTTCCTCTTCTGTAACGCTCACCACACCCTTACATTTATTTTTCTTATCATCTGTCTTCACAGTTAGATGAGGTGGCTGCTTGGATCTAACCACATTTCTGAGAGACAGACACACAGTGTGACCTCAGACAAATGTCTCAGCACCTGTCCACCCCAGTTTCCTCCTCTGGGAAAAGGGGATGAGAGCAGTACCACTGCCTCTGGCTGTAGTGAGTATTAAGTAAACTAACACATAATATTGCTCAAAATATTGTTTGTCTCAAAGAAAATGGGACATGAACATCTATGTTGTTTTTAATCAATTCTATGTTCCAAGCACACAGAGCATCAGTTTTACTTATTTGTGCATCCTAGTGCCAAGCCTGGTATGGCCACGAGGTAAAGAGGCATTTAAAGATCAGATGGATTAGATAAACAGACACATGAACAGGGTTCCACCACTTAGTTCACTTGTCTTTACATGTTTCTTGGACTCACAGTTTCCTCATTAGTAAATGAGGATAGTATTAGTATTGACCTTATTAAATTAGAACAATGCAGTAAAGCACATAAAATTCTTAACATAATACCAGACACATACTAAAAACACAATGTCAGTTATTTTAATCATAAATAATTCTGGTTTAGAAAACAACTTAATTAAAGATACAGATGTTGACTTGGTTAGCAGGAGAGTAGAACAAGTGAGCATATGCAATAAAAACTCAACAGGATTAAATTCCAAAAGATCAACTGTATCACTACACTAAGTGGAAGAATCTAGGCTTTGTAATTGGGGAAAAGAGGACTAGTTACTTTATTTTAAGCAACTAAGTGATAATTAGTTCTAAAGAATATAAATATCTATAAAGAAGTCTGATTTCACTAACATTTCTTCTCTAGAAATTAAAATACACTATAGATAATTCCAGTGTAATGATCTTATTTTTCTCATTAATACAGCAGTCTTCATTATTTATTTAATAAAAATTAGAATTGTCCAAGTATATTTAATGGCAATCTAAAATGTTACTTTATGTAATGTCATCAGGATGATATTACTAACATGAAATTTCAATTTTGTAAAAATGTATAGTCTTATAGGAATACATAATGTATGACAGGTCCAATTTTTCTATTTCACTGGTTTCTGATTATCCACAAGTCTCTTTCTGTAAATAAACATTTTATTAACATCAAAAGAAGTCTGCTTATGTAAAATAATACATAGTAGATAGTTAACATTAATATCTCTAAGCTTACAAATTAACATCTATATTTCTTTAAATCTAGAATAGAATATGAGTGTCTGACAGATGCATAATTGCCTACAGGCATAAGGAGTAAGTTTTAAACTTAACATCATTACCAACTTCCACTTAATGACTATCACTGTAATTAATATAAAGCCACTTGCCTTAGTCATGGCTAAAATTTAAAACTCAGGCAAAATTATTTTCTTATACCCTCTCAAAAATTAAATGGTAAGATCATAGGTTTCTTTTGTTATTGTTTTAATAAAATAAGGGGAAACTGCTGGCCTAAATAGTACCAACAGGAAAAATTTGTTAGTTTTAATAATATAAATAGGCAAGAGAACTAAATGTCAGAAGGGGATTTTTTTCCCCTTATGATATAGTAGACATAAGACAGATACAGATAAAAAGAAAAATCAAAATTACTCATTAAAACATGTTATTCAAACTAAACAAAATAGGTGACAGATACTGTGTTTAGCCAAATAGTTCCTAATGAGCACAGCAAGACTGTCAATTTACACACACACCTTAAATTTGGAAAATACTGGGAAGTACCTTAGAACATGATAAAAATAATGTACATGTTATATACTTTTTTCCCTAACATTTTGTTTTCTTAAGAAAATATTTTTACAAAAAAGCATAGCTGTATTCCAAGTCCATTTTGATTAAAAAAATTTTTATTAAATAACATTTTTATCCTTGGTAACTCCCACCAAATAAAAAAATCTATGACCTACTATGAAATTAACAACATGTAAAAGAGCCTGGGCACCTGGAAGATGAATACTCTCAGGTAAACATATAACTGAATTATCAATTTAAAAATATATATTAGTGTTTCTTTAAAAGTATGAAAAAGAAATTTAAAATACATTTAAACAGTCACTAGAGATATATTCAGAAAAGCTTATTGAATGTACCACTTTTTCCATTCTACAGGGTAAAAATGGAGAACAATAGTCTTGCCAGAATTAAAACTTGAAATAATAGCATACGTGGGACATCAACTCTCCCCTATACTACTAACCTCTTCTACAAAGATTCTTTCTTCCTCTATAAACATGTTCAGTTTTGAAACTACAATGCCCCCTGCCTCCCCAGACATTACCTTTCCTCTATCTTTTCATTCTTAATTGAGCTGAGCCATCCACATACCAGTGTCTCCAGTTTTTAAATCTTTGTCCTCAAACCACTGCGATCTGGCTCTGCCTCCACCCTATCACTCAAGCTGCAACGCAAAGCAGTTCATGCCCCACATGTTGCCAAATTCAAAACCATTTCTCAGTCCTTTGTGCATCTGACATCACTGCTTCACATGCCACCACTACTGAGCAGTTCCTCCTGGGACTTTACTTTTCCTCTGGTTTTGGACGTGGCATGCTCTCTGCCCTGCTTGTTCTTCTGATGATCCTTTCTCTGTCACTTCGGCTAGTTCCTTTCTCTGCTTGCTCCCTACAGTATAGACTTTCCTCTTTTCACTTTATCCTCTTTTCCCAGTCAATCGCATCCAATCCCATGCTTTCAACTGCTACCTGTAAATTGATGATTCTTCATTTTTATCTCCTCAGACCACTCTGGTGACTTCCAGAAACCTTTATCCATCCAACTGCCTGAGATTTCTGCATTTGGATATACAAAGGTACTTCAACAAACTCAACGTATTAGGAAACTCATGTAACTTTTCTCAATAACCAGTTGTTTTTGCTGAAATTCCTATCTTTGTTGACAGTATCAGTATGTATGATCCTATCAAGACACCTGGATATGATTCTCTCACTCATTTTTAATTAATCAGTCTTAAAGTCCCATCAATTCTTTCTCTTATGTATTTAAAAATCTGTCCATCGGTCTCATTTCCCACAGGTACAGCCTCAGACTGGATCTCTCGTCATCTCCCACCCGGACTACTGGCAACATCCCCTGGCAGAGTCTCCTTGTTTTCAATCTTATTCCCATCCAATCAACCATCTGTAATTCTGCCATTTGAATCTTTCCAATACATAAATCTGGTCCTGTTTTTCCCACGCTGAAATAATTTCTATAGCATCCCACTGTTTAAAGAATTAATTCCTGTACTTACTCCTTCAACAAATACTGATTTAATGTACAACAGATATGGTATTATGTACTGAGTATATTATAGTAAATGAAAACTATATTTAGAGAATGTGGAGAAAGATGGGCATTAAACACCCAGTAGTGTGTGGTTATAAATTTTGACCAATGCAGTGAAGGAAAATTGCAGGTCACAATGAGAAAAAAGAGGGGAGAACTACTTCAGATTATAATGTCAGATTATTTTTGGGAAAGTAGTATCTAAGTGAGATTTGATGGAAAGTTGCTGAAGGGAAAAGTGTTTCTGGTGTCTATGGCGTAGAGAAGGGATTTGAGAGGCAAAGGAGCTTATAGTGTTGGAAGCCCTGGAGGCAGGCCTACTTGGCAAGAGCTTAGTGAGAGGGGGAAGAATGGCCTGAGGTAAGGCTGGGGAAACAGAGGCCAGGTCATGCAGGGCTCCATAAGCCAAGGTGTGGATTTAAGTTCTGAAGGGCAAAGAGACACAACTGGCAAGTTTTAGGCAGATGAATGACTTGATTAGATTTACATTTTAAAAAGTTCACTCTGGCTGTTGATTGAGAATAGACTACACAGCCTGAGTGAATGAAAGACCGGTTAAGACATTACTGCAATAGTCCAGGTGAGAAGGACAGTTTCCCAAAACTTCTATAGCAGAGGTTATCTTTAGGCACTATAAGCCTGTAATGCAGAAGCCCCAGTACTTTAAAAGATGTTACTTACCTGCTGAACAGAAAGGCTTGTGAATTCATTTATTTGGACATACTGTCATCTGCTCAAAGAACTTAGTAAAGTTACACTGAAGACCACCTGTTATAATGCAGCTCCCACCAAACCGACTCAACATCTGACCTTTTATAAAACATCTCTACTTCTGTGAGTAGAAGGCCTATCATACTATACATGGCCAAGTGCACAAAGAACTTTTTGAGTTCTCCCTCCAAAACTAGTTTACCCCAGTAAACAGCATCATCATTCACCCAGGCACTGATGCCAACAATCTGGGAGTTACCCTTCATTTGTCTCTTTCGGTCATATTCCCCTATCATATGTAAATTAAGCACCAACTTAAAATGAAGATAATATTCATTACGATTCTATGGAAATTGTTGCATGTGATTAAATAGAATATGAATCTAGCTACAAACTCTCTGGCAGTAATATCCTATTTATATTCATATATCCTTGAAAAGAGATTGATCAGAGAGCAGTTTTAAGCACTAGTACAATGTATTATATTAAGATGCTATCACTGTATATTACCTTATTCTTCACTGTTAATACATGTATAAAAATACAATGTATAACAATAAAACATGCTAACTTCTTAGTTCCCAAATTCATCTGCCACTTCATTCATTCATTTATTCATTCTCAAGAACAGAAAACCCTGTGGCAATGCTTATCATCTCAGGTCTATAAAGAATAAATAAAGAATTTAAGTTTGGAAGCAAATAAGGAGTTTTAAAATCTGTCTTTAACAAATAGTTATATCAGCAATATTTAATTTTTCCAATACTATTGTTGACAAATGAGTCATCCTACATATGTAAACTTCCAGAAACCTAAAGTTTATGGTCTTAGTGCTAAGTTATTTCTTTAAATTTTTTGAAAAATACTTGTAAAATTTAGTAGGCAATCATCAGCCTTTTTAAATAGTGAAAAGTACTAAGTTATTCCTGATAACTTAACATTATTTGCCATCCATGTCACTATACATTAAAGTGCCCCAGAGAATTCGGAGGCGCTGCTGTAAGGCTGTTTGCCCTAATTCTAAACACCTGCTAGTTTTCTACGGTTTCCTCTGCCCATCCCTCTTTTTAGCTGCCCCTCCTTGATGTCTGAATGGCTTCCCCTACCAACCCCTCTCTGTGCTGTATTTGATCTGCTAGTAATAGAACTCAACAATTAATCTGTCTAAGTCATCAGGTTCTGCTCAACCCTTTGAGGTTGGTTTTATGACTCTCCTACTCCAAAAAAGTACAAGGGGAGGTGGAAGCTATTTTCCCTTCTGACTCTGGGTTCATGGTTGCATTCCCTGTAGTTAAAGCTCTCAGGAGTCTGACAACCAGATAAGAGGGTGATAAAAACCAAGTGCCATTACTATAGCAAGTTATATAGTAATACAGATTTATCACTATATTCGAACGACCTTTTCCAAATTAGCCACTAGGTAAGATGGTAACCTCACAACTACAGTTCTGTACAATTTATAAGAGATACCTAGAGTTTTTTTAAAAATGGATATAGCTTATATCCATTACCATATTGTTAGAGGAAGCAAATTCAATATTGGCACAAGGGGCCAAAGGTAGAAATTAGCTTACACAGAAAATAATCTGTACAGGCCAAGAAGGCCCTTTATGTATAGTACCACTTAGGGTAATTTAGCCCATGAAATACTGACTACAGACCATAATCAAAATGAAATGCTATGGAAAAGTGAGAGAGAGCTTGATTTATGCACTGCAATAAAACTATGCATGGATAGGCATAGCGCAGCTCCTGTCGCACGCACCCTGTTGCTCGTCAAG
Source organism: Manis javanica (assembly GCF_040802235.1). NCBI lineage: Eukaryota > Metazoa > Chordata > Mammalia > Pholidota > Manidae > Manis > Manis javanica. Next base: position 2,027,290 of record NC_133169.1, read on the forward strand.
GGACATGGATCCGAGCTGTTTGTTAACCACAGAAGAAGGAGAATCTGAAACAAAAATGAGATTTCAACTTAAAAGTGAGCGGCAGCAAACTGCACAGCAATGTCATGATTGTCTCTAAGCTTAAGGGGCAGATGCTTCGGGGCAGGCAACCACGTGAGCTGGGGTGTAGTCCCAAGCAGTGAGTGAGCAGGGCCAAGTGCTTAAAGTGTGTTATTCCAGGCAAGCATTCAGCAACTTAGAGAATGAGCTGTGAAAATATTCTTGTACTTTCATGCATATACCTTTTATCAAATTCATTTAGCAGAGACAGAAGGTGCAAGGTAGATAAAAAAAGAAAAAGAACATCTCCTTCACTAAACAGAAGACTCCTTCCCCTTCTCAAGTCCCCTCTCCAGCAACTTAAGACAGTTTTCATTCTGGATTGGAGGAATCGAAGCATGAAATGAAATGCTCACAACACTTTGCTAGTTGTTGTGTGTCGGACCTTGAGCTGGAAAAGGAGCTCAAGTGAAGATGTCAAAGAAAATGGTTTATAAGAGAAAATGTCAATGAAGTAATTACCACTACAGTTAACTTTAAAAACTCTATAGTATGTTACATATATTAAAACTGTACTCTGGGAAGGCTCAGGCTTCCTTAGGTGCCTGGTGGGAAAAGGGAGAGAGGCAGGAAGCAGGCTTACTGGTCTAGGTTCCACCTTGGCTTCAAACAGAACATCTTAATTTTTGATTACCTCTTGATACAGTGACTTTCTATCTAAGAATTTGTTTTATAAATGGGTTCCACTGTTTGAAAAACATTGATATAAAGGAAGCCAGCAGGATAAAATGGGAAAAGCAATGGTCTAGACTTGATACGTTTCGATTCTAACCCTGGTTCTGACAAAAATTAGCTATGTGACATAAGACAAGTCACAACACTTTCAGGCTTAAGTTTCTTTCTTCCTGGTCATCCTAGGGCACCAGTAACCCATACCTCCGGGGGATACAAGGAGGTGGCTCTAGTCCTGGCTTAGGTTCTAGTATCCCGGGGGGGGCTAAAAGGGCAAATGTGGGTAAGATAGATCTACCCTAAATGAAAGACTAATTCCTAGTTTCTAATACCCTATGCTCTAGTTCTTAGCAAATGTTAATAAAACAAAAACCTTGCACTTTTGGTTGATCACCAGTTTTGTATTCATAATGGAACTTTATATTCCCCATAAAGTTGGTATTTTATTAAGAGTATCTTTATTCAATAACGAAGAGAAGTTTTCCAATATATTCTCAATTCTCAGCAATTTTATATATATATATATATATATCTTGATTACTTCCACAAAAGTCTAAATTCTGCTACTGGGAGCACTTGTGGTAACTTGAAATTATCTACCTTGTTAGGTCACCAGTTTGCTCATAGATTTTTATATCACTAATACTGATGAAGCATGATCATGATTTGAATAATAGTTTATACCTATGCTTACTTATCACCTCATCAGAACATTCAGTTCAACAAATCTATACTACAAAAGAAAGCAGAAATGATGGCATTTCAATCAGTTCCCCAACCTACCCATCCCTTACTTTTCTTTATAAGACTTCTCATTTATCCATTTCAGCATTAGATACAGCATTCCTACCCATGTTGTTCTTGAAGAACAGGTATGTTAGTCTTTAGAGAAAACCAAAATTACATTCTTTAGAGGAAAGAAAAATATAACAAACATATGCATCACAGTGAAATAAATATTGGAAATCCTCCTAGAAAGTCTCTTATGAAATATTTTTCATCCCTTCAGATTTGTTAAACATTTCATTGTGTTCTCATTTAATAATTAAGAGCCTTCATGAAACTATCACATCTCCAAGCAATCTTTTCTCACATATTTAAGTTTTTCACAAATATCATAGAATGTATAAATCTTATGAAATAAAGTACATCTTATTTCATTTTTTAAATAAACTTTAGGAAAGAGTAAATCTCAAAAGGATGAATTGATAAAGGATCTAGAATGCTGTCGTCTCCACAGAACTGCATTTTCAAACTCTTCAAGGATTTCAAAATATTAATGAAGTTTATATTAAGACAGAAAGATAACATTAAAAGGGATTCCTTTTTAGTTTTACAGTCTGTCAAAGATACTGTGTATATCTGAGGAATTATTTGTTGTTTCCCCCATGTTGAAGACCAGTCTTTAAGAAGAAACTCTCCTTGATCATTGCTCCATTCTATTTTTAATCTTGGAAACCATGCAACTGGTTTTGGAAGGATTATCTTCCTGCCATATAAACAGCGAAGTGACATGCTTTATACTACTAGATATTCATAAATATAATACCCGTAACTTCTAGCTTACAAAAATATTTCCACTATATATATTAACACTATAACCATCAGAGTAGCGAACATTAAACCAAACAGTAATTAGTTCAATGCTGACTGCCTCAGTTGTCTGCATTCTCCACTCCACCTCTCTGCGAAGTATCTTCCAGAAAGCAACTAATACAATAGAAGTCTCTTTATCACAAAATGCAATATGGCTGGTTAGTTTAGTGGAAATGTTTATAACTATTAATATTATTTTTATGGAAGAGATAAACTTTAGGCAAAGCTAATTGTCAGCTAAGCTCAAGGTGTCTCATGGCCAGGCCAGTTATTGTAGATTTCCAAAAAATGTGCATTTTGGTCTTGAGAAAATTCTTTAGCCCCTTGACAACGGAATTTTCTTAACTATAGGAAAAAAATAAGGACTGTCTAAAAGGTAAATGACAAGGACTCTTCAGCCAGACTCCCTGGGTTCCAATCTGGCTTTTCTGCTCAGCACTGTAACCCTGGGCAAGTTACTTAACATCCCTAAGTCTCAGTTTCTCCATCTGTGAACAAGTAGGGATAATCACAGTACCTACCACACACCACTTCTGTGAAGACTGAGTGAGAAAATACGTGTACAACACTCAGGCAGCACAGGAAAGGGCTAGTTAGTGTTGTCACTACTTGCTGCTTTTCAGAAAGATGTCACTGGATGAAAAATAACGATAGGAAGCTATTTCGAAAACCATGGACCATGTTCCTGTGTTTAAAGTCCTAAGAGATTCATCGTTTTGCTGAGTTTTGTGAACTCTTGTTCACAGTAGTTAAGGGGTGCTTGAAGGGCTAGGTCAACATTCGCGTTGACTTACTAACTGCTCACGTCACCAACACTAAAGACGCAGGTTGACGCACGTGTCTGAGTGGTGCTGTCGTGACTGTCATCAGGACCCTGTGGGCAACTGCATGCAGTACAGAGCCTGCCTGCGTAAGACTGGGGAAGTGCTGTTTTTTTCCAATATGGCTCAGTTTTGAAAAGCCCTTCTTCAAAAATAATCACCAATGTTTTATACCCTCTTGGGGTATAAAAATTACTTTTCTTTTCAAACAGGCAAAACCGTGCCATAAAGTGGAAAAACAGTTCCTACCTGACCCTCTCTCTAGGCTGGCTCTGTGCTCCAGGGGGGCTCTGGGGCGGCCAGACAGGGCCAGCGGACTGCACAGGGTGTTGTCGCTCTGAGCAGGAGCCAGCAGCCCATGACTTCAGGGGACCTGAGATGGAAAAAAGACTGGGTTTAAAGTCGGCCATATGCTGAATGCCTCTGCCATAGATGTTTACAGCATTCATCTGATAAGCATACGTACAGCTCAAACCCTGAATGCTATATAAACCTTATGTGGCTGTGATATGAGGAGAGTTTGAGGCACTGAGTTAAAGATATGATTGTACATTAAGCTGGTGTGTTATTATGTGCTGTTCTATGTATAAAAACTTTGTTTATAAGGTATTGTCTACCCTATCCTTATGCCATCTCTATAAATTATTACAGGGCACACATCTAAATAAATCAGTAATTGAGAAACGGAGGCATAATGCAGCCAAATGACCTTCCCAAGGTCGTCTAGTTATAGGGCCAGGGACAAGAAGTCAGCCAGTGTAACACCCAGGCAGTAATCTGAAGAAGGCAAATTCATCTCTTTATGATAAAAAAAAAAAAAAAATCACTGAGAGGTTAGAAATGAGTTATGACATATTTCCTAAAAGTCTAGGGAAAATAAGTGTTGTTTTTTTAACTTACTGAAGTAAAAATATTTTAAGGTCATACATTCTGACTAAAAATTCAAACTTTTGGAAATTATCTATGAAGAATTTTCACTAATAGGTGTCAAAAATTCTTTTAGAGCAGTGGTTTTCAAACCGCACTTCAGGAACAGAGGTACGCTGGAGGCGGCTAGAGGGGCAAGCAGGTGTGTAATCATTCCTTATCTCTACGTATGTTTAAATCACAGCAGTGTAACTTTCATATATTTTATACTTGAACTTCCATAAGAGTCTGGTAAGAGTTCATAGCTGAAAAGAAAAACAGGAAAACCACTGTTTATGTTTAAAACCACAGATCTTTTAACATCTATCTTACGTAGCTCATTTTAAAGAGCAGTTTGAAACAGAAGGGGATACCATTTGGTGCCTTGGAATAATGTTGCAGTTTTAATCTTTAATTGCCAAGAAATATTAGCAACTAAATAGATATATCCTATCTGAGATTATCATTAACTAGCATCAGGCCCCTTCCCATTTGGCCCCATTAAAATGTAGATTATTTCATTTCTACAAAATGGTCCTATTTTCCACTCAAGTTAGGTATTCATCTTATACTTAGCCTTTCACAAAAGATTCTTATGGGTCTTGTATTTTGAGAAGATAATAAAATGTTTGCTAGACAAGATAATAATTCAGAAATTCTATACTTGTTAAAATTTCTTGCTTACCCAATCACATTGTTCCCTTTGAATATTTTATATGTGAGAAGACAACAGAAATATCATTTATTGACAGCTCACCACTTAACTGATACTCTAAAGATATCAAACTATAATGGGACAACGTTTACTGTCTATGAGAATTGCACATTCTTCTATTGTTAATAAATTAAAACCTAGAACACTAACTTTGGTGCTTTGTATATTAACTAAGATGATTTTAGTGGTAACAACTAGCATGAGAAAATGGATCAATCATTGTCTACAATATACATATAAAAAGTTATATTTAATCATTAAGTATAAGAAAACATTTTAATTACTGTTATTCAAATAAAATCTATCTTCCTGCTGAATTTAATAAATTTAATCCTGTTCTACATAATTCATGCATTCTGAAATGAAGAACCCTGCATGAAGCCAACTCATTTTTCCTCAAATCCAAATTTATTATATGGACAAAATACATAGATTTTATTAGTTATCCTCTGTAAAATACTAACACATTATCTAACTGTTCTTAAAGCTTTTAGTCACCACAGTAGTGTTCCTGTGACCAGTAAGGACAGAATAAAAGTAGTGCTACCAAATGAACCCAGGGTATGCTGCAGATGAGAAGCACTGGTGTCTCACGAATGCCAACTTAAAGGCATTTGGACAGAAGGAGCAGCTAGCGCCCTGTGGTGCAGAGCCACCTACAATGAGTGATGGCACTGGGGCCTCCAATAGTGGTCCATGTGGGTCACCTCAGGGCCCAGGAGGCTGTTGAGTAACAAAGGAAAGAACATGTTTCTCCACTTCTAAATGGCAAGGTGTCTACTCAATCTTAGCTTTCTGAAGATTACAACAAACAGACTGGTTACCAAATAATATACTATTTAATAAGAATGATATTTAGAGTTGGGAAAACAGTATCTTATTTCACAAGACCTTATCATCCTAAAGTCTTCTGAAACTAAAAAGACCCTGCTTTAATTCAAATTGATGAATGAGATGTGAAAGCCTGATTCTCTCAGCATGCCCACCAAAGTACACTCTTTCCTATCAACGGTTTTGTTTTACACACAAATTCACTTTAATACTTGGTTTGTTACCTGCTGAATTTTAGTATTTTAAAAATATTTATATATGTAGGGACATTTTATCTTCCTTCTTACTGGTTTTTCTGTTATATACTTTTTACTTTTGAAACACTTTAGCTAGTTTCATATATAGCACAAAATCACAGCAAAATATTATTAAATGTCATAACTATAATCTAATCAAACTGATAGTTTTAAGTATAGGAAAAGATTTATCTATAGTAGACACTTCTTTGCTTACCTCATATTTCCTCTATTAATATAATACGGTCACTAAAAATATGGTACAAAATTTGTCCCAAGCATCGTACCTACATTAAAGTTATTTAGATCTATTTTATTTCACCATGGAATTTATAATGTGCTTTTGTTATCACAGCACTTAGTAGAACAGTTATTTCTAAAGTGGATGCTGTCCATTTCTACCAATATAAAAATTGTAAGTAATTAAATCAGAGTTCTCAAAGTAATTAACACCCAAACTCATCACTCCTTAGGATAAGACAAAGTAATGTATCAAAGTATTATAATCCCATTAGCATGAGACCCCAGTTACACTTCAGTTCCTAAATAAAGATTTACATAACCTAACACATGGCACCCAGGACAGCATAGGAGGTGTAGTAGTACTATTACCCAGCTTGAAAGGATTAAGCTGATACATTACTTTATCTCTGTCATTTGTTCTTTCAACAAATGTTTGTTGAGCATCATGAGCTTTCTGGCCATAAAAGAACTGGGCCATTAACATGCTCAGTGCAAAAAAGAGAGTGGCTCAGATTATTTCTGTCTTACCAGAGTTCCATAGCAAAGAACAGAAACATGAGACTGTGAAATACTTCCCTTACCCTACACATCAGAAAGTTGATTATCTATATGAGGCATATGTAAGCAAATATTTTTAAAATTCAAATAAATACAGAAGGGAGTGATCAGTCAGCATGCTAGTATGGCCAAACAATACTAGGATTTAAATTCTAGCACTGATTGCTATGTTTATTTGGGGACAGGAACAATGGTTATACTGGTTAACTTCCAAAGCGAAAAAAAAAAAAGTAGATCTAGGAGCCATAAGCATAGGTAAGATCTCAGCATGTAAGAAATTGCAGTAGAAAAACCAAAGCAGGCTCTAAAGTCACTAGATAATTAGAAAGTAGTTCATTAGCTGTAAAACTAATAAACATTAGCCCCTCTCCAAATATATAACAAATAAAATAACAGATTATTTCATATTCATCTCTCCAGCAAACGCTGCTGCAATCGAACCCCTAGACAGTGACCGCCAGCATCGGCAGAAGGGGAGGGGCAGGCTGCAAGCGCATCCATTCCCTTTCTTGAAGGGGAAAAACGAAGCATCTCATTACACATGGCAGTGTTAAAAAACCCACTCTAGCAGCTGCTTAAGGACATGGGACATTAATAACCTGAGGCCTGAGGGTCCTGTGAAGAGCCCTCCTGTGAAGGCCGATGGGCAGCGGAAGGCTGTGGGTGGGCACGCGCAGCCAGCTCCTGCTGCCTCTGCTGCTCAGCCTTCTTAAGCCTCAGCTGCTGAAGACGCTTACGGAGCAAAGCTATCTCAGGCCCCCTTAAAAATTCTGACACAGGTAGGAAAGAAAGGTGAAAAGAGAGTAACAGAAAACATAAGACTTTGATTATACGTTACAGAGAGAAGGATACAAACAGAGCACATGTCTCCTAGAGGAGTACTAAATGCAAATTACTCATAAAAAGGAATTATTGAGCATTAAATTACAAACTATAAACATTTTCACACCTAAATACTTCTGTTTAACTATGATGAATTATCCACATAGAGTTCTCTAAGAATACTTAATTTAAATGAATGAAAATAAAGTCTCCCATAAGCATTTTTAAATGAACATTCCTTTATCACCAATTTTATCTCTTTACAACAAAATGATACTAAGAAAAACTGAAAAACAGAAATTATCTAATTGGAAAATGTCCATTATCTAATCTATACACAAAAATTACTAATTTCAATCAAATGATAATTAAAATTAAACTGAAATTACAAAAACGTGATGCATTTGGTAACAATTCTCGGAATTGGAGAGCTCTTTAAAAAGTGTAAGTAGCATATTTTTCAACTATTTCTTTTTATGTCAGAACTATCTTTTACTTTTTCTGCTTTTTATACTCAACAATATTTACATAACATTTCATATTTTCTTAAACTTTTCCTGAAGTAGTGATCATGGAAAAAAGAAACAAAACATGCAACATTACAGAGATATTCAGAGTGCCTACTATGTATAAGGCAGTGTTTTAAGATCTCGGGTTAAATAGAATCCTGAACAAAATAGTCCTATTGTGTGAAGTTTATGTTCTGAGCAGAAAGCACGTCAGTGAACACATACATACACACACACATACACAATATACATGTACGTATTTGTATGCATCAAGTAGGAATAAGTGCTATGATGCAGATTAGGGGTTTACGGTAACGGGGAGGGGGCAGCGGGGGGAGGGTTGTTTTGTGCACGTCATTAAGAAAGGCTTCCCTCCCAAGATGATGTCGGAACAAAGACCTTTAGGACATAAGGCAGCAAACCACATGGGTATCCGGAGGGAGAATGTTCCAGGTGGAGGGAAGGCAAGTGCACATGCTCAGAGGAGAGGTGTGCCTGGATGCAGGGTACACCTTATGGGGAACAGCAGAAGAATCCGCTGATAGTTCAAAGAGTGGGCCCAGAGAGTTTGACCTAGGTGACAGGCAAAACAGAGTCGCTACTTATTGTGATGCGGAAGCATCGGGGAGGAGCATGCCGTGCTCAAGGCAGGAAAAGAAGCAACAGCCATCCAAGCAGAGAGCCCGAGTGGGGTCCGAACATAACAGCCTGGAATCTACCAGCAAGTCTGGATGTTACCGACGCTGCTGTAAGCCAACCAGAGAGTAAGTAATGATGAAGAAGTCCGAGAACTGAACCCTGGGACACTCAGACGTTTAAGAGAGAAATCTCTGGGAAGAGTAGGAAGGAGGAGCCCGAGGAGCAGAGTGCGCAGGCTGCACGGTGGGAGTGTGTCTAGGGGGCCCTAAGCAGCTGTGGTGGTGCTGCTGGTATAATGAAAATGACAGTGACTGAGGACTAAGCACTGGATTTTGCACCGTGGGAGTCACCAATGATCGTGACAGGAGCTCTTTCAGTGAAATCGCAGAAGCCAAAACCTGATGGGAACAGGTTCAAGGGAAGGTGAAGGTAATGAAGTTGATATAAAGCATACACACCCTTTGTAGAGTCCCGCTGCTAACGTGAACAGGGAACCGGATGATTGCTGGTGGGGAGTAAGGAGTCAAGGGAGGTTTGTTTTTAGTTTGGGAGGTCCTGCATGTCTGGATGCTGATGGACAGTGTTCACCTGGGAGGAGGAGTCCGAATGACACATGGAAAGACGGGGGCATGTGCGGGAGCGGTGGCCTGGAGCACACCAAAGATGGTTGTATGTGACACAAAGAAGAACTGGGCTCTCAGAGGTGCAAAAAACCACCATCCTCCACAGCCAAAGGGGAGGCAGAATACATGGCAGAGAGCTGTCGTAGATCTGGTGGTGGGGGCAGCACACAGACTTTCCCTCAGTAAACTGGCAGCAAATTACACGAACTACCAAAAGTGGTCAGCCTCTTTTACAAAGATTATATGGAAATCTCATATATACAACATAATGTAAAATTTGTTCTATTGTTTTAGAAATCAATCATGCCAGAGATACTAAATACTAAGGTCTTGTTACCATGACCTCTATTTATAAAGAATTTTATTCAATTAGCCAACTGGCAGTTAAGATTTAACAAGCAACCCAAGTATCATCATAGTCTCTCCTTGCCAATTCTTCCTAGAGAACTCTCCAGCACCAAGGGGGACAGCATTCATTGACAAATTGTGATGCTCAATGGCATAGTGCCTTCTTCTCAGGCATATACATGTATCTTATTTATTGTCAGCATAATAGTAATGCTTTTAGCAATATAAAACATTATGAGTCATAAAGTTCATCATTTTACATTTTAAATTATCATACAGAGAAAGATTACACGTATGTCAAATTTTGCTAAGAAAAATCACAAAAAATTCACCTAACTTCATTGTTGTTTCAAATCCTCTCTTATGCTGCCAAATGTTTCATGGAGATATAAACGTCTCCATCCTGGACCCACTACATGATTTGGCATATAAACAGCAGGCTATGAGCACAAGCAGTAATGTTCTATAACTTAGAAAATCAAGATTTAGTTATGATAATGTCATGAAGCATTCATTCAATTCTTGCAGTGCTTTCTAAAGAAGCGTTTGTTTGCTAGTTGGTACATTTTCCCACCCCCAACCTAGGTTAAAAAAAAAAAAGAGGCTAAGAGAAGTCACCACAGCTAACTAGAATAGGCAAATACTGAATTAAAAATTCCAACCAGACATGTCAATCAATGCCAGATTAAACAAATAGTTCTGCTAGCAATTTGAAATATTAAAGGCAGGTAAGATACACACACATTATATCCTTTTAAAAATGTATAAACAAACATATAATTTATAATGTGCATGAATGCTTGGAGAATTAGTTTTTGTTAACATCAGCTCAAAATGGAAAGTGAATACAATAAATACCTTTGGGTTGAATTTTAAAAGCGCAGAAAGCCCTCAATAATGTGGGGTTTGAAAAAAAAGTACCTGCTAGCAGGAAATGTTTACTTTCATCCCCTAAAACTGCTACCCCTATTCTTGTTTTCTTCTGGAAGATTCCAGGCTAGGTTCCCTAACCTTGATTCCCACTGAAAGAGAAGAATATAGTGCACAGTTGACCCGGTGAAGATCCACCTGGTTCTAGCTTCATGTCCTGCCCTCCGGTGTGCAGGGTCTTCTGTCCTGGACTCTGAGTACTTGGCCAAATCCGGCTGTACTTTAAGTGCCTGCTATAAGTCTGCCCTTCGCCCCCCACCTGCTTCTTGGAGATCCCTGTGCTTTTTCCTCCTTGAAGTGGTCACACCTTTACTGATATCCAAGTTCCCCTGGTTTCTTCTTCAGTTCCCCCAAAGTGGCCCTTAACTGAAGAGTTCTACTAGTGTCTAATCTGTAAATTGCCTATAGAGTCTCACTAGACCCTGATCCCCTTTAAGGAAATTATAATCTGGACATTTAGGCTTTGAACAGCTTGCTTTGCTATGCTGTACAACAGATTTTTTTCTATAGAGCAATTTTTTTACATAGAGCATAATTTAGCTAAAGAGTCTAAACAGACCTAAACAAATCTGCATATCTGAGCAGACATAGTTTTTCTGCAAATAAGCCAGAATCCACACATAAGCCATATCAGGTATAATACAAGAATCAAAATACCTGATTAAATTCTGGGTTATGCATACAGAATAGCGTTTCAAATGACTATGTAAATTAAAATTCAAGAATACAAAGGGGGAAGAAGTCAAAATATAAAAAAAGATCTACCAAACTGATTTCAAGTTCCACTTGGTGTATTTATTTTCCTAATTCAGCTACAAACCCAAAGCCAACTCTGACCCCCTCTACATACACTGTTTTTCAGGTAACGCATTTTGTATATTCATCTCACTTGTGATTTCATTTTTTTTTCCTATTCATACTTGTTTATTTGGATTTCATCATTTACGAAAATTATTTTTTTTAAGTATTTCTGTAAGTTACCTTAAAATATTTCTGGAACAAAGTAAGAAAAAAATATCTACTCAGTCTTATGTGGTCTGGACAGCCAAAGGCAAACAATGGATCCAAAACAGTAGAAGACTGGGTATCCATGCATGCATCTTCCCCAGGTATTATCAAATCTGGGATCCAGAACAGATGAACTGGGACTGAAACTATAAAGACTAAAATATAGCTAAATATATCCCACATAGCTTATACCAGGTTAAAGACATAGTCTTAACAGTGTATTTAGAGAATGACTATTGTTGGGAGAAAAAAAGGCTTACGTAAAACAAGATAGATAATGTCTCCATTTTTATGAGAGCATATTCTAATATAAGAAAACAAGCCAGTCAAAAATGAACAAGAAAAATTTTAATATGTGCTTTTCAGGAAATAAACAGGGCTATGTAAGAAAGTAACATTTTAGGGAGGGTAGGAAAGGAAGACGAATCTACCCAGGGTGATGACTGATGAAAGAACTCCTCTGGGTGACATTCGAGCTGAGACCCAAGGAGAAAGGAGCTGACTCTAAGGTAAGCAAGGGGAAGGGCTCCTCGAGCACAGAGAACAGGGGGTACAAAGGCTCAGAATCAGAAGCCCAGAGGCTGGAGGGAACCTGCACATTCAAGGAACCAGAAGGAACCAGCGCAGTGGGAGCGCGAGCCGGCGGTATGAGGCGACGCCGAGGCAGGCAAGCGCCAGCCACGCAGTTCTTACAGGTTCACAGTAAGGAGTCTAATTTTTTTCTTTTGCAGTTATATTTCTAAATGCAATTAGAAGTCTTTGAGGGATTTTAGACCTCCAAGTTATGTAATCTGACTGAACGTTTCACAATACTCATGCTGGCTGCCGCATGGAGAATGAATTATAGCAACAGCAAAAGCAAATGCAGGGAGATCAATTAGCAGACAAGAAATGATGGTGAAATGAAGAGAGGTGGAATGTGTTTTAGACACAAAACAACAGGACTTGCTGATGAATTTTGCACGCACGGGGCGTAAAGGAAAGCAAGGCATGAACAATGACTCATAAGCTGTTAAAATAAGCAAGTGGGGTAGGTGGTATTTTCATTTACTAAGATATAAAATGACCAAGATGGGAGGGATTAGTTCACAGAAACGGTAAGAGGCTAAATTAGTTTGGAAACATTAATCTTAAGCTATCCGAAGAGAACCAAAAAGAAGTGTTAAGTAAGCAGGTGGCCATAGGAGTCTGTAAGTCAGGGCAGAACATCAAATTGGTGATATACAGCTGGGAATCATCATCTTAGGGGAGATAGTAAAAGCTATGGGAACTGATGCAACCCCCCCCACAGTGTATGCAGACAAGGGAGCACAGATGAAGGGTTCCACTAAAACATTCAGAAGTAAAGAAGAAACACCAACAGTAGTCACTGAAAAGCAGCCAAGATAGGAAGAATAAGCAGGTAAAAGTGCTGTCACAGATGCGAAGAAAAGAAAGTGTTTCAAGAAAGGAGTGACAGACTCTGTTAAATTAACTGGGTCAAAAAATCTGGTAAGATACTAAGAGGCATGTACTTTGAATTTGGCAAAACAGAAGTCACTGGTGACTTTGACAGAAAGTTTCGGTGGAAAAAGTGTTGAAAGGCAGATTGGAGTTGGTTGGTGAGTAAATGAAAGATGGTAAGAATGTGGAGATAGTACCTGTGAGCAACTGTTGAAGAATGATCATAAAAGCAGCAAAGCTGTAAGTCCGGTGGGGAATGTGAGATGATTAAGAGGATTTTTTAAAGATAGGAGGTAACAGCAGAGCAAGTTTAAGGCCCAAAGAAACAATTCAGCAGAAAAGGCAGTAACAGCAATGCTGCAGGGGAAGGAGCACAGTGCCCCTGGGCGGCTGGAAGGGTGGGAACTGCGCTGGCCAGCCCCTGGTGGAGCACACGCTTCCCCAGATGGGTCTGCTCCATCAGGAAATGTGGGTTCAGATGCCAGAGAGCTAGGAGATTCAAAGGCAAGACAGTGAGGGTTTCTTCCCCGCAGTGAGAGAGGTTATCCTTCACCGCGGGGGAGTGCTGGAAGTCTGAGAGATGTGAAGGTGCGAAACATCCTGTCGAGTTGCTGAGCAACAGTGCTCAAGGACTGCTGTGACAACTTGCTGAGCGCCCAGTGGAAGGTGTGCTCGTGACCCTCTTCCCCAGCATTCAGTGACTCAGCTACAGACTAGGAGAGGGCAAATAATTAGGCTCAATCGGAGAAGGCATTTTTGCCAGGCAGGTTTTCACATTCTCATCGTCCCCTGCCTTAACCCCAGGCAAAAGCAGCAGAGTAAATGCAAGGGAGACGTAGGAAAGGCATGAACATTTCCACGGAGAGGAATGCACAGCAGGGCAGGAAGCATGCTTTTGTTTCTCTATCTCTGTGCAAGACAATAAAGGAAATCGTGGCTCTAAGAGGACACTCTAACCCACGACACAGACAACTCCTATTACCCACAAATCCATCTAGACTGCATAAACAGACTGGGGGGAAAAAAAGCATTAACTCCTTATTGTTGTAAGGCTGGAATCTGGGATAAGGAAAGGCCCACTGTCGAGGCCACTGCAGACATAATCCTTGGGTGTCACTCTGATGTCTCATCATTCTCCTCAAGGGGGACACAGCCTGGTGGCATGGAAATACTCCAATTTTCCAGTTTAGTCAGCCAAAATGCTTTTAATAATCTACCAATTAAAAATATTTCCTTACTTTCTTTGAAAAATGTATAGGTGAAGGTACCAAGTTATGTTCAAACAACAATCACATGATTATCACAAAAATGGATTATTTCCTATTTCAATGATTCAAATGACTGTAGTATTTATATTTACATTAAATATGGAAAGGGATTTAGCAATTTGACATGTAGCATTAAAACGTGTTACATATCTATAACAAAAAAGAAAAATGAAAATCCAAACTGAGTACTTTACTCATAAATGTTGTTAAGAAACAAATGGAATTAAGTTAGGATCCAGAGGAATGTAAACATGAGCTAGGGAATTTTCTTTTTAAATTTTCCTGATAATTTACAACCAACCAAAGTATTTCCAAGAATGCCATCACCTTAAAAAAATTTGTTTTTACTTTACTTGCTTTGAAAAGCCAAGTTTTAACCAATTCTGCCCCTACTCCCCAAACTCTCCAAAATACTTATTTCCCTGTGAGTTGAAATGCTACCTAATTTGTTAGTGTGGGGAACGCTCAATTTACAGCTCAGCATTACCTTGGCATTACAGATGAATTGTACACAAGTGTTAACACTTATGCAATTGACTCTGACTTCTATTCCCATAGAAACAAAATGAATTACCAAAAATGGGATATGCTGATAAAAGAGTGCTTAATTTAAAACACCCCATATTTGGTGATCTGGAATCAGATTCCAGAAAAGTAAGAATAAAGTGACAGCTTGGCAGTTAAGCTGTTAGGAATTTTTTATAGGCATTAGCTTAAGCCTGCCAGCTATATCTCTAGTCGCTAATATTTTTGATTATATGTCAAGTAAAATCTTCTTTAAAAGAAGCCAAAGAAAAATATGAATAAAATCTTAGTGGTTATTATAATTAAATGTATACAGTTAAAATGCTGAGTAAACTATAGACATATCTGCTAAAAATTGTTATAAATATTAGTATTTATATTAGTATAATATAGATAGTTGGAGGGGAAAATACTTAAACATGAGGAAAATAGTATTTGAACATTAAGAACTTAAGAATTCATTTTTTTCACTGACATCAAGTACCAAGAAGATAAAGATGGTTAAAATAATTCTTCATGTAAATGTAGGAAAAATCACTTTTGGTAAATTATATGTGTTGTTGATTAGAGACCATATCAAATGCACCATACAGAATGTATTAAAACATAATGGAACTAATAATCGGATTATATTTTCACTAACAGTTAAATACAGATTTAGAACCCAGTAAGTACTTTGGTCTATAAAGGTCTATAAAAATAATACTTAAGTCAAGTGTATTATTAAACTATGGTGCCTGCGTTTTTTAAAGAATTGTCTTAGGTAAATTGAAGATTCCTGCTCTTCATTCAATTCCATGTAAATTAGGCAAATGTGTTTAACTTACATGTTCACATATTATGTCATTTGATCTTTATGCCACGAGAACAAGTTGCTGTGATTTACTATCTTTCAAAAGAGCCCATAAGGAATTTTTCATCATGAGAACTCATCGGATGAAGCACAGCCCGCGGAAAGAGCGACATCCTCACCAGACTGATCTTGTGCATGGTGTCCGGACGCCTCAGCAGACTGCCTTCGCTCACTGTCTGGCGGGGACAACGAAGCAACACGAGGGCTTGCTGCGGAAAGGGGTGCCGACGGGGTCTGCGCTGCCAGCGCAGAGGATGTGCAAGGCTGCTCCGCAGGCGAGTCCACTTCCATCGCAGTCTCTCCCGCTTCCAGGTCGGTGTGCGACGGGACCGTAGGAGGAGTGGCAGCATCTGACTGGCTCATTCCCCCTTCAAGAAACACGTGTTAATGCAAATTCAAATACCAAGGCTTTCTAAAACCAACCACTCTACAACTAGAGATGTTTGGGAAATACACACTTGCATACGTACACGGAAATGTGTAATTTCAGGAAATCAAAAGTACTTAACTGGTGGTCTGGTGCATTTGACTAAATAGGCTAATTAAGAGGAGTAAAAAATCCATCTACTGCACATTCTTGTTAAAATAATCTTTTAAGCGAAGTGCTCAGTATGGTAACTTCGTTAAGACAAAGCAAACAGCACTTGTGAAATGCCTGTAGGTAATGTCTAATCCCTTAAATTTGAAGATGATTCTAATTTAATAGCTAGATAATGGCATAATGGATTTATATTGATAGGTTTCTACTCTATAACATTATGTCTTTGGTAAAATATTTAAGAAAAATTGCACTGGCAGGAGTAGAGCTGCAAATAGGTCGGAACAGGATGAAGTCTCTGTTCCTGTTCATTGGCAGTGATGTTCTGCCCGGTAACTGACTGACGCAGTGAGGATGTGAAGGCTTGAGTGTCTGCAGCACGCTGTGGTAGGCTTTGTGCTAACCATCTGTAAAGGAGTAACTCAGAATATCTAATGAACATTAAAAATTTCCCTGATTTTGCTTCAAATCAAGATTTTACTAAAAGATGGAATGGACTAACCAAATTCACATCTTATAAGATGCAACTATCACAGAACATGAAATTTTTTCTTTTAATCACCATGTTTTAAATATTTCTTACATTTAAGCACAAATTTAGTATCTAGGCAAATTCATAGTCCAAGGAATTTTTTAAAAGTTAATTAATACATGGGAGTTAATAAGAACCATGTATGGATGAAACTCAATAGTTTTGTTTTGGGATTTAAAACATCAATGAGTTAATTTTTACACTCCTCATTTTTGCAGAGATAAATAACTTGCCAAAGACCACAAAACCAAAGAGAATGAACCAAGATATGAAAACAGGTCAGCAAACACCAGAAACAATAACTAATAACCAAACTATGTAAGTAACCAAAAGGAGAAACTATTCAATTATGTAAAACTCAGTATTTATGGAGTTTTATATATTTGCATTCACAGAGTGCATACAAAAAAAGACTCACAGCAGGGAATATCAGACGCTTTTTTTTTTTTTTGAGAAAAGCAAAAAATAAACACTAGGTCTAGTGCAACCTGAAGGGACAAATTTTATACCCAATACCCCCGGTTCTCTCCTGCTTCACACAATACAGTAAGAACTTTGTGATTACTATAGATATAAAACATGGCATATATTAGATGATACAAGTAAAACTGGCTTTAATGAATGTGTTTTTGTCAGCTTTCTGATGACTTTTTAAGAAAAGTTACCTCTGGGTCTAGATCTTCCTCGTCCTCTATTGCTTTGTGCAACTTCGCTTGCTTCTTCAAACCATCTTGACAGCATGTCAGACATTCTCTGCATCAATGACACATTGGGACTTTGCTCTCCTATGACAACACAGATCTTATCAGTGAATTCAATAAGTCAGGCTCTTTCATTAATGCAAAAAAACTAGATTTTAAGGCCTTTAAAATGAAAGCGATTTAAAAAAAAGAATCACATTGCCTGAATAAATTATATGGCTGTATATAAAGCTCCTAGAGCTACGGCCGCATCTCATAGTAAATGTTTACCTGAGTGGCTCTCCATCTGTATCCTGAGTTCCTCAAGAACAGGACTTACATTTCCTACATCTTTGACTTTCCTTAGACACCACACCTCCTGTCCTAATTTCAATCCACACCTTTATTTCCAAGAGTGCACAGCTCGAAGGAACTCATGAATTGTCAGTTGAATGGTTTAAAAGTAAGTTTTGCCCTCTCGCTTTTATTTACCAAAACTGAATTTATTTTCATCATTTACAATAAGCAAATTCCATATATTTGAAATTAACTGAAACCAGAAAGTGTTTTATTTTTCTCTTTACTCCACATTTTTCCTCCTTCAAATGTATGAGTTTTCTGTTAAGGGCATTTTCAAGCATGGCATGGAATTTAAACTGAAAATTTTATTCTACAATCATATAATTTAAAATGGAAACTGTTCTTGAATTTTCTGTGAAAATATACTTTATTTTACATTTTATTGCCTTTATATAATGTAGCTTTATATTTAAATATATACTGTAAAATAATACCGACAATAATACATTGAGGAATATGCTTTTGATCTTAAAAGATTTCAGAGGTCATCAGAATAAAGTTTTGGCTACAGACCCACTTACTGAACTACACACAGATTAATGCTACTTTAAGAGTGCCTTCTTAAAACTCCCAAGGTAGTTTCTTATGGTTGTCAAAGACAAAACAGAAGGAAAAAAATTTTATGTGCTACTATAAAACTCTCAGTTTGGAAATTTATTTCTCTCCTTATCTAACAGAAAGGGAAAAATTAAGAAGTTTATAATACCCAATGTTTTATGAGGCAATGAACATTCTTATACTTTCTGTGGGAATGTAAAGTGGTGAATTCTTTTTGGAGAGCAATTTAATAGCTACAGAAGTTAAAATGTACATATCCAGTGGCCCAGCCACTCCAGTTTTAGGAATTTATCCTATAATGCATCTGCACAGATGTGTTAAGTGTATACACATATTAACACACACAAATGCAAGGATGTTTGTTGCAGTATCACTTATAAGCAAGTTAAAAATATTAATTTTTAAAATCACGTCTTTTAAAAGCTGACCAAAGTCTAGTTACCATCTCGTTCTCGTTCACTCTCAGGTCTTGCTCGGGGTCCTGTATCTGACCAATCACCACGAAGTCTCAGTCGCTTAACTGGAGGCTGTCGTAACTGCAAGATACGGAGAAAAAGCATTTATTCAACTCTTAAAACATGCTTTAACTATAAAAGATTCTTTCCATCTCCTTCCTTTCTGTCTCAAGCATGCAAGTGAAATGCTAAGTCAAAACACGAAAGACAATGCTCATGACAATAAATACCCACTGATGATGACAGCCTATCAGCTAAAGTCTGAATGTACTTCTGAAATCACATATCTGTGATTTCTAATTCCCACCACTACCACTTTCCATTCGACAATAAGAATGCTATTCAGCCACACTGGGCCTCAGTTTTCTATTACAATGATAAATATAATCCAGGTAAAGTACCTCCATACCCAATGACAACAGAGGAGTTCCCATCATTTTATTACCACTGACAGTTATTCTTGGGCTCCCCTGCATCTATTCCAACCCTCCTTACCCCCCTTGGGGTCTCTACACTCTACCTTGTTGCCCTCATTCTCAGCTAATACCTTTTCCTCCTGCTTCAGAAAATCTGATGTCAGTCCTGTAGAAATGACATCAATTTCCTTAGCTACATTCTACAAACTTAACAATTTCTAAACTTTAATTCCTTCTCCTTTCCAGGGGATGTACACCATTTGTTTTGTTTAAGCTTAATCTCTCCATCTGTGCTATTTATTTTCATTCCCTCAACTCCTCAAGCACCTTGCTTCAACAATCATCCTTTCTTACACTTACATTCTCCCTCACTGTTAGTTCTTCCTCACAACATGCTAAAGGCTCTTAGCATCTTTCATAAGCAAACCACCTCAATTTTATATTTCATTTCAGCTGCACTCTTCTCTCCTGCTTTCTGAAGCTTACTGTCAAGTTTTTTTTAAAAAGTCTATATTCACTTATACCTGCCACCTCTCCCTCAATTCACTGCAATTCATCTTTCCACTGAATTCATTCTCATCAGTGTCACCAGTGATCAAATGCTAAGTTCACTGCTCAATGATAAAATGATCAACAATCAATTACGAGTTCAACAGCAGCTCTCAGAGCTTGTTTTATTTGACCATCAACAGCATCTGACATTATTGAACACTTCAACTTCAACTTCTACATTTTAACATCTTTTTATTGAGATGTAATTCACATGCATAATATTCACCTTTCGAAAGTACACGGTCAGTGGCAGCTCATCACAAAGCTACGCAGCCACTTGGATCAGCACTGATTCCAGAGCATTCCACCACCTCAGAGAGAAGCCCTATACTTCCCAGCAGTTACCCCTGCTTCTCCTCCTTTCAGCTCCTGGAAGCCACCAATGTACTTTGTCTCTATGGATATGCCTGCTCCGTACATTTCACAGAAAAGGAATCATATGTGGAATGTTGTGTCGGGCTTCTTTCACATCACACAGTATTTTCAAGGTTCATGCCTGTGGCAGCACGTAGCAGCATTTCAATTCTTTTCAAGGCTCAGTAATATTCCAATTTTGGATATACAGTAGTCCCCCATTATGGGACCTGTTCCAAGACACCCAGCGGATGCCTGAAACTACAGATAATACCAAACCCTACATACACTGTTTTCTCCTATACATGTATACCTAAGTTTAGTTTCTAAATTAGGCACAATAAGAAATTAGCAATAATAGCTAATAAGTAAATAGAATAACAACAATATACTGCAATAAAAGTTGTGTGAATGTGGTCTTTTTCTCTCAAAATATACTATTATATTGTACTCACGTTCTTCTTGTGAGGATGTGAGGTGACAGAATGCCTACATGATGAGATGCAGTGCGGTGAAGCATGTAGGCACTGTGACATGTTAAGCTACTCCTGACCTTCTGACAATATGTCAGGAGGATCATCTGCTTCCAGATCACAACTGATCGCATGTAACTGAAACCGTGAAAGTGAGACCATGGATGGATGGAGCGACTACTGTACTGCATTTTATTCATTCACCAGTTGATATACACTGAGCTGTTTCCACTTTGGGGCTATTGAAGGTGATGCTGCTCTGAACATATGTGCAAGTTTTTATGGGGACATATCTTTTTTATTGTCTTGGTTCTGTATTTAGGAGTGGAATTGCTGGATCATATGATAACTGTGCTTAACTTTTGAGAGCTAGACTCTGTGTTTAACTGTTTTCCAAAGTGGTTGCACCATTTCACTTTCCCACCAACAATTTCTCTACAGCTTCGTCAACATTTGTTACTGCCTTTATTTTAGCCAATCTCTTGAGTGTGAAGGGTACTTGACTGTAGTTTTGATTAGTATTTCCCTGATGACTAGTGATATTGAGCATAGCTTTATGTGCTTACTGGTCAATTGTGTAGCTTCTTTGGATAAATGTCAATTCGAATCCTTCAGTAATTTTTAAATTGTTGAGTTTTAAGTACTCTTTATATATTCTGGATACTGCATTCTAAATCATATCAGATATATTATTTGCAAACATTTTCTCCCATTCTGGGGGTCATTTCCTTTATTTTTATTTTTTTGAATATTCTTTTTTTTTTTTCACAATTAAGCAGGTTTGATAGAAACTTACGACAGCCTAGCTGTAAAATTTCTGTTTTCTCCTGCAAACCATACTGAGCAACAAGGAGAATGGGGGAAAAATTGCTACATGCTCAGCAAAGGAGACAGAAAAAAAAAAAAAAACCCCACAAATTCCATATTATGTGTTAAGTGTGGCTAAGAGCAACTGAGAATAGCAGAATCTGCACAGGAAGTCCCAAGTGTGACAGAGAATAATCAGATTGGAGGAAGCCTAGTGTGGCAGCTATACAAAATATCAGACATATAATCAATTTCAGAAAGAGATGGTCTTACCCTGTATATGAACTGTATTTAGAATAACAGAATAGAGCCCTGCTCCATGGTTACAAGGAGGAATTCTGTATTATACAGACAAAGAACTGGTATTATAACCTTAGCAACTAGTACTGGAACAAGATCTTTAAGCTAAAAAGAGTCTCAAAGTTAGACTTTGAGATATGTAAAATAAACTAATTAGGAACACTGAAAATGGTATGGCATTCATTTACTCCGTCATTCATTCAACACATTTTTTTGAGCACTTTTTATGTGTCAGGCACTACTCTAGGTATTGGGAAGATTGATGGACAAAACAAATAAAAATCCCCAATATCACAGGGTTTATAAAGTAGTGGAGCAGACAAACAGTATGTGAAATAAAAAAGTAAAATATACAAAGAAAGTGATGAGTGTTATGGGAAAAAATCAAGTAGAAGAGAGACGGGTAGTGCCAGAGAGTTAAACACTGAGATTTTAAACAGGGTGGTGAACTGGCAAAGATCTGAAGTAGGTAAGGGTAGAAGAAATCCAGGAATTTGGCGAAGACATTTCAGACAGAGTGAACACAAAGGCCCTAAGAGAGAAGCCTGCGGAGTCTGACTGAGGAAGTAAGCAGACGTGGAGAGAGCAGAGCAAACAAAGAGAGGGAAGCAGAAGCAGTGAGAACCAGGTGCTGGAAGGTCTTGAAGCCACTGGGTGGACCTGTTTTGAGTGAGATGGGGGGTCACTTGAGTGTTGATCAAAAGAGCGGCAGAATTTGCCTACTGTTGAAAAGGGTCATGTTGGCTGCTGTACAACTGAAGGACTGCAGAGGGTGGTGGAGTGTGAACACAGGGGACTGGTAGCAAGCTACCATGAGAACCGAGGAGGGATCGCTGACGGCTGGATCTAGGGGGCAGTGGTAGTCGGACGGGAAGTAGTACTACAGATCTGGGATATATATTTTAGGCACCAACTCTGGAGACTGGGAGAAAATGAGATTGGATTCAACAAAGCAGTCCAATAATGTGGTGGGGCAGGTGGGAAAATGTCAAGCAGATATTAGAGGAGAAGAAAAAGACAAAAAAGACAATAAAAAGAAAAAAGTAAAAAATAAAAGACAATGAGAAGTTAAAAAAAAGTAAGATAAAAGTATACACTAAATGAAGGGAAAAAAATAAAAGAGTAATTATTGGAAGATATGAGGAAATAAAAAAGAGGCCCCTACAGAACCCTCCTATACTGCTGGTGGGAATGTAAGTTAGCTCTACCATTGTGGAAAGCAATATGGAGTTTCCTCCAAAAAACTGAAAACAGAAATACCATTTGACCCAGGAATTCCACTCCTAGGAATTTACCTGAAGAAAACAAGATCTCTGATTCAAAAAGACATATACGTATAGAGGGCAAGTACCTCAACATAATAAAGGCCATATATGACAAACCCAAGGCCAGCATTTTACTTAACAGCAAAAAGCTGAAAGCTATTCCTTTAAGATTGGGAACAAGACAAGGATGCCCACTCTTCCCACTTTTATTCAGCATAGCTCTGGAGGTCCTAGCCACTTCAATCAGACAACACAAAGAAATAAAAGGCATCCAGATCGGCAAGAATAAGTTAAACTGTCCCTGTTTGCGGATGACATGATATTGTACATAAAAAACCCTAAAGAATCCACTCCAAAACTACTAGATCTAATATCTAAATTCAGCAAAGTTGTAGGATACAAAATTAACACACAGAAATCTGTTGCATTCCTATACACTAACAATGAACAAGCAGAAAGAGAAATCAGAAAAATAATTCCATTCACAATTGCATCAAAAAGAATAAAATACCTTTAGGAATAAACCTAACCAAGGAAGTGAAAGACCTATACTCTGAAAACTACAAGGCACTCATGAGAGAAATTAAAGAAGATATAAATAAATGGAAACACATCCTGTGTTCATGGATAGGATGAATTAATATTGTCAAAATGGCCATCCTACCTAAAGCAATCTACACTCCCTGCCTAAAGCAATTCAGTGCAATCCCTATAAAAATACCAACAGCATTCTTCAATGAACTAGAGAAAATAGTTCTAAAATTCATATGGAACAAAAAAAGACCCCGAATAGCCAAAGCAATCCTGAGAAGGAAGAATAAAGCTAGGGGAATTATGCTCTCCAACTTCAGGCTCTACTACAAACCCACAGTAATCAAGACAATTTGGTACTGGCACAAGAACAGACCCATAGACCAATGGAACAGAATAGAGAGTCCAGATATAATCCAAGCATATGTGGTGAATTAATATATGGTAAAGGAGCCATGGATATACAATGGGCAAATGACAGCCTCTTCAACAACTGGTGCTGGCAAGACTGGACAGCTACATGTAAGAGAATGAAACTGGATTATTGTCTAACTCCATACACAAGAGTAAATTCAAAATGGATCAAAGACCTGAATGTAAGTCATGAAACCATAAACTCTCAAGAAAACATAAGCAAAAATCTCTTGAATATAAACATGAGCAACTTTTCCCTGAACACATCTCCTCAGACAAGGGAAACAAAAGCAAAAATGAACAAATAGGACTACATCATGCTAAAAAGCTTCTGTACAGCAAAGGACACCATCAGCAGACCAAAAAGGCATCCTACAGTATGGGAGAATATATTTGTAAATGACATATCTGACAAGGGGTTAACATCCAAAATATATAAAGAACTCACACGCCTCAACACCCAAAGAGCAAATAACCCTATTAAAATATGGGTGGAGGATATGAACAGACACTTCTCCAAAGAAGAATTTCAGATGGCCAACAGGCACACGAAAAGATGATCCACACTGCTAGTCATCAGAGAAATGCAAATTAAAACCACAATGAGATACCACCTCACACCAGTAAGGATGGCCACCATCCAAAAGACAAAAAACAAATGTTGGCGAGGTTGTGGAGAAAGCGGAACCCTCCTACACTGCTGGTGGGAATGTAAACTAGTTCAACCATTGTGGAAAGCAGTATGGAGGTTCCTCAAAAAACTCAAAATAGAAATACCATTTGACCCAGGAATTCCACTCCTAGGAATTTACCCTAAGAATGCAGGATCCCTGATTGAAAAAGACATATGCACCCCTATGTTTATCGCAGCACTATTTACAATAGCCAAGAAATGGAAGCAACCTAAGTGTCCATCAGTAGATGGATGGATAAAGAAGATGTGGTACATACACACAATGGGATATTATTCAGCCATAAGAAGAAAACAAATCCTACCATTTGCAACAACATGGATGGAGCTAGAGGGTATTATGCTCAGTGAAATAAGCCAGGCGGAGAAAGACAAGTACCAAATGATTTCACTCATCTGTGGAGCATAAGAACAAAGCAAAAACTGAAGGAACAAAACAGCAGCAGAAGCACAGAACCCAAGAATGAACTAACAGTTGCCAAAGGGAAAGGGGCTGTGGCGGGTGGGTGGGTGGGGGGAGGGAGAAGGGGATTAAGGGGCATTATGATAAGCACACATAATGTAGGGGGGGCACAGGGAAGGCAGTACAGCACAGAGAAGACAAGTAGTGACTTTATAGCATCTTACTGTGCTGATGGACAGTGACTGTAACGGGGTATGTGGTGGAGATTTGATAATGGGGGGAATCTAGTAATCACAATGTTGCTCAGGGGATTGTATATTAATATCAAAATTTAAAAAAAAGACATATGCACCCCTATGTTTATTGCAGCACTTATTTACAATAGCCAAGATATAGAAGCAACCTAAGTGTCCATCAGTAGATGAATGGATAAAGAAGATGTGGTACATACACACTATGGAATATTATTCCATCATAAGAAAACAAATCTTACCATTTGCAACAACATGGATGGAGCTAAGAGGGTATTATGCTCAGTGAAATGAGCAAGGCAGAGAAGGGCAAGTACCAAATGACTTCACTCATTTGTGGAGTAAAACAACAAAGCAAAACTGAAGGAACAAAACAGCAGCAGACTCACAGACTCCAAGGAGGGACCAGCAGTTACCAAAGGGAAGGACGTGAGGAGGGTGGGGAGGAGGGCGGAAGAAGGGGATTAGGGGCATATGATTAACACACATAACGTGGGGGGTCACAGGGAAGGCAGTATGGCACAAGTGGGGGCTCTACAGCATCTTACTCCACTGATGGACAGTGACTGCAATGGGGTGGGGGGGCGGGGAGTTGATAACATGGGTGAATGTAGTAACCACAATGTTGCTCTTGTGAAACTTCTTAAGATTGTATATCAATGATACCTTAAAAAAAAAAGGCTCCCCAAAATTAATATAAAAATACTATGGAAACATAAGAAAAAAAATCACATATTAAACTTTTATTCATAGTTTAAAACAGTACTCAAGTGTTTCTTATGTTCCCAATCAACATCAACTTATTCTCTCCTTTGGTCAACTTATATGTAAAGCATCATCCTTACATATGTCTATTTTGTTAAGTTTTAAAGATTTCTTTGTATCTCTACTTCCACTAAATTGTAAATTCCTGAGCAAGAGGCCATGGCTCTGTCACAGTATCCTTCTAAAGTTAGTGTAGGACTCCGTATACAGCACACACCCAATAAATATCTGGTGAGTTGAGTTTGTCTGAACACTACTGTCAAGGACTTGTCATAAAACAATAAAAGAAAAGATGATGGAATAAATAGGGTAATAGATTATTCATTTCTTCTTCTATATACCCCTATGTATTGTTTTGGTTTATTACAATAAGCATGATTCCTTTTTATAATTTTAACCTGTTTCCAGAATTATTTTTTCTTAATTTAGTTATTTCAACAAGGAATACTGAGAAAAACAGGTTCAGGAAAAAACTAGCTGTTCATGACTCAGCCTCATTTACTTTGATTATATAAACATCTTTTGACTAAGTATTCTAGGGCATGAAAGCTAGTTGGCCCACTTACAATGTTTCTGCATGTCCAATGCTTTCATTATGTAACAGTCACAGAGCTTGACTATAACTTTACTGAAGCAAGTACCTCAAGAGTAAATTACATAGCAACACAAAATGACACAGCTCATTTCATGTTTTTCCCTAAGACCAATAAAGTCATAAGCAGTTTTCATTAGCTATCATACCATCTTCTTTGTCAATTTCCTAATTCACTGAAATATATTGCTACA
Source organism: Manis javanica (assembly GCF_040802235.1). NCBI lineage: Eukaryota > Metazoa > Chordata > Mammalia > Pholidota > Manidae > Manis > Manis javanica. The sequence goes on from NC_133169.1 coordinate 2,054,066, forward strand.
TTTAAAAATTTCAAAATGTATTTATAAAGTAATCCTCATTTTTTTCTAATTTTTAGCTTTTGAAACCTGCAATTGTAAGAATTGGGTTTAGTTTTTGTATGTCATAGGAATTACAAAATGCTGTTCTTCTTGAAAACCTTTAAAATGTGCTAACAGGAGTTGGGCCAATATCAAAAAGTCACTGATAATTATAAAAAGCAATGGTTAATTTCAAAAGACATTTACAGGCAAAAGAGTAGAGTGATTAAATATAAGACATAATAAAATTAAAAAGCAGGTTGGGGAAAGAAGCTTAAGTTAAAGTAAACGTTTTCCTACTGTTGTGTACTACCAAGGGTATAAAATATTTTACAGTACTATTTTCTAGAACCTTAGCTCTAGTTATTTATTAGCCTTTTTTATTTCACATGTAAATGCCTTGAAAATTAGCTCTATTTTTTGAAACTCTTCAGGCCCCAGGGGTCACTGAATTAATGTTTTCTGAATTGAATGAAGAACAGTTTTGAGTAAACTTACCTCTTCTCTTCTCTCTTCTGCAGAAGGAGTTTTCAGTTCTCGTGCTGTATCATCTTTTGGGTCAAAAAGATATATGTAATCTGAAGAGTAACTAACAAGAATCTCTTGCCCATCTTCACTGTAGCACAGAGACGTCACCCTGCAGGACTTATTATTAAGATGGGAAGGGATAAATCGGGCAACCATTCCAGTAGTTCCTCGGCCTGCATAATTCCCTAAGTAAGAAACCAGGAAGCTGTATAAAATCCATAATCATTTTGAGGAAAAACACTTTAAAAACTCTAAATCTGAATTATAAGGTACATGAATCAATGTAAACCCAAGCTACCATATTTTATTTCTAGAAGAGAATCTTTTTACAAGTGAGATTTTATAAAACAAATAGAAATACAGTATAAAGGCTATATATCTTCAAAAAATTTCATGACTGTAATTCCAGATTACATAATGTTTACTAGAACTATGAATCAATTGGCATGATTTGTGATTACAGTCACACTAATCTTCCAAAAATTCCCCCCAGATTAGGATAATATACTTCTCATAATATAAATAGGAAAGCTGATATTTATTAGCACACTAGATAAAATAGTGCTATATCCTTTTCAAATGATTTACCTTTTACTTTGTTTTCAAAAGATTTAGCATCATAAAATTTTCCTCTCATAAGATAATAGCAAAGGGGATACTACTCAAATTTTAATCAACTTGGGTAGTCATCAACAATACAGACTGACAGGGATGGCTACTGGAACTTTGTGCCTTGGGAATGCAGGAATACTAAATTCTAAGAATCCCACAGAGCTGTACAATCCTGCATAACGCAGTCCTGCCCTATCCAAAATGTCAGCTGTGTCCCATATATTGAGAAACAATGGTTAAGCCTACAATTTCATATTATATAACTACTGTTCCCCCTAAATGGGCAGATCCAAGTATACAAGACCCCTCAATCACAATACACCCTTCCCCCCAAAAAAGATCCCATCTGGTCTCCCTATTTCAATAACCTATGTCCATTTTAACAGGACATAAATTGACACTGAGATTCACACTGTTAGTAACTGGCCAAACTTTTAAGAACATAAAATATGTGTATTTGTATGTATATATGTGTATATATATATATCTGATACATGTGTGTACATGTAAATACTCCTGGCCTCCCTTTCCTGAAAAAATGCTAATGGAAGTCGGCTTTGAACTGGGTATCTAAGAAGGGGTTTGATATCTAGAGTGGATCAGAAGGAAATGAAGAGTTTAAGGCTGGTTCAAGTTCAGTATCATTAACAGCACTTTAAACAGGCTACACAGGCGTAAACACAGGCTGTGCATTAATACACACCCAAGTCACTGTTCTTCCCTGACTTATCTCTTCACCATGTTTACTATTACCCTCTTGGTTGAAAAAATGGTAAAGAGAAATCAGGAGAAGCCAAGTGTTTTGGGCTGAATAGTGTCCCCAAAAATTCATGTCCATGCAGAACCGCAGCATGTGACCTTATTTGCAGATAGGGTCTTTGCAGAGCTGATTAGCGAGATGAGGTCACAAAGGACTAGGATAGGCTCTGAATCCAACACAACCGGCGTCTTTACCAGAGGAGGGAAGTGTGGACACAGGTGAACACAGTGGAGATAGCACATCAATACAGAAGCAGAAGGTGGGGTGATACATTTAAAAGCCTGGGGACCCTAAGGATTGCCAGTTACCCCCAGAAGCTCAGCATGTGAAATAGGTTCTCCCTGGTAGCCTCCAGCAGAAAACAACCCTGCAAAATCTTGATTTTAGATGTCTAGCCCCGAGAAGTAGGTGAGAATAAACTGTTTCTCAAGTTTGCAGTCATGTTATGACAAGCCCAGAAAACTGCTACAAGTGTTACAACTTCATGAAGTGATGATCTGCAGAAGTATCACCCTGACTGGGTCATAAAAACTTGGTAAAATGGTATGTTTTATGATAATGCAAATTATTTAGATACATTCTATTTAGTGAACTTTATGACAAACTAAAGAAATTTTTAAATTGCAAATGTCAAAGATTTACTCTTTGAACTGACAGAATCTTAGATTTTCTCAAATATATATCTTCTCACCTGTAGCTCTTGTGCCCAGCATTCGCCGATCATATATTCGTACTGAGCTATCAGAACAACCCACAGCAAGGTAATATGGTATCGGTGGGCAAATAGCTACAGATGTTGCGGCACGTCGGCAATTAATTAAAATATCCTACAAAAGATACAATAATACCAGTTACACAGAGCTTTACAAAAGATGATATTATATTTAAAACATTTTCCCTTCAATTAGAACAATCTTTCTCAGAAACCCTAATTCAGTTAACATGACTATGGGGGGGAAAACAATCTTTTATTTTTCAGATTTCTATCAGTAAGTGTTTCTAATATATTCAGCCTACATGAACCCAAAAAAATACACTTAGTCAATATTCCTTCTTAGCAGTTTATCACTGTAAGGAAAACAGTCCTTTATTTACAGTTTGCCATACAACTCCCAAACTGACTTCAAATACAATATTGTACATTTTCCTTATAAACCAAGTAAGAAAACGTGTGTGTACATATATATAACACAAAGATGGACTTAAAAACCGTATGTTTAAAAAAAATGTTTATTTCAATTTTTTTCTTGTTTCAACATATAAAATAATCTTTTCTTCCCTCATCCCCCCAAAGAATATCAACAACAGTAACTAGTTTAATTAGCAAGCACTTAACCGGAATTTCTAGTAATTTTATGGAGGGAGGGTAAACTGTCCATAAAAATATATTTAGCAATACATTATTTAATTTACTACTTAAGAATAATCTGAGAAAAAGGCTACTGTCCCTAAGCAACAGTGGGGCTAGATGTCTGGAGTCATTACACTGAATGATTTTTCTCAGGCACTTTTCAAGTTTAAAATAGTATTTAAAAAAAAAAAATACAAAACTGACAGTGAACCTGTATCTTTAGAAAAGTTAGCTAAATCTAAATGAACATGTTGCAGAATGGTATCATATTATTTAAAAAATAAAGATAACATAATTCTTGGTTCAAAGGGCAGGGTAAAAATAAAAAGACATTAAACTACTACATCCCTTCTTCACAGTTACTGATAAGCCAAAATTGTCTCCATAAATAAACAGGATGCACTGATAAATGCTTCAGGTTTTTATAATGCTACAGTAAACACTAAACTACTACATGTTTTCATAAATGTATTCGAAATGTACAATTAAAATGTAAGTTCCCTAATTTCACTATTAATACTTCATTTAATATAAAATATACTCAAGAATTTAGCAAAATAAAAATTCAACCACATCTCATAATCCAGAGATAACTTACTGTTCAATTCTAATTACAACCTTAATTTTCTTGCATCATTTGTACAAAAATTTGATTCTTACATCTTTGCAATCTTCTTTTGTGCAGCTAGTTTTGATGCGTGTATCAAACCACCTAACAGTTCCATCTTCACCACAAGAAAGAAAAGTATAAGGGTCATTGGGTACAGTCATGATCTGAGGATGAAAATGGAAGTACAGGCAATGTTACTTAACTTTTAAACAATGGCTTTGAAAATCATAAAACATTGGTACTGTCCCATAAGATGATCATGGCAAAAGCAACTAAGAACCATTTATTTTAATTATGTTGAATTAACTGACTCATTATTTTGAAGTTTGAAACTAATGGACCTTCAGATAGAAAGTTCTTTAAAATTACAAACTTCTAACATTTTGACAGAAAAATTCTCCCCTCTGAAGCTTGTTTAAACCAGTCACAGCCTATTTTTTATGTTTACTGGATGTGAATTTACACTTGTATTATAAGTACATTATAAAATTTCCTTTTCTGATAATGTTTAAGAAAACTAAACTGACCTCTCAAAATTTTTTTCAGTGGTGGTGATGGTTGTACAACAATGTGAATGTACTTAATGTCACTGAACTGAATAAGTAGAAATAGTTTGAACAGCAAATATATATTTTACCACAATACAATTTTTTTAAAGAAATAAAACATATTGGATGTTCTGTATCCACTTCTGGTTTAGTAATAACAACACTGTCAGTTGAGGCCCTTCATGAACCTTCCTGTCCAAGAAATTCCCCCATCTTATCACTACAAGCAGAAACTACCAAAATTGGATATTTAGCATTTGTGTGTATTTCTATGCATTAAAAAACAATGGAAGGTATGTTCCTGTTTTATAACCTGGTACACAAAAAAAGGTGCTGAGATTCATTAGTCATCAAGGAAACAAAAATTAAAATCCTAAGTAACACCACACACCAGCAGAATTAACAAAATGAAGAGAGGTGATGATATCAAATACTGATGAGGATATGGAGCAACTGGAGATCTCACACTGTTGATGGAGTGTAAAATGGAACAATCCCTTCAAAAAACTGTATGTCAGTATCTCCAAAAGGTGATCATAAGCTTCTATAGCAATTCCACTATAAATGAACAACTAACTGCACATGACCTAAACACATGTCCTAGAATTCAGAACAGCATGGTTGATATTAGCTAAGTATCTGGAGCAACCCAAACAGCATATAATAGAAATAGGAGAAATTGTAATACATTCTCAAAATAAAATACTGTCAGTAATAATAATAAACAAACACATCGTTCTCAAATTACATAAAACCAGTGATAAGAACAGATTTCTTGCCAGAAACCAGTGGAGCAACATCTTTTAAGATAGTAAAAGAAAAAAAAATCAGTCAAACTAGAATTTTACACCTAGAGCACTATCTTTCTACAACAGGTAAAACAGACTTTCTCAGAAAAAATAGTTGAAAGGATTATTCAGTAGCTTAACAGTCAGCAAAGGAAACCCCTTACCTAAGACCCACTACCTATTTTTATAAGTAACAGTTGAAATAAAACAGCCACCCAATATTTATGAAGTCTGATTTCCTGGTAGATGTTATATCTGAGTAGTTTTGACAGAGATCATATGGCCTACAAAGACTAAAATATTTACTATCTGACCTTTTACAGGATAATTTTCCAGACACTTATACTAACAGTCTAGCACAACATGAAATATTTTTTAAAAATCCTTCACATGAAAGGAAAATGACACCAGATGGCAATCGAATATGCAAAGGAATAAAGGATTAGAAACGATAAACATGTAAGTAAATATAATACCTTTTTCTTTGTTTTAAAATATTTTAAAAGATAACTATTAAAGGAAGAATATTAACAATGTATCATAAAGTATATAGCACATGTAAGAATAAAATATACAAAAAATACCCAGTATTCCAGGAGAAGGAAAATGGAAGTATAATGTTGTAAGAAAAAAGATCATGTACAAAGGAAAGCGGCTATCAGCAGACTTTTCAGCAGAAACCTTACAGGCCGCAATGGAGTGGCATGGTATAGTTAATGCAATGAAACAGAAGTGCCTCCAACCAAGAATACTCTACCCCACAAGATTATCACTTAAATTTGAAGCAGGCATTAAACAATTTCCAGATAAGCAAAGTTGAGGGAATTTACCTCCCACAAACCCTCTCTCCAGTATATTTTAAAGAGACTGCTCTAGATGGAAGTGCTCCTAAAGCTAAATAGCTGCCACCAGAGAAAATAAAATCACAGTAAAGGAAACAGACCAATTAATTACTAAGCAAATGCAAAATTAAATCAACTACTCACAAAATTAGTCAAGGGAAACACAAAGAGTACAGAATATGACACCTAATATATAAAGAGTGGAGGAGGAAGAAGAAAAGGGGGGAAAAAAGAACCTTTAGATTGTGCTTGAAATAGCATAAGGAGTTAAAACAGACTGTCAAGATAGTAAGAAAGCTGCCCTTGAACCTTTGGTAACCACAAATCTAAAGCCTGGGATGGCAATAAGTACATATCTATTGATAATTACCCTAAATGTAAGTGGACTGAATGCACCAAAGACACAGTTACAGAATGAATAAAAAACAAGACCCAACTATATGCTGCCTACAAGAGACTCACTTCAAACTCAAAGACATAAACAGACTAAAAGTGAAGGGATGGAAAAAGATATTTCATGCAAATAACAGGGGGAGAAAAGTAGGAGTTGCAGTACTTACATCACACAAAATAGATTTCAAATCAAAGAAAGTAGTAACAAGAGACAAAGAAGTACATTACATAATGATAAAGGGGTCAGTGTCCAACAAGAGGCTATAACCATTATAAATATCTCTGCACCCAGTATAGGAGCACCTAAATATGTGAAAAAAATAGCAACAGGATTAAAGGGGGAAATAGAATGCAAAGTATTCATTTTGGGAGACTCCAACACACCACTCACTCCAAAAGACAGATGAACCAGACAGAAAATAAGTAAGGAAGACAGAGGCACTGAACAATGCAAGAGAACAGATGGACCTAACAGACATCTACAGAACACTCCACCCAAAAGTAGCAGGATACACATTCTTTTCAAGTGCACATGGAACATTTTCCAGAATAGATCACATACTAGGCCACAAAAAGAGCCCAGTAAATTCAGAGATTGAATTGTGCCAAACAGCTTCTCAGAACACAAAGGTATGAAATGAGAAATAAATCATACAAAGAAAACAAAAAAGCCAACAAACACATGGAGGCTTAAGAACATGCTCCTAAATAATCAATGGATCAGTGACCAAGTAAAAACAGAGATCAAGCAATATATGGAAAGAAATGAAACAACAACTCAACATCCCCAAACCTGTGGGATGCAGCAAAGGAATTTCTAAGAAGGAAGTATATTACAGTACAGGCTTACTTCAAGAAAGAAGAAAAGTTAGAAACAAGGAAAAGAGAAACAAATGAGGCCCAAAGTCAGTAGAAGGAGGGACATAATAAAGATCAGAGCAGAAATAAATAAAATTGAGAAGAATAAACAATAGAAAGAATCAATGAAACCAGGAGCTGGTTTTTTTGAGAAAATAAACAAAATAGATAAAAACCCTAGCCAGACTTATCAAGAAAAAAAGAGTGCACACACATAAACAGAATCAGAAATAAGGGAGAATCACTATGAACACCACAGAAATACAAATTATTATTAGAGAATATGATGAAAATTTGTATGCTAATGAATCAGATAACCTAGAAGAAATGGACAACTTTCTAGAAAAATACAACCTTCCAAGACTGACCCAGGAAGGAAGAGAAAATCTGAATAGAAATTATAAGTGATGAAATTAAATTGGTAATCAAAAAACTACCTAAGAACAAAATTCCTAGACCAGATAGCTTCCCTGCTAAATTTTATCAAACATTTAAAGAAGATCTAATACCCATCCTAACAGTTTTCCAAAAAGTAGAAGAGGAAGGAATACTTCCAAACTCATTCTATGAGGCCAGAGGCACTCTAATACCAAAACCAGGCAAAGACACCATAAAAAAAAGAAAATTACAGACAAATATCCCTGATGAAATACAGATGTAAAAATGCTCAACAAAATATTAGCAAATTGAATTCAAGAATACATCAAAAAAAGATCATCCATCATGATCAAGTGGGATTAATTCCAGGGATGCAAGAATGGTACAATATTTGAAAATCCATCAACATCATACACATCAACAGAAAGGACAAAAATCATATGATCATCTCAATAGATGCTGAAAAAGCATCAGACAAAATTCAACATCCATTCATGATAAAAACTCTCAACAAAATGGGTACAGAGGGCAAGTACTTTAACATAATAAAGGCCATATACAACAAACCCACAGCAACATCATACTTAATAGTAAAAAGCTGAAAGCTTTTCCTCTAAGATTGGGAACAAGACAAGGATGCCCACTCTCCCCACTTTTATTCAACATAGTACTGGAGGTCCTGGCCATGGCAATCAGACAACACAAAGAAATAAAAGGCATCCAGACTGTAAGGAAGAAGTTAAACATACTTCTTCCTTAACATACTGTTTGCAGATGACATGATATTGTATGTAAAAAAAAAAACCTAAAGAATCCATCCTAAAACTACTAGAACTAATAACTGAATTTAGAAAAGTTGCAGGATACAAAATTAATACACAGAAATCTGCTGCACTCCTATACACCAATGAATAACTAGCAGAAAACGAATTAGGAAAATATTCCATTTACAATTGCATCAAAAAGAATAAAATAACTAGGAATAAACCTAACCAAGGAAGTGAAAGACCTAGACCCTGTAAAAACACAAGACACTCATGACAGAAATTAAAGAAGACACCAATAAATGAAATATATCCCGTGCTCATGGATACGAAGAATTAATATTGTCAAAATGGCCATCCTGCCTAAAGCAATCTACAGATTCAATTCAATCACTATCAAAATACCAAAAGCATTCTTCAACGAACTGGAACAAATAGTTCTAAAATTCATATGGAACCACAAAAACAACCCAAATAGGCAAAGCAAATCTGAGAAAGAGGAACAAAGGGGAGGGGATTATACTCCCCAACTTCAAGCTCTACTACAAAGCCACAGTAATCAAGACAATTTGGTACTGGCACAAGAACAGACCCATAGATCAACAGAACCCATTGATCATAGAGAGCCCAGATAGAAACTCACATATATATGGCCAATTAATATATGATAAAGGAGTCATGGATATACAATGGGGAAATGAGCCTCTTCAACAACTGATGTTGGCAAAAACTGGACAGCTACATGTGAGAGAATGAAACTGGATTACTGTCTAACTCCACATACAAAAATAAAATAGAAATGGATCAAAAACCTGAATGTAAGTCATGAAATCATAAAACTCATAGAAGAAAATGTAGGCAAAAATCTCTTGAACATAAATAAGAGCAACTTCTTCCTTAACACATCTCCTCAGGAAAGGGAAACAAAAGTAAAAATGAACAAATGGGACTACATCAAACAAAAAACCTTCTGTACAGCAAAGGACACCATCAGCAGAACAAAAAGGCATCCTGCAGTATGGGAGAATATATTTGTAAACAACTTATCTGATAAGAGGTTAGCATCCAAAATCCAAAAGCTCACATATCTCAACACCCAAAAAACACCATAAACATTTAAAATTACATAAGGGATGAAGAAATTATAATGTTCTGAGATGCCCTATTCAGGAGAAGGGCAAAAAGTATTTACTGACTTTAGACATTATTAATTCTTCTTGTAAACAATGAATGTCTATCTTCTGTGCAAGGAGCAGAAACAAAGTGAATAAAGCAAAACCCTCTAGCAATTCAAAAGACGGCAAAAGAGAAGGGAGACTTAATAGAATAAATTTGTTTCAACAAAATAGAAAACATATAATAATATATATAAATAAGTCTAAATGTATCAGTACTCACAATAATATAGAATGACTGAAATCTCCAGTTAAAAGCCAAATTGTGAGAAAATGAAATCCAGCTATATAATTCTATTTTTATAAGTAAACACAAAACATGAGGATCCAGAGAACTGAAATTCAAATGATGGAAAAAAGATATGTCAAGTTAACACAAATAATGGGAAACCAAGAGTGATTGGATACAAAGAAATGACATGAAAAGATTTTAAAAGAACATTCTGAGAGCAAGCAATTTTTCTGAACCCAGTAAGGAATACAACTGAGCCTTAAATTTATTTCACCTCATTTAATTCAGCTCAGGACTTGAACTTATGAATATCATGCAGGAGTCTGACTCTTGTCTAGTGGACTTGTGCTCCTTCCGAAATGTGAACACTTGATAACATGCCAGGCATGACTTTATGTAAAACAGGGATGAAGTGTTTAAGAGATTAAAGTCTAGGATAGAGCCCTATACAAATAACAGAGCATCTGTAAAGGCTGGCACCTGTTTGCCCAGTGTATGGCTGCACCAGCAATTACAAACCTTATTACTACTGTAACTTATTTCTTAACTTTATTCACAAGCTTATCAAGACACATTTTCTCAAATACTTTACTGAAATTTAGATACTCTGTGTACATACACACATACATAAATCTATGTAAATATACATACATCCACACACACACAGGAAAATATACACACATATGTATCATATATATCTGATCATAGTAATACAATACCTCATAGGTAGTTCCATAATGGCACGTAAATTGGCATTGTCTGTTAGTTTCTGCATCTTGCTCAACATTGGTATAAAATATGACTCCATCTCCAGAACAGGATACAATCTGCTTATCATTTGTGCATGGTAAGAACTTTGCACTAAATATATTTGCTCGGTGTCCTGAACGAATTGTAGTCAAAACCTAAAATACACAGAGAAAGCAGTTCTTGATAATGTATAATATCATAGAAAGAAACATTCCTATTTAATATAATCATAGCAAGGTTTGAATTCTCATTAACATTCTCATCTCAATGAAAAATTTTTCATTTGATTCCAAGCTATGTAATTAGAAAAAAAGAAATCAGAGGGGCGGAGCCAAGATGGCGGCGTGAGTAGAGCAGTGGAAATCTCCTCCCAAAAACACATAGAGCTATGAAAATATAACAAAGAAAAATCTTCCTAAAATAGAGACCACAGGACACAGGACAACACCCAGACCACATCCACACCTGCAAGAACCCAGCGCCTTGTGAAGGGGGTAAGATACAAGCCCCAGCCCGGCGGGACCCGAGTGCCCCTCCCCCCGGCTCCCGGCGGGTGGAGAGAAACCGGAGCAGTTTTTTTTTTTTTTTTTTTTGGCGAGCGCTTTTTGGAAGCCTTAGAGGGACGGGCCCCCGTTGCTGGGGAGGCAGGGTGGCGGGACCGGTGAGGAGGTGCCTGGGAACGGCGCCGGAGGACAAAGAATATCCCGCGTTTCTCCCTGCGAGACCTGGGGGCGGGTGCCTGAGACCGGTGCCTGAGGACGGAGGAGGTCGCGCGTTTTTCCCCTTTTTTTTTTTTTCTCTTTTTGGCTAGCGCTTTTTGGAAGCCTTGAAGGGACGGGGACCCCAGTGCTAGGGAGGCACGGTGGCGGGACTGGTGAGCGGGTGGCTGGGACCGGCGCCTGAGGACAAAGAATATCCCCCGTTTTTCCCTGCGGAACCGGTGGGCGGGTGCCTGAGACCGGCACTTGAGGACAGAGGAAATCGCGCGTTTTTCCCCTTTTTTTTTCTCTTTTCTGCGAGTGCTTTTTGGAAGCCTAAAAGGGACAGGGACCCCGGTGCTAGGGAGTCCAGGGCGGCGGGACTGGTGAGCGGGTGCCTGGGACCGGCACCTGAGGACAAAGAATATCCCGCATTTTTCCCTGTGGGACCGGTGGGTGGGTGCCTGAGACCAGCACCTGAGGACGGAAGAAATCGCGCGTTTTTCCCCTTTTTTTTCTCTCTTTTTGCCGAGTGCTTTTTGGAAGCCTTGAAGGGACAGGGACCCCGGTGCTAGGGAGGCAGGGCGGCGGGACTGGTGAGCGGGTGCGTGGGACCAGTGCCTGAGGACAAAGAATATTGAGCGTTCCTTCCCTGTGGGACCGGTGGGTGGGTGCTTTTTGGAAGCCTTGAAAGGACAGGGACCCTGGTGCTAGGGAGACAGGGCAGCAGGACCAGTGAGCGGGTGCCTGGGACCGGCACCTGAGGACAAAAAAAAAAAAAAAAAAAAATCGCTTGTTTTTTCCTTTTTTTTCCTTTTTTTTTTTCTCTTTGTTTCTGTTCCCTCTCTCATTGTTGCTGCTGTTGTTTTGGTTTGGAGAGTGCTTTTTGGAAATCTTAAAGGGGCAGGACAGGTCACTTAGACCAGAAGCAGGGAATCTGGGGATCTCTGGGCACTCTAACCCCCTGGGCAGCAGGGAGCACAGAGGCCCCTTACGGAGATAAATAGTCTCCTGGCTGCTCCCCCTCCAACGGGGCTCCACCATTTTGGAGGAACAGCCCCAGCCAGGCCAAGCCCACAGCAACAGCGGAGATAAATCCCAAAGCAACTGGGCAGGAAGCAGAAGCCCTGTCTGCGCACAGCTGCCCAGCACAAGCCACTAGAGGTCGCTATTCTCCCAGGAAAAGGCTACAAACCAACAAGAAGGGAAGCTCTTCCAGCGGTCACTTGTACCAGCTCTGCACACTATCTCTATCACCATGAAAAGGCAAAACTACAGGCAGACAAAGATCACAGAGACAACACCTGAGAAGGAGACAGACCTAACTAGTCTTCCTGAAAAAGAATTCAAAATAAAAATCATGAACATGCTGACAGAGATGCAGAAAAAAATGCAAGAGCAATGGGATGAGATGCAGAGAAAAATGCAAGAGCAGTGGGATGAAGTCCGGAAGGAGATCACAGATGTCAGGAAAGAGATCACAGAAGTGAAACAATCCCTGGAAGGATTTATAAGCAGAATGGATAAGATGCAAGAGGCCATTGAAGGAATAGAAGCCAGAGAACAGGAACGTATAGAAGCTGACATAGAGAGAGATAAAAGGATCTCCAGGAATGAAACAACACTAAGAGAAATATGTGACCAATACAAAAGGAAAAACATTCGTATTATAGGGATACCAGAAGAGGAAGAAAGAGGAAAAAGGATAGAAAGTGTCTTTGAAGAAATAATTGCTGAAAACTTCCCCAAACTGGGGGAGGAAATAATCGAACAGACCATGGAATTATACAGAACCCCCAACAGAAAGGATCCAAGGAGGACAACACCAAGACACATAATAATTAAAATGGCAAGGATCAAGGACAAGGAAAGAGTTTTAAAGGCAGCTAGAGAGAAAAAGGTCACCTATAAAGGAAAACCAATCAGGCTAACATCAGACTTCTCAACAGAAACCCTACAGGCCAGAAGAGAATGGCATGATATACTTAATGCAATGAAACAGAAGGGCCTTGAACCAAGGATACTGTATCCAGCACGACTATCATTTAAATATGATGGTGGGATCAAACAATTCCCAGACAAGCAAAAGCTGAGGGAATTTGCTTCCCACAAACCACCTCTACAGGGCATCCTACAGGGACTGCTCTAGATGGGAGCACCCCTAAAAAGAGCACAGAACAAAACACACAACATATGAAGAATGGAGGAGGAGGAATAAGAAGGGAGAGAAGAAAAGACTCTCCAGACAGTGTATATAACAGCTCAATAAGCGAGCTAAGTTAGGCAGTAAGATACTAAAGAAGCTAACCTTGAACCTTTGGTAACCACGAATCTAAAGCCTGCAATGGCAATAAGTACATATCTTTCAATAGTCACCCTAAATGTAAATGGACTTAATGCACCAATCAAAAGACATAGAGTAATAGAATGGATAAAAAAGCAAGACCCATCTATATGCTGCTTACAAGAAACTCACCTTAAACCCAAAGATAAGCATAGACTAAAAGTCAAGGGATGGAAAAACATATTTCAGGCAAACAACAGTGAGAAGAAAGCAGGGGTTGCAGTACTAATATCAGACAAAATAGACTTCAAAACAAAGAAAGTAACAAGAGATAAAGAAGGCCACTACATAATGATAAAGGGCTTAGTCCAACAAGAGGATATAACCATTCTAAATATATATGCACCCAATACAGGAGCACCAGCATATGTGAAGCAAATACTAACAGAACTAAAGAGGGAAATAGACTGCAATGCATTCATTGTAGGAGACTTCAACACACCACTCACCCCAAAGGATAGATCCACCGGGCAGAAAATAAGTAAAGACACACAGGCACTGAACAACACACTAGAACAGATGGACCTAATAGACATCTATAGAACTTTACATCCAAAAGCAACAGGATATACATTCTTCTCAAGTGCACATGGAACATTCTCCAGAATAGACCACATACTAGCTCACAAAAAGAGCCTCAGTAAATTCCACAATATTGAAATTCTACCAACCAATTTTTCAGACCACAAAGGTATGAAAGTAGAAATAAATTCTACAAAGAAAACAAAAAGGCTCACAAACACATGGAGGCTTAACAACATGCTACTAAATAATCAATGGATCAATGAACAAATCAAAATAGAGATCAAGGAATATATAGAAACAAATGACAACAACAACACTAAGCCCCAACTTCTGTGCGATGCAGCGAAAGCAGTCTTAAGAGGAAAGTATATAGCAATCCAGGCACACTTGAAGAAGGAAGAACAATCCCAAATGAATAGTCTAACATCACAACTATTAAAACTGGAAAAAGAAGAACAAATGAGGCCTAAAGTCAGCAGAAGGAGGGACATAATAAAGATCAGAGAAGAAATAAACAAAATTGAGAAGAATAAAACAATAGCAAAAATCAACGAAACCAAGAGCTGGTTCTTTGAGAAAATAAACAAAATAGATAAGCCTCTAGCCCAACTTATTAAGAGAAAAAGAGAGTCAACACAAATCAACATAATCAGAAATGAGAATGGAAAAATCACGACAGACTCCACAGAAATACAAAGAATTATTAAAGACTACTATGAAAACCTATATGCCAACAAGCTGGAAAACCTAGAAGAAATGGACAACTTCCTAGAAAAATACAACCTCCCAAGACTGACCAAGGAAGAAACACAAAAGTTAAACAAACCAATTACAAGCAAAGAAATTGAAACAGTAATCAAAAAACTACCCAAGAACAAAACCCCGGGGCCGGACGGATTTACCTCGGAATTTTATCAGACACACAGAGAAGACATAATACCCATTCTCCTTAAAGTGTTCCACAAAATAGAAGAAGAGGGAATACTCCCAAACTCATTCTATGAAGCCAACATCACCCTAATACCAAAACCAGGAAAAGACCCCACCAAAAAAGAAAATTACAGACCAATATCCCTGATGAATGTAGATGCAAAAATACTCAATAAAATATTAGCAAACAGAATTCAACAGTATATCAAAAGGATCATACACCATGACCAAGTGGGGTTCATCCCAGGGATGCAAGGATGGTACAACATTCGAAAATCCATCAACATCATCCACCACATCAACAAAAAGAAAGACAAAAACCACATGATCATCTCCATAGATGCTGAAAAAGCATTTGACAAAATTCAACATCCATTCATGATAAAAACTCTCAGCAAAATGGGAATAGAGGGCAAGTACCTCAACATAATAAAGGCCATATATGATAAACCCACAGCCAGCATTATACTGAACAGCGAGAAGCTGAAAGCATTTCCACTGAGATCGGGAACCAGACAGGGATGCCCACTCTCCCCACTGTTATTTAACATAGTACTGGAGGTCCTAGCCACGGCAATCAGACAAAACAAAGAAATACAAGGAACCCAGATTGGTAAAGAAGAAGTTAAACTGTCACTATTTGCAGATGATATGATACTGTACATAAAAAACCCTAAAGACTCCACTCCAAAACTACTAGAACTGATATCGGAATACAGCAAAGTTGCAGGATACAAAATCAACACACAGAAATCTGTAGCTTTCCTATACACTAACAACGAATCAATAGAAAGAGAAATCAGGAAAACAATTCCATTCACCATTGCATCAAAAAGAATAAAATACCTAGGAATAAACCTAACCAAGGAAGTGAAAGACTTATACTCTGAAAACTACAAGTCACTCTTAAGAGAAATTAAAGGGGACACTAATAAATGGAAACTCATCCCATGCTCATGGCTAGGAAGAATTAATATCGTCAAAATGGCCATCCTGCCGAAAGCAATATACAAATTTGATGCAGTCCCTCTCAAATTACCAGCAACATTCTTCAATGAATTGGAACAAATAATTCAAAAATTCATATGGAAACACCAAAGACCCCGAATAGCCAAAGCAATCCTGAAAAAGAAGAATAAAGTAGGGGGGATCTCACTCCCCAACTTCAAGCTCTACTACAAAGCCATAGTAATCAAGACAATTTGGTACTGGCACAAGAACAGAGCCACAGACCAGTGGAACAGATTAGAGACCCCAGAAATTAACCCAAACATATATGGTCAATTAATATTTGATAAAGGAGCCATGGATATACAATGGCAAAATGACAGTCTCTTCAACAGATGGTGCTGGCAAAACTGGACAGCTACATGTAGGAGAATGAAACTGGACCATTGTCTAACCCCATATACAAAGGTAAACTCAAAATGGATCAAAGACCTGAATGTAAGTCACGAAACCATTAAACTCTTGGAAAAAAACATAGGCAAAAACCTCTTAGATATAAACATGAGTGATCTCTTCTTGAACATATCTCCCCGGGCAAGGAAAACAACAGCAAAAATGAGCAAGTGGGACTACATTAAGCTGAAAAGCTTCTGTACAGCGAAAGACACCATCAATAGAACAAAAAGGAACCCTACAGTATGGGAGAATATATTTGAAAATGACAGATCTGATAAAGGCTTGACGTCCAGAATATATAAAGAGCTCACACACCTCAACAAACAAAAAACAAATAACCCAATTAAAAAATGGGCAGAGGAACTGAACAGACAGTTCTCCAAAAAAGAAATACAGATGGCCAAGAGACACATGAAAAGATGCTCCACATCGCTAATTATCAGAGAAATGCAAATTAAAACTACAATGAGGTATCACCTCACACCAGTAAGGATAGCTGCCATCCAAAAGACAAACAACAACAAATGTTGGCGAGGCTGTGGAGAAAGGGGAACCCTCCTACACTGCTGGTGGGAATGTAAATTAGTTCAACCATTGTGGAAAGCAGTATGGAGGTGCATCAAAATGCTCAAAACAGACCTACCATTTGACCCAGGAATTCCACTCCTAGGAATTTACCCTAAGAACGCAGCAATCAAGTTTGAGAAAGACACATGCACTCCTATGTTTATCGCAGCACTATTTACAATAGCCAAGAATTGGAAGCAACCTAAATGTCCATCTGTAGATGAATGGATAAAGAAGATGTGGTACATATACACAATGGAATACTACTCAGCCATAAGAAGTGGAAAAATCCAACCATTTGCAGCAACATGGATGGAGCTGGAGAGTATTATGCTCAGTGAAATAAGCCAAGCGGAGAAAGAGAAATACCAAATGATTTCACTCATCTGAGGAGTATAGGAACAAAGGAAAAACTGAAGGAACAAAACAGCAGCAGAATTACAGAACCCAAAAATGGACTAACAGGTACCAAAGGGAAAGGAACTGGGGAGGATGGGTGGGCAGGGAGGGATAAGGGGGGGGAAGAAGAAGGGGGGTATTAAGATTAGCATGCATGGGGGGGAGGGAGAAAGGGGAGGGTGGGCTGCACAACACAGAGAGGACAAGTAGTGACTCTACCACATTTTGCTAAGCTGATGGACAGTAACCGTAATGTGGTTGTTAGGGGGGACCTGATATAGGGGAGAGCATAGTAAACATAGTATTCTTCAGGTAAGTGTAGATTAAAAATTTTAAAAAAAAAGAAAGAAAGAAAGAAAAGGGGGATTACTCCTTAACAGGATAAAACTATTGGTAAATCAAAGATCAACGCATGCTTTAAATATCCTTAATGTTGATCACTTAAAGGGTGTCAGATGATCAGCTATGGAGGTACTCTTTTCTGATAATATTCCTTTCTCTTAATTAAAAAAAAAGAAAAAAAAAAAAGCAGTTACTGTGTGCTGACCTCCAATGAGTTCTGCACAGTGGTATAGAGGGCATGTCAAAGTGTGGGCAAAGGGTCTGTTTGTTTCTATGCAGAAGATCAAGGCCTAGCTTGGATACCCAGAAAATGAACTAAGATACGATATGAGGAGGAGCTTCCGGCATCAGCACTCTCTGGAGGACTCGTGCCGGGGGATGATCATCAAAAAGCCTCCACAGGGATCCGGACGATGCTGCGGTTGTGGCTGCATCCAGCCCACCGTCTCCTGGACTTGCCATAAGAAGGAGGAGGGAGATGTCTAGGCTGGCATGTGCATACAGTGAGACAACGAATTTGACCGGATCTGTACTGTTGGAACTCAACCAGGAGTTGGGAGGGGTGCAAGTTGTAGCACCCCAAAATCTCATGACTATAGACTATCTATGGTTAAAAGAACATATGGGATGTGAACAGATCCCAGAAATGGGCTGCTTTAATTTGTCTGATGGTTCAAGTACAGTTGGACAATATCCATCATATCATAGATAAATTTTCACAAATGCCTAGGGTGCCTAAATGGTTTTCTTGGCTTCACTGGAGATGGCTGGTAATTATAGATTTGCTTTGTTTATGTCACCGTATTCCTATTATGTTAATATGTGTGTGCAAATTAGTTAGTAGTTTAAAACCTATACATAATTAAGGTACTATACAAGAAGATATGTCAAAGAAATAATCAATCCTCCCATGTTTCCTTCCATATGCTACATCTATAGCTTTTCTTCTTCCTTCCTAATTACAAACCTTAAATAGAATTCGTGCCTCATATCGAATTTACCGAGTATCATAATTCCTCCAGGTGGTAAAGATACCTCGAGACAAGTGCTGGGCATAGAAGCCACAGGGCATAAATCTGCAAAGAAGTAAAAAGCTAACCTTTGCAAACAATATGGCTTCTCTCTCACTTACCAACTTTACATTTCCCTGTATGGCCCCGGAAGATGACTGGTTAGCCAGAGACGGGTAAGATTCCTCAAGGGAGGAACAACCTAAGACAGGCACAGTCGCAGGGGGGCCATCAGGTGAGAATTTGGGGATCAACAGAGGTGAGGCTCAGAACCTCACCCCCCCTGCTTTGAGAGAAATCTTCTGCATCCGTGGATGTCTTGCTGCCCTTGTCTAGCCTGGATTAATACTTAGTCCATAGGCACACACCTGATCATCTGATCATCTATATTTGCCTTCTTACAGCACTAAACTATGTTTTCTACCTTTATCTTGCATCTACCTACCACTTCAGCATTTTATTAAAAAGAAAAATAATAATAATAATAGGAGAAATGTGGGATCAACATATAAATCAAGTACAAAAATCAAATGAATATTCATATTTGACCTGATGGTTTATAGGTCATATTGCATGATCAAAACCGAAAGTTTCTGTGATGAATGCCCTTGTACTGTTCACCATGTAAGAATTTATTCACTCTGTAAGAATTCGTTCACCATGTAAGAACTTGTTCGTTATGCTTCAGAAGATTGGAGACTGACGAGAATTAGGCTTGAGATGGATTAATGATTGTACATTGAGCATTGACCCCCCTATACTGAATTTTATTGTTGTTAACAACCATTTGATCAATAAATATGAGCGATGCCCTCTCAAAAAAAAAAAAAAAAAAAAAAAATCTCACCTGTTTTTTTCTCCCTCAGAGATGTGAAGAGTGTAAGTAATCATTAACAGGAATAGTGCTGTGAAAATTAAATATGCATATTTCTACCTATGGGTGTATCTGACTCATAAAATCTGAATGAATAAGAAAGCACTAATCTGACTTTTTAAACGGCTGTTTACTAAATATTTAACTTATTCCCTTTCAGGATGATGAAATTAAAAAAAAGGATTTAAATGAATTAAAAAATCAAAGTAATGAAATGGCAGAGATGAAAATACAGCAGAAGTATCAATAGCTAATTCCTTGATTATACAAATCGCTGTGACAGAAATGAAATTTCAAATAAATATTTCTGTATTTACAACATATATTGCAGATAAAGGAACAATTGCAAAATGCTTAAAAATTTAGAGGAAATAAAAAACCCAACAGAACATGATTTTTTTTTAAATGGGCAAAATATCCCAATAACTAGTCCACAGATTGACAAGCAGCCCTAAAAAATGTGTAAAAAAAAAATCCAACTTTATTTATAAGGGAAATGCAACCTGGAACAACGCTGACATACTAATTCTCAATTTTTAGATTGGCAAAAATTCAAAAGCTGGACAACACATTATATGAGTGAGTCTGGGGGAGGAATAGGCTCTCAAACATTTCTGGTGGGAGTGCTGAACGGTACAAAGACCAACGGGGAGGGATTAGCAAAACCTCGCAGAACCACATATGCCTTCATCCTTTGACCAGAACAAGTCTATTTCTAGGAGTTTACTCTGAGAATACACCTCCAACATAAAAAAAAACAAAAAACAAAAAAAAAAGTTATTTACTGAGTTATTTATAAAAGCAAAACACAGGAGACTGGTTGAATAAATTGTGGTACATCTCCCACAATGTATAATGGAAACCTAATGCAATGGGAATACCTGGTGTACTTTAAAAACATGCTAAGAAAAAAAAGGAACATGTCAAAATGGACACAAAGTTGGCTTTGTATGTCCCACTGAACAAACTGGGATCACTTGAGCATCAAAAAGAATGTCACCTTTCCTATATTATGAAGTAACGAAATTGTAGATAGGGAAAGTATAACTATAAAATTATTCCAGCTAGTAAGTGAAAAAAAAAAAAAGAATGTCAATGACAGATTATAATATACTGAATAAAAATATAAATCTATAATCCTATAGCAATTTTTCCAAAAGGTAACGGAGGCAAAGGAAATGCTCTTATTTACAGAATAATATCAATTAATAAATGTAGGAGGAATGACGTAATTAAAAATCACCACTTTGTAACCACATTATAACTGATTAAGGCAAGAGTCAACTAATACTAAAACCACTGTATGAAAGATTTGTTATCAAAGTCTCAACATACTTCACAGATAGCTTATAATTACAAAAGTTAAATCTATACAATGGAGAGATCAAACCTAACATCACTAATAAGGGGACAAAATGCCATGTACCACAGTGGAAAATCCTTAGCAAAAAATGTTTACATTTAATCTTCTCATGAAGAAACAATCAGACAAATCCAAATTGAGAGCCATTCTATAAGACAACAGCCTGATATGTCGATACAACACAAAACTAACATATCAGTGTCATGGAAGACCGAAAAACTGGACAAACTGTTCTCAAGGGGACTAAGGAAATACAACTACTAAATGAAATATATGACGCTGGACTGGAGCCTGGATAGAAAGGGGCACAGTGGTGACAGAGAACCTTATTGAAACAAATGGGGAAATTTGAGTATGGACAATGTATGTGCATGTATTATGTTGTGTATACGTAGCATACCCAATCATACACACACACACATCATGCATGTGACAACAGCAGAGTCCATTTGCATTATTCCTGTTACTTCTGTTTACAATCACCACAGACAACTGAATTAGCAAGTCCTGAATCATGGTTCCCAGGGAAATACAGGGTTAGGACCTGTGAGTCTCAAGTCACATTTTCATTAACCACTCAATACATAACCTTGTATATGTTTTGTTTAAAGATACCTTATGTAATGTATACTGCTGATTCATTAACATTGAACTCCTGGCCACAAGCACTAGAAATCATGCCTAAATTAGGCTTATCTAATATATTTCTTCCATAAGGTACATCCCAGGCTTCTTGTATTTAGAACACTAGATAGTACTTTAGCATAGTAACTCAGGGCCATTTTAAATAGTAAAATCAACAGGGCACAAAAAAGCAAAAAATGTGACATTAAATACACCACAAAAATGATACAATATGTTTATAGTATGAGAACTGAAGCAAGAAAGCAGAGGGCCACTTTGTTTGACCTTGGCTGAGGACATGAGGATATGGGCACTGGGCAACTCAAATTGTTTGCCACTCTGCACACGTGAGTGCCCATGAATGCCCAGGGGAGCACTTCATTGATTTACAAGTTAAAAATAAATTTTAGTGACTAGGTATGTTTGCCAATTTGGAATCCACAGTAATGAAGATCAACTCCATATTCTATATCACACATCTTGAGCTTGGTAACTGCATATTGTTATATAGGGTAAACGGTAACGTTCTTGCTCTTAGTAGATACAGGCCCAAGAAAGAAGTACATGATGCCTCCAACTTACTCTCAAATGCTTCAAAAATAATCTATTTGTGGATGCTAATTGTATTATTTTTTTCAAATTCTATGTAAATTTTTAAATTTTAAAACAAAATTTGGAAAACATTTCAACTTTATTTTGGGTTTGGTTTTAAGTGATTATTTACTGCATAACACAACTGTCAAATTCATAACTGAGAACATAAATGTGGTAGAAATCCTGGCCCTGACCACTTTACATTAAGTATTTACATAACCTCACTTTACCTAAGACCTAGATTACAGGGTCATAACTGAATTTAGGACTTGCTAAGGATCACAAACTATTCCACTGTAACTTTTATTAGTGTACATATACCTAGGGTCAAATAAAAAAGGTGGAGGGGTCCTTGCTACATCAACCAAAGTGAAAGGAGAATAAAAAATTGGTTAAGTTTTAAAATCTTTCATTCATCTCTTTAAGTGTAAGACACTAAGATCTGGTAGGTTAGGATACAACAACATAGAGGATAACCCATGAAAAGCCTTTCAACAAGATAGATCATGGCCTTTAACATATTTTCGTAGCTAATCACATATAAGTCACTTCACACCGTGCATACATTTAGTCTCATTCTGGTAGGCCTTTGGCTCTGTTTTAGTCATAGTTAGCTGACATTATTTTTTAACAACCCGTGATTTATCTCCATTTACTAGGTTTATGTACAGCTGCAGAAACAAAAGCAGGAACCTCGCTCAATACACTAATATGTGCACTGACATATAACTCCTAAGTAAAAAAGGATTTCCTTATAAGGTATTCAAGATATAGAGAGTAAAAAATTGAAGCCCTGTCCTTTTGAATGAATCTCTTGATTTCAAATGTCCCTCTCCAAGCTTACTCCCCTCCCTGGGTTCCCATCACAATGGCATCGATATCCACCCTACAGATGCTCAAGCCAAGAACTAAGGAGTCATCCTCCATTCCTTGTTCCCTCCTCTCTTGCATCAAATCCACCAGCAAATGTTCCAGATACTTTCCTCCGAAGCACCTCTCACACCTTCAGTTCCATTACCTTTGTCTAAGCAGTCACCCTTTCTCATCCGGGTTACTTCAATTGCCTCCGATCTACTTCTAATTTTAAACTCTACTCTCTACCCAGCAGCCATCTTTTCAAATTGAAAACCTGCACGTTTAAAACACTCTAATGACTATTTCAATTACACTCAAATATAAACTCTTAATATAGGCTATAACCTACTATCAGACTCCTACCTACCATGTTAACATCATTTTTATACTATCCCCTCCCTAATTTATTAATAGCTAATTGTTGTTAGAACAGTACTCATGTGTATACAGCTAGTAACTTCAATAAGGGTTAACTGTTGAAACTGAATCCATACAACCAGTACAGGTGTGTATGCTACTGGAGGAAAATAGCAATAAGCTTCATTAAAAAATGATGTGTCTTACCAACAACGGTAATTTCTGGTAGTTGTATTTACTGTCTTCTTTGTGCTTTGGATCAATATATTACAGTTCTTTTTTTTTTTTGCCTTGCAATCAATTTTTTTTGGTTAAAGTATCATTGATATACAATCTTATGTTGGTTTCAAATATACAACACAGTGGTTCGGCAGTTACCCATATTATTAAATCCTCACCCCCTCTAGTGCGGTCACCATCTAACAACATAGTAAAATGTTATAGAACCATTAACTGTATTCTTCATGCTGTACTGTTGTCCCTGTGACAAACTTACATTGTGACTGCACATTACTGTGCCCCTTTATTGCCTTCACCGTCCCACCCTAACCCTTTCCATTGATCACCACTAGTCCCTTCTCGGTGTCTATGAGTCTACTGCTATTTTATTACTTCTGTTTTGCTTTGTTACACAGAAAACATCTAAGAATAATTGCCCAGAGAGTTAGAAGTTGGCAGAATAACTTAAACTAAGATGAAAATGACATATAAATAACTGCAATTAGTAATAAATGTGAAGGACAACTAGTTGTAACAGCTATCCCTTTCTGATCATTAAGTTACTTTGACTAAGCTAGCTAGCCAAGCAGGTATCTCTTTCCATCTTCATCATGCCAAATACAGCACTTCCAAACTTCAAGCTTGGTCCAAGATTATCCAGGTAGAAGATATTGGTTGTTCAACCTCTTCGTAAAAATCATCCATCTCCGAACCCAACCCATATCCCTGTCTAAGAAAATGAACATAGAAATGTCTTACCTTTCTTTTTATAATATTTATTAGGTACCTACTACATGGCAGGTAATTTACTAAGTGCTAAAGAAACAAAAAGGAAAAATAAATGTCATTATCCCACAGAATTCATAGTCTAATGGTAACATGCAAACAAACATAATAATTGAGTTATCTACAAAGTACAGTGGGATCATACAGGAAAGATGTCTACATCTGCCTAGGGAAACTGTAGGTGCATCACAGGTAAGAGCTGATACTTGAAGGAGGAAATTAAATCTGCCAAGTACCTAGGAGGTACCTGGGAAAACAGAATATCCACAAAGAGACAAGAATCCAAACAAAAGCATAGAATAAAGAAACAACATTTTATGCTCTGAGAACTATAGGTAGAAGGCTGAGGCCAAATCAAGAAAAACTTTGCAAACACAATACACTTAGGATATCTTCTACAGAAGATGCTGTAGAGTAACCTGAGTGATAGAATCCGGATGGGAGTACTGCCTTTTTGAATAAGCCCATCCACCATCTCAGAGAGACCTAGTTTTCATCTTACCTGGGCTACAAGCATTCTGTGGAGGACACGTCAGCAAGCCACCGCCCACCTATTCCCTGACCCATCTCCTCCAAAAGACTGCCAAAAACCCAGCCATAAAAAGCTTCTTGGCTTATAAGAGACTCCTTTTTCCTTGTTCTGCTCGCCAGAACAGAGAGGTCCCTATCAGGTTTAGCAATAAACCTGCTCGGACTGTGGAGTTCACGTCCCTTCTTTTCCTTTCAATGAGGGCTAACTTCCTTCTGTTTCATCTATAACTTAAGGATGTTGCCCTTTGGGGCCCAGTGTATTGTGGAGAGTCTTTTATAGGAACCATACCTGAATCAGGTCCTCAGCTTTGCTTCTGTCTACCTTGACACTCAAGGCCATCTAAACTAAAGTTTGTATGTGCTAATATTGACGAATATCTCCACAGTGACAGTATATTTCATGCTCACTTCTCTAGATTCACCTTTTCCCCTCCATTATGGACTGATACTTACTTACTATCAAGGCAGTTATTTGTTACTTTTAGGACAATTTTTTGTTATTTAAACAAGCATTTTTTAGTTGTTCTCAGCAGGAGGACTGATCCAAATAAATCAGCCTGTAATTTTTGGAAAGAGAAACTTCTTTTTTATATATTTGAGATCTATGATATACACAATTAAGATACGACACTATTAATAAGGAACAGCTCCAATCTCTTAAATCTGTTTTTAAAAAGTGCTTAATTTATTTGGAATAAACTCATCTTCCCATGAATGCACAGTTTCTAAAAATAGTCAAACTGTAAGAACAAGTAATATTTGACTCAAAATCAAAAAACTTTATTTTCCTATGAATCAGCAATGTTTTAAAATTTTTTAAAAAGCTCCTATGAGATAGCAAATTTAGATCTATTAAAGTCCTTTGTGAAAAAGACAGTTATACTTAAATTCTAGGAGTATTAACAGATTAATCATTTCTCAACCTACAAATGAGGAATAATAATCACTTTTCAAATATACATACTCTATTGGGAACCATGCATCCAGGTGAATATCATTTTTTAAAAAATAAGCAAGCAAAGGAGAAATCAGATCATTAAAAATTATTCCACTGGGTATAGTCAAAAAATAATTGAAAGCAGGGACTTCGAGGGATATTTCTACATCTATGTTCATAGCAGCATTTATTCACAATAGCCATAAGGTAAACATAATCCAAGTGTCCACTGACAGATGACTGGATGAACAAAATGTGGTCTAGACATCCATCAGAATATAATTCAGCCTTAAAAGGGAAGCAATCCTGACACTAGCTGCGCCATGGCTCACCCTTCAGGACAGTAAGCTGAGTGAAACAGACAGTCACAGAAGGACAGATACTGCGTAAACTCTTATATGAGGTACCCAGTGTAGTCAGATTCACAGAGACAGAAAGCAGAAAGGTGGTGATCAGGGCTGGGGGAGGGCAGAATGAGGAGTTACTGTGTAATGGGTCCAGAGTTTCCGTTTTGCAAGATGTGAAAAGCTCTGTAGCTGGATGGTGGGGACGGTATCACAATAATGTGAATGTACTTTACATCACTGAACTGAACTCTTACAGTTAAGATGGTTTATGTTACATGCACTTTACCACAACTAAAAAAAACAGTGAGGCTCTGCATCTTTTCTAAACATTATTCTATTGGTATATAGATAAACACTTTGAGTCACTAAGTATTAAAAATCTGATAGTGAAAATCAAAAGGCATCCCACATATACAGTATTCAAAGAAATTTTCTCTATTGTAAATACAAGGTTATTCTAGTAATTCCAGACCTAAAACAAGTAGGACTCGAAAACAGCAATTTTCCCTCTGCCAAGTCAGGACAAATTAAGTAAAGTTACCTCTGCAATATAGTTATGACCTATCATTTAATCAAGGATAGCCTCAATATGAACCTCTTTTTAGGCTTTAGGACCACAAACATTTATTTAAATATCTTAATTGTTTAAATCACTAAAAATAAGCAGCACATAATTTATTTCATAATATTGCTAATATTAAGACTCTGGTCTGCCAATAACATGTTCTGATATAAGCCGCTGTGTATTTCCTCTATATAAGCAGTTAAAAGAAGGGCCAATAAAAATCACAACACAATCCTAATTAAAACTCAATATGATACCCAGTTTATTGACATGGATGTCATTGAGCATTTCACTAGGATCGGGCCACTATCTGTAAACTGACAAAATCTAGTTTCTGAAACTGCTTGGCTGAAGATTAGATTTTATGAACATAAAAGAAAAATAATCACATTGTCTTTGTGTCCCCCAAAGAATTGCTTACTGAGATAGTGCCACTTTTGATAATTTTATCCATGTGGATAAAATGAAGCATATTTAAATATTCTAGAGTCAAAAAAGCTTAACAAAATCTAAGCTGAATTTTCCTTAAGAAACTAAGGGATCTGAATGTAGTAACTTCCAAATTACATAATGAAAATTAGCAAAATAAGGATTCTGTTACAAATGCCCCCTCCATGATTATAATTTCTTGATTTTTTTTCTATCATTAAATTACAGATTTTTTTTAACCACTTTACCTTTCTGCTGTAAGGATTACTAATTACTAACTTGGTGTCATCAGAGCCAGATAGAATATATTCTCCAGTTTCATTCCAGCAGATTGTATTAACCTAAAAAGAAAGCAGAGAATAACAAATTTAAGAAAACTAGACACAAAAACAAGTATCTTCCACTTAATTGATGATTCAAAATTTATGTCCTAATGAGGCTATTATCATGCTGAAAATGCATACTGACTTCCATTTGGCAAACAAAAATGTTCTGTAAATTCACAATGAAATGTCTGAGCATTTCTTTTATTGTTTAAATTTATTTTAATTAATTTTATATCCTGAGATAAAACCAGGTGATCCAAAAAGGAATTAGAAAAACTTACTACAGAACTATAGTAATTATAGCTATGTGTTATCATCATGATCACAGACATATGAATCAATGAAATGGAATGAGAGTCCAAAAATAAACCCTTTAATCTGTGGTCAAGTAATTTTTGACAAGTGGTCCAAGACCATTTTATGAGGAAAGAATAGTCTTTTCAACAAATGGTGCTAGGCTAACTAACATAACACAAGCAAAAGAATAAATTTGGACGCCTAATTCCACCATATACAAAATTTAACTGAAAATGATCAAAGGTCTAATCATAAGAGCCAAAACTATAAAACTCTTAGAAGGAAACTTCTATCGATCTTCATGAAAACCAAAACCACAATGAATTACCATTTCACACGCACTACTGTAATATATATTTTTTTTATGTAACAAAACCAGAAAATAATGAGTTAGTGAGGATGTCAAAAAATTAGAACCTTTCTACCTTGCTGGTAGGAATATACATTATTCCAAACAGTGCACCTATTTGGAAAACAATTTGGCAGCACCTCAAAAACTGAAACAGAGTTACTCTATGACCCAGCAATTCCTTAACAAGGTATATACCCAAGAGAAACACATGAAGCAAAAACATGTAGAGAAGACCTCAGAGACGTTGGAGTTTGGTTCCAGACCACCGCAATAAAACGAATAGAACAATAAAGCAAGGCAAATGGACTTTTTGGTTTCCCAGTACATATAAAGTTATCTTTTACACTATACCATGTTCTACTAAGTGTGCAACAGCATTATGTCTAAAAACACAATGTATATACCTTAATTAAAAAATACTTTATTGCTAAAAAATGCTAACCATCATCCAAGCTTTCAGCAAGTTCTAATCTTTTTGCTGGTGGAGGTACTTTCTCAATGTTGATGGCTGCTAACCCAAAGAGGTGGTGGTTGCTGAAGGTTAAAGTGCTTGCAGCAATTTCTGAAAATAAGACAAGTGATGTTTGCCACATGAACTGACTTTCCTTTCATAGATGATTTCTGTAATGCTGTTTGATGGCATTTTATCCAAAATTCTTTCAAAATTGAAGTTAATCCTCTCAAACCCAGCTGCTGCTGCTTTATCAGCTAAGTACATGTAATATAAATTCTTTGCTGTCATTCAATAATCTTCACAGCATCCTCACTGGGAGTAGGTTCCATCTCAATAAAACACTTTCTTTGCTCACCCATAAGAATCAACTCCTCATCCACAGACAGTTTCATCATGAGATGGCAGTAATTCAGTCTCATCTTCAGGCTCCGCTTCTAATTCTAGTTCTTGTGCTGTTTCCACCACATTTGCAGTTATTTCCTTCACTGATGTCTTGAACCCCAACAAAGTGAGGGTTGGAATCTTCTTCCAAACTCCTACTAATGTTGACATTTGACCTTTTCCCATCAATCACTAATATTCTTAATGGCATCTAGAATGGTGAATCCTTTCTACAAGGTTTTTCATTTACTTTGTTCAGATTCATTAGAATCACTAGCTACAGCACCTACAGCCTTACAATATGTATTGGTTAATAAATAAGACTTGATAGTTGAAATGACTCCTTAATCCATGGGCTGCAGATGGATGTTATGTTAGCAGACATGAAAACAATATTAATCCTGTCCATCTCCATCAGAGTTCCTGGGCGGCCAGGTGCATTGACGACAAGCACCAGTATTTTGGAAGGAATCTTTTTTCTGAGCAGTAAATGTCAACAGTGGGCTTTAAGATATTCGGTAAACCATGTTGTAAACACATGAGCTGCCACCCAGGTGTCACTGTTCATGCACAGAGCACAGAGTGGAGTTAGCATAATTGTTAAGGGTCCTAGAATTTTTCAGAATGACAAAGGTGCACTGGTTTCACCAGTTGCGTTGGTCTCTAACAAGAGAGTCAGCCTGTCATTTGACACTTCGAAGCCGGGCGCTGTCTCCTCTCTAGCCATGAATATCCTAGGTGGCATCTTCTTCCAATAGAAGGCGGTTTCATCTGCACTGAAAGTCTATTGTTTGGCGCGGCTGGATAACGGGCCGCAGCCTCCACATCACACTTGTCGCCTCACCTCGGACTTCTTTGTCATGGAGGTGGCCTCTCTCCTCAAACCTCTTGAGTCAGCCTCTCCGAGCTTCAAACTTCGCTTCTGCAGCCTCCTCGCCTCTCTCAGCCTTCGCATAGAATTGAAGAGAGTTAGGGCCTTGCTCTGGATCAGGCTTTGAGTTAAGGGAAGTCAAGGGGAACCAGCTGTGGCTGTTTTGATCCAGATCACTAAAATTTTCTTCATAATGGCAATAAGGCTGTTTCACTTTCTTATCACTAATGTGTTCACTGTAGTAGTGGCACTTTTAAGTTCCTTCAAGAACTTTTCCTTTCTATTCAACAATTTGACTAGCTGGTGCAAGAGGCCTAGCTCTGGCCTATCTTGGCTTCAACGTGCCTTCCTCACTAAACTTCATGACTTCTAGCTTTTGATTTAAAGTGAGATAGGTGTGACTCTTCCTTTCACTTGAACACTTAGAGGCCATTGCAGGGTTAACTGGCCTAATTTCAATATTGTTCCATCTCAAGGAACAGCAAGGCCTGAAGAGAGGGAGAGATCGATCGGCCAGTCGGTGGAGCAGGCAGAACACACAAATTTATTAAGTTCAACATCTTATATGGGCATGATTTGTGGCAGCCCAAAACAACTTACAACAGTAACAGGAAAGATCATTGATCACAGATCACTATAACAAATATAATAATTTTTATATTTATTAAAATTTTATATACATTGAAAGGTTTGAAATATTTCAAGAATTACCAAAATGTGACACAGGACACAAAATGAGCAAATGATGTTGAAAACATGGCACAAAAGGACTTGCTCAACAGGGTTGCCACAAACCTTCAATTTGTAAAAAGCCCAGTTATGTGTGACGTGCAATAAAACAAGGTATGCCTCTACACAAAAGTCCACAGCTGCATTATTTATAAGAGCCAGAGAGAAGCAAGCCAAACATTTAACTAATGAATAAACAAAATGACTGCCCATTTGCTCATAACAAAATGTCCAGACAATGAAATATTATTCAGCCACAAATGAAATAATGATACATGATGCACACAGCTAATCCTTGGAAACATTATTGTAAGTGAAAGAAGCCAGTGTGAAAGGCCTCATATTATATAATTCCAATTATATAAAAAGTCCAGAATAGGCATATCTATAGACACGGAAAGTAGATTAGTGATTGCTAACAGCCAGGTAGAGTTAGAATGGGAGTGAATGGTAATTGATATGGACTTTCTTTTCAGGCAGTGAAAATATAGTAGAATTGGTAGTAAAGACTGTACAACCTTATGATTATATTAAAAAACACTAAATTGCACACTAAAAATGGATGAATTTTATGAATATGTGAAGCATATCTAAGAATAAAAAAAGAATTTGACTTCCACTTTCAGTAAAGATGAAATAACATGGACCTGATTTACTCTCACATCTAACGTAACTAAAAACAATGGCATACACATTCTTTTTAAGTATACAAGAAATATTTACCAATATAGACAATATTTATTTATGGGCCATAAAAAAAATCTCAATATACTTAGGTCTTAAAGTCACACTAATTATGTTCTCTGATCAAAATGGGAATTGAATTAGAAAATCATTAACAAAATAAATGTTTGGAAACTATGAAATAATAGACAGTCACAAGAAGAAATTACAAAATAAATTAAAAAGTACTTTGAACTGAGTGAAAATAAAAGTACATTCCTCTATTTATGGGTTGTAGTTAATGCAACACTTAGAGGAAATTTATAGCATTAACACACCTACATTAGAAAAGATAAAGATCCCATGTCAATGACCTCAGCTCCCACTCAAAAAATTATAAAGAGCAAATGAAATGCCACGTGGAAGATTGAAAATAATATCAGAACTGAAATCAGTAAGGCAGAAAACAGAAAAACAAAAATTAATGAAACCAGAATCCTGTTCTTGGGAAGACAAAATGAACCTCTAGCCAGACTAATTAAGGAAAAAAAAAGAGGTAAGGTGCATATTACTCACATCAGGAATGAGAGAAGTGATATAACTAACTACACATTCTACAAATATTTAACCATATAAGGTAATAGTATAGACAACTTTATGTCAATAAATTCAACAACTTGGATAAAACTGACAAAATCCCTGAAACACACTTACTATACAAAATTCACTCAAGACAGTCTATTTTTATCAAGGAATTATAGTTAGACTTTTCCAACCAGGACCAGAAGGCTTCACTAGTGAAGTCTCCCAAACATTAAAAAAAAAAAGAGAGAATTCTGTACCAAGTCTTTCAAAAAATGTAAGAGGACAATATACTTCCCAACTCACAGGTACAAGAAAAGAAAACTATGGACCCTTAATGAACACACAAAAATTCTAAAACAGAATTTTAATAAATTGAATAAAATTATATAAAAATAGATAACATATCATGAGCAAATGGGTCATGGAATGCATTCTCTGGAATGCAAGAATGGCTTAACACTCAAATATTAATCAATGTAATTCATGATATTAACAAACTATAGAAGAAAAATCTTATGATCACAATAAATCCAAAAAAGACATATGACAAAATCCCAAAATTCCTAATGACGGTTCTCAGCAAAACAGAAAAGAACTTTTCAACCTGATAATGTGCACCTATGAAAAACCCATAGCTACGGATGCTTTCCCTCTAAGATTGGAACAAGAAAAGGATGTCTGGTCTTACCTCTTTTATTCAACAGAGCAATAAGCCAAGAAAAATAAATTAAAAAGAGTCCAGACAGGAAAAGAAGTAAAAACTATCTTTACTTTCAGGTGACATGATTGTTCATGTCCAATATTCTATAGAGTCTTAAAAATTAAAACAAAAAAAGGTACTGGAATTTTGTGGGATACAGATGAAAATGTAAAAATAGATAGGGCAGGGGATTAAAACCACAAGGTGATATCACAAAATATTTATCAGAATGTCTAAAATTAAAAAGAATGAGCACATCAAACCTGAGAAGAGAAAGAAACAACACAATAGGAGAGGACATCAATACCCCAGTTTCAACAATGGATAAATCATACAGATAATCAGTGAAGAAACATGAGACTGGAACTATACTTTAGATGAAATGGATTTAACAGACATACACAGAACATTCTGTCCAACAGCAGCAGCACATTCTTCACATGCACAGAGAACATGTCCCAGGACAAATCATGATAGAGCAAAAACAAGTATTAGAAAATTTAAAAGGAATTAAATCACACCAAGTTCTTTTCTGACGATAATGTCATGAAACCAAAAATCAGTAACAGGAAGAAAACTGGAAATTTCATCAATGAGTGGATATATCAAACAACTCTTAGACAAATCACTCCCAGACAAATAATGAGTTAAAAACCAAAAAATACCTTGAGACAAGTGAAAATGCAAACAAACATATGGGATGCAGCAAAAGCAGTTCTAAGTGGCAATTTTATAGCAATAGAAACCAGTATTTTTAAAAAAGGAGATTGTAAATAAATAACATGACTTTATATGTCAAGACCTACAAAAACAAACTCATTCCAAAGTTAGCAAAAGGAAAGAGATAACAAAGATCAAAGCAGAAATTATAAGTAGGAAAACAATAGAAAAGATCAACAGAACTAAGAGTTGGTTTTTTTGAAAAGATAAAACAAAACTGACAAACCTTTAGACTCACCAAGGAAAAAAGAGAAGATCAGAATTTTAAATGAAAGAGAAGATATTACAATTGATAACATAAAATGATAAAAGGTAAGACAAATATTATGAACAATTATACATCAACAAATAAATACGAAGAAGACAAGCAATAATAAGTGCTGGTAAGGATGTGGAGAATGGGGAACTCTTGTGCACTGTTGGTGGGAATGTAAACTGGTACGGCTACTATGGAAATAGTGTGGAGGTTCTTCAAAAAATTAAAAATAAAATATCATAGGATCCAGCAATCCCATTTTTTGGGTAAATATCTGAAGGAAATGAAATCACTACCTTGAAAAGCTACCTGCACTTCCATGTTCACTGCGCCATTATTCGCAATAGTCAAGCAGGGAAAGAACCTAAGTGTTCGTGATGAAGGGACAAAGAAAATGCGGCTCATATAATATTACTCAGCCACAAACAAATGAGGAAATCCTGCCATTTGCAACAACATGGATGAACGGAGGACCAGAGAATGACAAATACTCTAAAGTATCACTTATTTGAGGAATCTAAAAATGTCCAATTGGGAAAAAGGGGGAGGAAAATGGTAGAATAGAGGTCACTGTGACAGTCTCCTCCCACATACACACCAAGGAAGCAACTACATCTAACACAACTAACTCTGAAAACAGCCTGAAGGCTGCAGAACAAACCTGCTACACCTCGCAAAAAAAAGAGAAGGCCATTTTGAGAAGGGTAAAAGCACAGAACCACCATCAGTCAGGATCCCACCCTTCCCCCATCCCGATCCACAGGCCGGAGGCAGAGAGAAACTAAGTGGGGAGCAGACAAACGCCTAGAACAGGGCCCTCCTGGGCCTGGGGATCTGCTCTGGGAAGATGAGCCTTGATAGCACTGGGCTTTGAGGACTGGTAAGTCTGGATACCAGTGAGATTGGGCGCACTGCTGTGGAGGACCAGGGTGCTCTGTCAGCCCCTCTGAAACCTGACACAGAGGCAGCGGTTTCTAAGATGCGCTAGCCTTGGGAAGTGTGCAGGAGGTAGGGGTCTGTGGGAGCTGTCTCTGGAGGAGAAAGCGCTGGCAGGTGCCCCACTTTTCCAGCCCGCCCGCAGCCCAACTGGCCTGATGATTGCGGAGGTGGCTCTGAAGCCCCACCTACCCTGCTTGCTCAGCCCCAGCATTCCTCTGCAGACCTGCCCACAAAAGTAGTAAAATCAATTATACATAGTATTAGTCAAAGGATACACAAAACAAAAATCTGAAAAAATGCAAATTATGATCTACATACCTAAAATGTGGAAGGGGGTATAATAATAAAAAAGTAGGACTTCTAGAATGTGTTCAAAATTAAGCAACTATGAACCTAACTTACACTGTTATACATACAGAAAACTATGTATGAACCTTACAATAACTACAAACCAAAAGCCTATAATAGATACACAAAAAATAAAGAGAAAGGGATTTAAGCATAACATTATAGAAAATCATCATATCACAAGGGAAGAGAGCAAGAGACAAAGTAACAGAGAAGAACTACAAATATAACCAGGAAACAACAAAATAGCAGTAAGTACCTATCTATTACTAATTACTCTAAATGTAAATGGACTAAGTGCTCCAATCACAAGAAATAAGATGGCTGGAATTGATATTATCAACTATACTTCAATAAAAAAATTAAAATTAAAAATAAACAAAATAAAAATGTCAAACTCATAGAAACAGAGAGTAGATTGGTAATTGCTGGAGACTGGGGGATGTTCAAAAATTACAAATTTCCAGTGATAAGATGAATAGCTCTGGTGATCTCATGTACACCATGGTGGTTATAGTTAACAATACTGTACTGCATACTTGAAAGATGCTAAGAGAGTAAATTGTCAGATTCTCACCACCAGCACAAGAAAATGATAATTACACGAGGTGACCAACATGTTAACTAACCTTATCATGGGAATCATTTTGAATATGTTGTACACGTAACAAATCAACACATTGTAGACCTTAAACTTATACAATGCTACATGTAAATTATGTCTCAATAAAGATGGAAAAAAATAGGATACCCAAGAAACTAATCCACATCTGGAATGTGAAACATTCTATAGGGAAACTGACTTGGCTTCTACAGTAGGTCAACAACAGGGACAAAAAAAGGAGAAGACTGCTCTAGAATAATAGAGACTTATGAGGCACAGCAATCAGGGTATAGACTTGACCTGGATCCTCTTCTGAACCAACAAATATAAACAGACATTTTTAAACAATGAGGGAATTTGACTACAGACTGTGTATTAGATGATATTGTCAATCTTGTTAAATTATATAATGGCATTTTGATTATACAAGAAAATGTCCATGGTGTTTAGACTACATAAAAGGGTAAAATGACATACTATCTGAAATTTACTTTAAAATACTTCAGCAAGAAAGAAAAAACAAAAATGAAACAGAAAAAGAAAATGTACCAAAATCTTGGTAACTGTTAAATCCAGGTAATGAATAGAAGAAAAATATGTTTGAAATTTTCATGATAAAAGCTAAAAAGAAACGGGTCTGGTTGGGGCCCTGTTAAATCTTGGGTGCCTATTAGGTATGCAAGTGGGAATGGTAAGCAGAGAGCTGGACACATGAACCTGGAGTTCTGGGAAGGAGTGGAGAGGTGGAAGTCATGTTTTCTAGCCATAGGACTAGATAGGATTACTTAGAAAAGTGAAGAAATAAGAGGGTGGGAGGAGCCAGGACAGAGTCTTAATACAACCAACATTTGGAAGTCAAGAAGTAGAGGTGTCAGCTAAGAAGGCGGTAATAGAAGGGAGTCCATGAGAGAGACAGAAACCAAGAGAAAAGATACTACCAAATAGGAGATATACTCAACCACTGTCTAAAGTTTCTAAGACATGATCGTTAGGTCAGGAGATATGAAGGCCACTAGTGACCTTCACAAAAGCAGTTTCAATACAGTGAAAAAGTTGGAAGTCAAGGGTGATATTAGAAACCCATCTGCACAATGTTGCTCATATGAAATCTGTGCAGAAGATTGTGTATCAATGATAACTTTAAAAAAAAACCCCATCTGCACTGTAAAAAAACTCACACATACTTCACTAAATTCAAAATGTTTTAACATAAAACTTTATTCTCATTTTATTATAGTTAGTTACAATCTCTTCTCGGAGATTTGGGGCATTTCATCATATGTTTGAACCCTGAGGATTAAACACATAGGATCAAAATTGAGAATTAACCACTACTTACACAGCCATCATGCACATTCAGGGTTGCTTCAAGTTTTAATCTTTGGATAAATTCTCTTCTTCCTGTTTCAAAGGAAAGAAAGAACTCATTTATTGCTGTGCAAAGGGTGACGTAAAAGTTAAAGAGTCCAGGACCTGGCGTGAGGTAGATTCAAGCTCTAACTTCAATTCCTCTGCCTATTACCTGAGTGATATTGGGCAAACTGTCCTGGTTTCCTCAGAGTCCCTACTTACCTCCTGTGGTTACTGTAAGGATTAAGCGAGTCAAGGATACAAACGACTTTAGCAGTGTCGGGACCACAGTAAACACTCAAATGTTCCCTTCATTCATCCATTCATTCAGCAAATACACAGAGTATTCACTCCATTCCAGGTGGTATTCTAGGAGCTAGGAATAAGATGGTAAAAAAAACACAGAAAAGGATCCTCGCACTCTAGTGAGGTCATTGAAAGACCATAAACAATACATCACTTGGTGAAAGCTTAGAAATATAAAGTAGAGAAAGGGTAAGAGAGGACTAGAGGTGAGGGATAGGGTTTTCAATTTTGAACAGGGTGGCAAACGGTGTTGTGTAGGGTGCCACCCATTTTTAAACACATCTCACTTTCAAAAAGTTCATTTTACAATGATGAAATGTGGCAGCAAAAATATAAAACCAGTCTAAATGTCCATCAATAGCAAAACAATTAAAATACTGCAAAAATAAACCCTTCTTTAAAAGAGAAATGTTTTCTCTTAAGAAATGAACCATCTTTACCAAAGATGAACCAAAAAGCTTCATGTTTATTCAGAAGCTGTAATGAAAGCAAGCTGCATATATGACAAAGAATGATAATTATCAAAGTAATCAGGCTGATGAGATCTCAAATATTAAATTTGACTATGCTCTTGGAATACTGTCACAAGGGACAGGTTTTTCTACTATGTTTTCTTGCCATTCAACATAAAGATCAAGCTCTTCTTGAAGCCAAATGTTCTTTTTTTCTCTTTGCTTATAACTGATAATAGGGCTACGGGTTGAATTTTGGGGGGTGGGGCGGGGGGGTGGTAGCAATGCTCTTGTTTCCTAAATTTATTGGAATAAAACAACTTACAGAAATTCCATATTTTCATGAACTAGGTTGTACTTTATATAAGTAAGTTTTCAAATCTTATTTTGAGTTTTAAAAAGATGCTGACTATAGTAAACATAAAAAGATTTTTTTCCTTTTCACCAACAGTAGGCTTGGAATCCTACTGAGTTATAAATTAAGGGTTAAGAAATAAATTATTCTGTATATAGAGATATAAATTAAGGGTTAAGAAATAAATTATTCTGTATATAGAGAACCCTAGGTTCCACCAAAAACTATTGAACTAAAAATGAATTCAGTGAAGTTGTAGGATACAAAATCAACATACAAAAATCTGTCGTTTCTATATGAACTAATAATGAACCAGCAGAAAGAGAAATTAAGAAAATCCTATTTACAATTCCATCAAAAAGAATAAAATACCTATGAGTATGTTTAACCAAGGAGGTGAAAGACTTGTACTCTGAAAACTGTAAGATACTGATGAAATTGAAGATGACACAAATAAACAGAAAGACATACCATGCTCATAGATAGGGAAAATTAATATTATTAAAATGGCTATACTGCCCCAAGCAATATACAGACTGATTGAAAACCCTATCAAAATACCAATGGCATTTTTCACAGAACTAGAACAAATAATTCTAAAATTTGTATGGAACTATAAAAGACCCTGAATAGCCAAAGCTTTCTTAAGAAAGAACAAAGCTGGAGATAAGATGCTCCCTAATTTCAAACTAATACTACACAAAGCTACAATAAGCAAAACAGAATAGTAATGGCAAAAATACAGACATACAAATTAATGGGACATGGCGGAGAGCCCAGAAATAAACCCTTGCTTATAAGGCCAATCAACCTACAACAAAGGAGGCAAGAATACAGAACGGGGAGCAGACTCTTCAATAGTGGGGCTAAGAAAGCCAGACAGCTATACATGCCCGAGAATGAAACTGGACCACTGTCTGACCATAACAACAAAAATAAGATCAAAATTGATTAAAGACTGAAATATAAGACCTGCATCCATAAACTCCTAAAAGTAAATATGGGCAATAAATTCTTGAACATCAGCATTAGCAGTTTTTTTCTGGGTATGTCTGTCCAGGCAAGGAAAACAGAAGCAAAAATAAACAAACAGGACTGCATCAAACTAAACAAAAGCTTCTGCACAGCAAAAGAAACAAACCAGTGAAAAAATGAAAAGTCAACCTGCATGGGAGGTTTTTAAAAATGATACATCCAACAAAGAGTCAATATCCAAACTATGTGAAGAACTCATACAATCCAACACCAAAAAACAAACAATCTGATTAAAAATGGGCAGAGAACCTGAACAGACATATTTCCAAAGAAGACATACAGATGGCCAAAACACACATGAAAAGATGTTCAATGCCACTAATCACCAGCAAGTGCAAATGAAAACCACAATGAATTATCACCTTATGCCAGTCAGAATGACAAGTATCAAAAAGACAAAAATAACAAGTATTAGAAAAGATATGGAGAAAAGGGAATCCACCTACACTGTTGGTGGGAATGTAAAATAGTGTGGCCACCCTGGAAGGCAGTATGGAGGTTCCTCAAAAAACCAGACACAGAAATACCATACGATCTAAAAATTCCAACTTCAGGGAATTTACCTGAAGAAAACAAAGACACTAATTTGAAAAAACATATGTACCCCTATGTTTACTGCTGCATTATTTACAATAGCCAAGACATGGACGCAACCTAAGTGTCCATGAATGGATAAAGAAGATGTAATATATACACAGTGTGATATACATACAAAGTTTTCAACCATAAAAAAGACTGAAATCTTGCCATTCATGAAAACATGGATGAACCTACAAAGTATTCTGCTAAGTGAAACAAGACAGAGAAAGGTAAATCCTCTATGATTTCATTTACAAATGGAACCTACAAACTAAAACCAACCAACACAAAAGAAGTAGACTCATAAATACAGAAAACAAATGGGTGGTTGCCACAGGGAAGGGAAATGGGGGATGGACAAGATAAGTGAAAGGGAACAAAACTCCAATCATAACAATTAGTCATGGGGATTAAAGTACTGCATAGGGATTGTTCATGACACTGTAACTGCTTTGTATGGTAGCAGATGGTAACTACACTTACCATGGTGAGCATTTTGTAATGTATACAATTGTCCAATCATGTTGTACCCTTGAAATCAATAAAATACTGTATGTCAACTATACTTCAATTAAAAAAGTATTCAAGTAACATGACAGCAATTTTAAAAATTCATTAAAATGCTAAAACAAAGTACTAAAAACATTTTTTCCCAAATTTTTAAACCTGGGTTTGAGAACACAGCAGTAGTCATTTCTGTCCAGAGAAAATGGTGATGGGACATAAGAGAATAGAATACAAAGTGAGTTCTTCCAGCAAGAACTCATATATAAAACTTTCACATGAAAACATACACTGAGACATGACACATTAAATTGATGGTTCCTGAAGAATATTTTTGTATGTGAATTTGGAGATCAAAATTATTGCATCATCCACACATCAAATAAAATGTGCTTCCAGAACAACCTTATGTGAACTTCTTCTACTCTTTTATTAAATGCACTATCAAGAAATATACCACCATAAAATAAGAACTGTGAACTGAGCCCCCCCCCTCAAATTAAAATAAACCCATACCTGTGATCAAGAGCTGTGAAGAGTATGACCTGCTACCAACTAACAGGGTACCTGCCTTCGTTTCGTGGATGCTGGCAGAAAACCCGACTCTAAGTCAGAGGCAACGGACTGCACTTGTTAAGCAGTATGAGCTTCAGGTTCACGCTGGTTCCCACAGGGCAATGCAGGGCAGCCAGTGTGCATACGATACACACAGTGGATCTGAATCACAGTTCAGGAACCCTTAACCGAGGGACCCAAATCTTATGTTTCAAGCAAACCTGCCCAACCTTTGTCCTGAAGGGAGACATCATCTTTATTGTAAGGGACAAAACAGAGAACTGTTTCACCTTTGACACAGCAAAGGACAAAGAGGTGACTGCCATCAAAGTGTGTAAAAAGAAAACAGTGAAAACTCAAGCAAATGCTTAAAGGCAAATTCTGGGCTAGAGAGGCAGTTTTGAATCTCTGGATCCTAGAGCGGCAGTCGGCTTTGAATCACCAGCTCTTTTCCATGAGCTCCCACCAAATACCATAAGAAACTCTAAAGTAAAAGGGCAGGAGACCTGAGAGAGTTCTTATCTGGTAGGCATGGAAATTCATTTCACTTTGTGAGTGATTCCATTCACTTTCAAGGCCCTTCTCTCATGGGAAGCAAAAGGCTTCAGCCACTGGGGAACTCTTCCCAAAGAGGGCCTCAGCAAAGGTCCACAACCTCTGAGAGGCTGGAGAACCTCACATCCACGTCAGGCACAGGATAAGAGCGTAAACTGCCTACACTTGAGGGTAGGGCAGGAAACCCCCTACCCGCCCTACCATGAACCTTGCAATAACCAAGGGACAGTCAGTGTAGTGGCTTTGACATGCGTCAACTCATACTGAACTACGTTTCTTGGATTCTTTCCCTATGTTTCCTGCTAGGATGAATCACCAATCATTCCTGCACAAGACTGGTAGGTAGAAGCAAGCAACAGCCATTTGATTTTTAAGCTCAGAAGGCTGGAGCCGATGCTCATGTTGCTTATACACGTTGCTACTTATCTGATGGCTCACCTTGTTAGAAGGGCAGCAACTAGGCCTAAAACTGTCCCACCTTCTCATGCATCCTCCTGCAGCTTCTTGGAATACTGGGCCAATTGTGTGTTTGGTCCATGACAAAGGGTTGTCAGCTTCTCCGACAATCTGATAAAAAGTACCTATAAAAAGCCTGGAATAGAACTGGAGACAATGAGAACTGTCACAGATCTGTCTTCATGGGCTCAAGCTTATCCTTCTTACCCCCAGTTTACAACCATCTTCCCTTCCCAACTGTCCAATGGATGTTAAGTCCCAGCATCAGCCATGAAGAGAACTTTATAATAACAGCTTAATGAGTTCCCACAATCATAGAAGGTCAAATACCAGCCACAAATCTTTGTGTGAATATAAGTCTGTATATCTCCCAGGGGTTCTGCTTCTCCCATTTCTTGGCTCACAACCTCCCTGTAAGCTTCCTGGATATTATGTGAAACCAGTCCCTATACCAGAGGGCAGGGAGAGACTGAAGGACAAGGCAGGTCACTCCACTCCAGACTGGTAGATGGCAGGTTTGATAAGAAAGGGAACTCACTTACAAGGTATCCCCACCCACCCAACAAGTCTGATTTTTAAATAGAGGTCTTAACTGGGTTCAGTCAAATACGCCATCCACGTGGTTCCACCACCACCTCATCATCTTAATGCTATGTGCTCCGGGCAGCTTCTGGGAGTGGGGAAGATAAGTGGAATGGACATTCCAAGGACAGGGGAGAAGGTGAGGAGTCTCCAGCTCCAGGGCCCAGCTCATGGGTCAACTGGTGGTCACATCCTCTTAATGGCCTCTCCCAACACCAATCACAATAAACACTCTCAGCAAACTAGGAATAGAAGGCAATTTCCTCAATCTGATAAAAAGTACCTATAAAAGCCTGAATCTTGTATCATACGTAATGATGAAAAACTGAGTGTTTCCAACTGTAATTAGTAACAATACAAAGATGTCCACTCTTGCCACTATTGTTAAGTATAGCACAGTACTGGAAATTTTAGCCAATGTGATAACGCTAGAAAAAAATAAAGAGACATACAGATTGGAAAGGAAGAAATAAAACAGTCCTACTGGAAGATGATATGATTTTCCATGTAGAAAATCCCCAGGAATATACCAAAAAACTCCTACAACTAATACATGAGTTCAACAAGGCTGCAGGATACAAATCAACACACACACACACACACAAATCACATT
Source organism: Manis javanica (assembly GCF_040802235.1). Taxonomy (NCBI): domain Eukaryota; kingdom Metazoa; phylum Chordata; class Mammalia; order Pholidota; family Manidae; genus Manis; species Manis javanica. The sequence goes on from NC_133169.1 coordinate 2,096,940, forward strand.
TTTATACACTAACAATGAACATGTGAAGTTGAACTTTAACACAATCCATTTATAACTGCTCTGAAGAAAATTGAGTATTATGCATAAATATAATAAAATATGCCAAGGCTCTGTATCCTGATGATTACAGAATGTTAGTGAAAGAAAGCAAAGACCTAAGTAAATGGAATGACACACCATGTTTACGGATCAGAAGACTCAACATAGTAAAGATGTCAGTTCTTCTCAAATTGATATATATAAATCTTACACAATTCCTACTAAAATCCCAGCAAGGTATTTTGGAGATATGGGCAAGCTTATTCTAAAATTCATACAGAAAAGCACAAGACCTAGAAGAGCTGAAACAATTTTGTAAAGAAGAATTAAGATCACTCAACCTGATCTTAAAATCTATTATAGAGCTATGGTAAACCAGACTGTGTGGTATTCACAAATACAGACACACAGATCAATGGAAGAGAACAGAGAAATCAGAATTAGATTCATACAAATATGCCCAACTGATTTTTAGTAACAGTGCAAAAGTAATTCAATGGAAAAAATACAGGCTTTTCAACAAGTAGTGCTGGAATAAGTGGACATCCATAGGCACAAATATGAGCTTCAAGATAAGTCATACGCTTCATACAAAAATTAATACAGACTCTGAACTTAAATGTAAAAATGTAAAATTATATAAAACAGAGACAATCTCCAGGACACAGGGATAGGTTCAGAGTTCTTGGACATGATACCAAAAGCATAACCCAGAAAAGGAAAAATTGATAAACTAGACATCACAGTTAAAATCTTTTACTCTGTAAATGGCCCTGTGAAGAGAATAAAAAGACAATACACAGACTAGCGGAAAATATTTGCAAACTGCATATCTGACAAAAGACTAGTAATTATACCATAGAAGTACGTCTCAAAACTCAACAGTAAAAATGTACTACTAACCCAAATAGAAAATGAGCAGAAGACATGCAGAAACATTTCACTGAAAATATAAAGATGGCAAATAAGCACATAAAAAGATGCCCAACAGTAGCCATTAGAGAAACATTAATTAAAGCCATGAGTTATTATGACATACTTATCAGAATGACTAAAATAAAAAACAGTGGTAACACCAAATGCTCATGATGATGCAGAGAAACTGATTATTCATACATGACTGATGGTAATGTAAAATGGTACAACCACACTGGAAAAGAGTATGGCAGCTTCTTACAAAATTAAACGATGTGTTTACCTTATAGCCCAGTAACTGCAATTCTTGGGACACTTAGCCCAAAAAGATGAAAACTTACGTTTATATAAAAAATCTGTATATGAACGTTCATTAACAGCTTCATACTTAATAGTCAAAACTTGAAAGAATCCAAATACCTGTCAACAGGTCAGTGGTTAAATGGTCATACATCCATATCACGAAATACTTATCAACAATAAAAAACAATCAACTACTGATATACACAACTTGGATGGATCTTAGGGGAATTACGCCCAGTGAAAAAAGCCAGTATCAAAAGGTTAGTTTTTATAATGTTACATATATGTTATTTATATAACATTCTTGGAATGACAAAATAGAGATGGAGAACAGATTAGTAGTTGCCAGGGGTTAGCAGTAAGGAGAAAGCATGTAGATGTGACTATAAAAGGGTATCACAAAGGATCCTTGGTATGTAATTGCTATGAATCTTAAATGCTGTGGCAACCACATTAATCTATTAAAATTAATTTAAATTAACATTAACCTATAAAAAGCAATGTTTAAACTGCATAGAAGTAAATATATACACACATAGGAATGAGTGCATGCGAAACTGGAGAAATCAGAATAAAGTGCATGGATTTGTTTATGTCAATTTTCTGGTTGTTAACATTGTCAATACAGTTGTACAAGATGTTCACACTGGCAGAACTGGCTGAAGAGTATATGGGGTCTCTTTATATTATTTCTTCCAACTGTGTAAAAATCCAATTACATCAAAATAAAAAGTTAAACAAAATAATCAAAAAAGTAAAAAGCCTTCCCACAAGGAAAACTCCAAGCTCAAATGGCTTGAATAATGAAGTATTCATTACATACTAACAATGAACATGTGAAGTCATGAACATGTGAAATCGATCAAACATGTAGGGAAAAGGTTAATTTCAATTCTACACACTCTTCAGAAAAAGAACACATCCAACTTGTTTATCAGGCCAGCTTTATTTCAGTACCAAACAAAGGCAAAAAATAACCAAAAAACTATAGGCTAAATATCCTTTATGAACACAGACATAAAATTCTTACCAAAATTGACGCCAGCAACATATAAAAATGACTTATTATAACCTGGTTGGATTTAGCCCAGGAATTGAATGTTCATTCTATATTCAAAAATCAACCAATTATGTTAATACACCATACTAACAATATCAATGAAAGAGAAGTCTTATCATCAGCTCAATGGATACAGGAAAAAACCTTCACAAAATTCAACGGCTTGTCATGATAAACACTCTTAGCAATCTCAGAACAGAAAGGAATTTCTTCAAAGCGTCTATACAAAAAACCTACAGTCAACAAGATATTTAATAGTGAAAGACTGTTTTCCAAGATGAGAAATAGGCAAGGATGTTCATGCTCACTACTTCCACTCAGGATTCTACTGGAGTCCTTGCCAGTGCAATTACACAAGAAAAAGGAAAAAGGAAGAAAAAAAGAGTAGATAAAAAAGGAAGAAACAAAACTGTTTTAATATGCAGACATAATCATCTACATAAAATCTCCCCCAAAAAAAATTTTTATAAGAACTCTAATGAGTAGGTTTAATAAAGATGCAGGATGGAAGGCCAATTTTAAAAAAAATTTGTGTCTACATAACCCACAATGAACAATTTGATACTGAAATTTAAAAATACTATCAAAAATAGTACTAACAACCTGAAGTATATAGGAATATAACAAAATACATTTAAGATCTGTACACTGAAAAAATAGAAAACATTGCTGAGAGAAATTAAAGAATACCTAACTAAATGGAGAGAAAAATCACCATCATGGGTTGGAAGATTCAATAATGTA